>NW_028270151.1:24434402-24768439 GCF_037043375.1 Chiloscyllium plagiosum | reverse complement strand
GGGTCAGGCAGCATCCATGGAGAGAAGCAAGCTACCGTATTGAAACTAGCAGACTCTCATCTGCTATCTTTGCTGTGTATTTGAGAAGGCAGATGGTGCCTTGACTTTCAAGCTGACTTGAATGACAGTATCTCTGACAGTGCAGAATGTCCCCGATGTTGCATTGGCAATGTCATCATGGATTATGTCTTCATGTCTGGAGAGGAATTTAGACCCAAACACTGACTCCATTAAAACAATCACAGGCCAAATACAGCATAGAGTTGGTTGTAGACTACAGCCTCCTCTGCACTGTCCCCATCACTCTGAGGACAGGTATAGCATTGAGCTCGATACAAGGTAAAACTTCCTCTATGCTGTCTGATCAAATATTCCAGGAATGATTCAACATTCCCTCTAACAGAGGAGAATTTCAGTCTGTGAATGAGGACTTTTGTATTTCTACAACCTAAAGAGCAATGAATGATACTCTGTGGCAGCACAGATCACAGGAAATAGTCAAGGTGATTCTTCCCATTCCAATCTGATCTTTTATCCAGCCTGTGAATAATGGGGAGATGATTTTTCCACCTTCTCTGTCAGGGTGGGGACCTGGTGAAGCAGAATTTCAGTCCTTTGCAGATCCCACCTTAACTTTCCTTTTCATCATTCATTGCTCAAAGCCAGAGCTGATCCATTGTGCTATGGTCTCCATCTTGGAGAGGGCAAGGAGGCAGTTCCTGAAGTCATCCCAGCTGGACCAGGGATTGAACCTTATGCTGTACGTATCAATCTCGTCCACACTATCCATGAAGTGGCAGCATGTGCTGTTACAGGTATTTGTGCAGGTTGAACCTATGGATAGTGATGGAGAGTCCCAGAGAAAATAGTGAATGTAACGTCCGTGCTTAATAAGGGGTGGGGGGCAAGCAGAAAAATGAAACTGTAACTAGTTAGCCTGACCTCAGTCATTGGTAAAATGTTAGAGTCCATGTTTCATCACTATACTCAGTAACATCACCAGTGAGCCTCTGGTGAAGCACTGGTGTTAGTGACCCGCTTTCTATTTATGTGTTTAGATTTCTTGGGTTGGTGATATCATTTCCTGTGATTATATCATTTCTTATGGTGATGTCACTTCCTATTCTTTTTCCTCAGAAGGTGGTAAATGAGGTAAAAGGGGAAGTCATGTCTGACAAATCTGTTAGAACTCCTTAAAGAGATAATGAGCAAGTGGACGTGATCTATTGGATTCAAGAAGGCCTTTGGCAAGGTGCCCATATAGGGAGGCTGCTAAATAAGATAAAAGCCCATGGTTGTGGTAGGATACTGACATGGATGGAACATTGTCTGACTGACAGAAGGCAGAGAGGAGGCATAAAAGGGTCTTTTACAGCATGGCAGCCGGTGATTAGTGGAGTTCCACAGGCTTCAGTGTTGGGACCACAACTATTCACATTATACATTAATGATCTGGATGAAAGAACTCAGGCCATTGTTGCTAAGTTTGCAGAAGGAACAAAGATAGGGTGGATGGAGGGACAGGTAGTGTTGAGGAAGTGGGGAAGCTGCAGAAGGACTTGGACAATCTAGGAGATTGAGAAATGAAGTGGCAGATGGAATGCAATGTGGGAAAGTGTGAAATTATGCACTTTGGTAGGAAGAATAGAGAAATTGACTATTTTCTAAATGAGGAAAGGCTTTACAAATCTGAAGCATAAAGTGACTTAGGAGTCCTAGTCCTCTTCAAGTTAACATGCAGGTGTACTTGGTAGTTAGGAGGGCAAATGCAATGTTAACATTTATTGCGAGTGGGCTAGAATACAAGAGCAGAGATGTATTACTGAGGCTGTATAAGGCTCTGGTCAGATTGCATTTAGAAAATTGTGAGCAGTGTTGTGCCCCATATCCAAGGAAGTATGCGTAGGTTCAGCGGACATTCACAAGGATGATCATGGGGATGAAGGGCTTATCGTATGAGGAGTGGTTGAGGACTCTGGGTCTGTACTCAGTGGAGTTTAGAAGGGTGAGGGGAAATCTGTTTGAAAATTATAGAATACTGAGAGTGAGAAGATATTTTCACTACTAGGAGAGGCTAAGACCCATGAACACAGCCTCAGAGTGAAGGGACAACACTTTCAAACTGAGCAGTGAATCATAGAATCCCCACAGTGTGGAAGCAGGCCATTTGACCCATTGAGTCCACACCAAACCTCCAAAGATCATCCCACTCAGACCCATCCATCTACTCTAACCATGTAACTTTGCATTTCCCATGGCTAATTCACCTAGCCTGTGTATCCTTGCACACTAGGGCCAATTTTAGCATGGTCAGTCCAACTAACCCGCACATCTTTGGACTGTGGAAGGAAACCGGAGCATTAGGAGGAAACCCACACAGACACGGGGAGGACGTGCAAACTCCACACAGAGAGTTGCTTGACGGTGGGATTGAACCCGGGTCCCTGGTGCTGAGAGGCAGCAGTGCCAACTACTGAGCCACCTTGCAGCCCACATGACGGGAAATTACTTTAGCTCGGGGGTGGATGTTATGTAGCATTGATTGCCGCAGAGGCATGTGGAGGCCATTTCATTGAGCGTATTTAAGACAGAGTTGTTCATTCGTGAGGGGAGCAAGGGTTACAGGGAGAAGGCAGGAGAATGGATTTGAGAAACATTTCGGCCATGATCAAATGGTGGAACTGACTTGATGACCCCCAATGGTCTAATTCTGCTCCTAAATTTTATGGTCTTCTGGTAGAAACTCTAACTTCTTTCCATCACTGAAAATTTTTGCAGTCATACCATCTGCCATTGACTTAAATTGGAAGGATTTTGGAAACTGATCTTCAGCCTGTTTCGCCACATTATGAATGCATCTTCCCCGGCCATTCAAGTTTTGGAGTGGGTCCTAGACAGGGACATTGCCCATCGCATCACCTCATTTACCTGATTTTCATTTCACCCCCTGCTCGCATTAAAATCTTCAAACGCCAAGAGTTTGATTTCTGCCAGATTACCACTGGTGATACTGCTGAGAGTTGTGCGCATGTATCTGAGGAAACCCTCCTGTAAATGTGGGGTGATGAGTTGAAGAATCTGTGACAGAGGCAGATATGCATAGAATTACTTGCGGAAAGGATGCAGCCAGAATGTCTTTTGACTTAGGCAAAGGTGAGGACTGCAGATGCTGGGAACCAGAGTTTAGGTCGGAGTGGTGCTGGAAAAGCACAGCAGGTCAGGCAGCATCCGAGGAGCAGGAAAATCGATGTTTTGGGAAAAAGCGCTTCATCAGGAATAGAGGCAGGAAGCCTCCAAGGTGAAGAGATAAATGGGGGGTTGGGGCTGGGGAGAAGGTAGCAAAGAGTACAATAGGTGAATGGGGGTGGGGATGGAGGTGATAGGTCAGAGGGGAGGGTGGGGGAAGGTAGCAAAAAGTACAATAGGTGAATGGGGGTGGGGATGGAGGTGATAGGTCAGAGGGGAGGGTGAAGCGGATAGATGGGAAGGGAGATTGGCAGGTAGGACAGGTCATGAGGACAGTGCTGAGCTGAAAGGTTGGAACTGTGGTGAGGTGGGGGAATGGGAAATGAGGAAACTGTTGAAGTCCACATTGATGCTCTGGGGTTGAAATGTTCCAAGGCAGAAGATGAGGCGTTTTTCCTCCAGGTGTTGGATGGTGAGGGAACGGCAGTGAAGGAGGCCCAGGACCTCCATGTCCTCGGCACAGTGGGAGGGGGAGTTGAAATGTTGGGCCACGGGGTGGTGGGGTTGGTTGGTGCAGGTGTCCTGGAGATGTTCCCTGAAGCGCGCTGTGAGGAGGCATCCAGTCTCCCCAATGTAGAGGAGACTGCATCGGGAGCAACTGATACAATAAATGATATTGGTGGATGTGCAGGTGAAAGTTTGATGGATGTGGAAGGCTCCTTTGGGGCCTTGGATGGAGGTGAGGGTGCAGGTGTGGGCGCAGGTTTTGCAATTCCTGCGGTGGCAGGGGAAGGTGCCAGGATGGGAGGGTGGGAGTGGACCTGACCAGGTAGTCACAGAGGGAATGGTCTTTGCAGAAAGCGGAAAGGGGTGGGGAGTGAAATATATCCCTGGTGGTGGGGTCCGTTTGGAGGTGGCAGAAATGTCGGCGGATGATATGGTTAATGCGAAGGTTGGTAGGGTGGAAAGTAAGGACCGGGGGTGGTTCTGTCCTTGTTACAGTTGGAGAGGTGGGGTTTGAGGGCGGAGGTGCGGGATGTGGATGAGATGCATTGGAGGGCAACTTCAACCACATGAGAAGGGAAATTGCGATCTCTAAAGAAGGAGGCCACCTGGTGTGTCCTGTGGTGGAACTGGTCCCCCTGGGAGCAGATACAGGAGAGGTGGAGGAATTGGGAATACGGGATGGCATTTTTGCAGGAGGTGGGGTGGGAAGAGGTGTAATCCAGGTAGCTGTGGGAGTCAGTGGGTTTGTAAAAAATGTCAGTGTCAAGTCGGTCTCTGACTTACCCTGGAGGAAATATATAAACTATCGTTTTCTTGCCCAACATGGGTTAACAATTCAAATTACATGTAATATGAGAAGCGGCTATTTTTATTTTCAGAGGTTTGAGCTTTTCGAAATAATGCCAGTAACTCATATAACATTCATAAACCAATTTTGCATCTTTCATTCATTCTTTGCAAAGTCCCCTAGGTTTATCAGTGTTCAACATAAATACAGGCAATAAATCAGTATCTTTACTCAGCCTCCAGCAGGCTGCTCTCCTAGTGCAGTCCCTGTGACTGGTTTCTGAGTGTAAATCAACAAGAGACCATCAATTCTTGCCACCATGTAGAATTCATTATAAAGAGGGGGGTTGTTTCTGTCGAAATAACTCTGGACTTTTGGGTTTCATCAGCTGTTGGTTTGTTTGGCTTTCTTCCTCATGCTTCTGAGGGGGAGCAGACAGTACCTTACAAAACTTGCTTGCAGCCTCAGGAAAAAACTGGAATTAACGCTTTACCTTTTTGTTTTGATCTTTTATCCAAACAAATCAAATTTAATTTGGCTGGTTCTAATAATAGTTTCCCTGATGCCTATCTGTTGCACTTTGATCACCAGATTAGAAGTGAACCAACAGCAAGTGCTGGCGTGCTCTGCAAATGGCTCGTTCTGTGGTCACTTTTAATAAATTGTTTGCAAACGGGAATAGCATAAACTGATGGATTTCGGTCTCTATGAAGTTAGGAGGCTGGAGACCTTCGTGATTCTGCAGAGTGGGGCATTCCTTTGTTTGAGACAGTCCTTACCCGGTGACTGCTATAGGATATTTGATTTAATAATTTCTTGCAAATGTTGCAGCTTTTAATGTCAATATAAACCAAGTTACGTACATCATTTCTGGCAGTAAGTCCTTACCTTTTTCAAAGACTTATGGTGTCAGTTGCAAAACTATTTTAATTGAACTATTTATTTGATTTGGCTGCTGTGATATGTTACCCATTTGTGGATTCGTGTTTGTTTGTTATAAAGGTTTACCAGTACAGGATGAGGCCACTCTGCCCATTCTGTGTGTACTAGTACTTTGCTGGATGAATGTGAAACTAATTCAGTTCCCTCACTCTTTCTCACAGCGCTGTATTAATCCTAAACCAATCCCACTGCCATGATCTCTCCCGATAGCCCTGTATTAATCCCCAAACTGATTCCCCCTGCCCCGTGCTTTGCCTGTAACCACGTATCAATCTCAAAATAATGCCATTGCCCCATACTCTCCCCATTGCCTGTGTCATCTTTTGTTTCTAATACTCATCTCATTTTCTCTGAAACAATGTAATAATATCTGCCTCAGCAAATCTCGAAGTAGTCTGTGCTCCAAAACCCCTTGTCCAAATCTGACCCATCATTCTTATGCAAACACTTTCAAGTTGGGTGGCACGGTGGCTCAGTGGTTAGCACTGCTGCCTCTCAGCACCAGGGATCTGGGTTCAATTCCCACCTTAGGTGACTGTCTGTGTGGAGTTTGCACATTCTCCCCGTGTCTGTGTGGGTTTCCTCCGGGTGCTCTGCTTTCCTCCCACAATCCAGAGATGTGCAGGCCAGCTGAATTGGCTATGCTAAATTGCTCATAGTGTTAGGTGCATTAGTCAGGGGGGAATGGTCTGGGTGGGTTACTCTTCGGAGGGTTGGTGTGGATTTGTTGGGCCGAAGGGCCTATTTCAGTACTGTAAATAATCTAATCCTGTGGGGATCTTGTCATTGACTTATCAGCCAGAGAGTCTGCACTTTGAACTGAATCTTAGTAATTCCGTTCATGGTTTTAAAAAAAAAACTCCAATATCTCTCCTCCTGACCTCCTTTGGTGCTGCGGCAATAGCCCTAGTATCTCACCTCTCCTCATAACCATTAAGTTCCAATCTTGCTTTCCTCCACTGAATCCACTCTGAATGGTTTGAATATCAATTTTATGATTGAGATGTCCAAAATGGCACAACATGCTCAAATTGTAATCTCACCAAAACATCATCATTTCATACGTAACTCTTGTATTTGATGATACTGTCTATAAAACACATAATCCTATTTGCTTCTTCATTATCCACCTGTCCCTCCAGGAAATTGTCGATGAGAATTCATCCAACATCTTTCCAAGGCATTTATACTCTTAAATCCTTTCCTTCATTACCACTTCTTCCCCAGGTTATTTCAGCTCAGAAATACACTTGTCAAATAATGTGATCTTCTGGAATGGTGGAGGAAGCATGAGGGGCTGAATGGCCTACTCCTTCCAATTCATATGTTTAGATGTTAGGTTAACATTGAACGCACACTGAAATTTACCTTACCATCAACGATTCAGATTTAAATTTCACTCCATCAGAACATCATTCCTTTTTGTTTCATGTTTTAAACCATAGAAACATAGAAAATAGGAGCTGGAGTAGGCCATTCAGCCCTTCGAGCCTGCTCCACCATTCAACATAATCACGTCTGATCATTTAACCCTGTACCCTCGGGCAACATCCAGGCAAACCTCTTTTGCATCTATACTGTGGTGACCAGAACTGCACACAGTAGATTGGATTAGATGAGATGAGATTACTTACAGTGTGGAAACAGGCCCTTCGGCCCAACAAGTCCACACCGACCCTCCGAAGAGCAACTCACCCAGACCCCTTCCCCTCTTCACCCAACACTACGGGCAATTTAGAACGGCCAATTCACCTTATCTGCACATCTTTGGACTCCAAACTAAAGTAAATTGTTGTAACTAAAGTGACGTCTTATACAGTCTGATAAAGTCTGATTCACGGGAATGGTTCCTGAGATGAGGGACTACGGAGATTGTTTGGTGAAGTTGATGGCGGGTTGCTTAGAGAAGGTTAAGAGGAGATTTGGTTGAGGTGTTCAAAACCACAAGCGATTTGGACCGATAGGGAGAAATTGATCTTATTGGTGAAAGGGTCAAAAATCAGAGCACAGGGATTTAAGATAGTTGGCATAAGCAGAGAAGGCGACATTGTGGAAAAAATGTTTTAATGTGATTAGGATCTGGAATGCGCTGCTTGCAAGTGCAGTAGAGGCAGAGCCAATCAAGGCATCAAAGGAGGAATTGAATAAGCACCTGAAGGGAGGAAATTAGCAATGCTACAAATAAAGAACTTTGTGAGAGATAAACTTAATTACTGTTGCAATGGATTGACATGAACTAAAGGATCTCAATGACCGCCTTCCAAGCTCTAAGCATTCTAAAATTCTGTGGGTAAGGATTCATCATTGAAAATTTGCAGAGTTGTTTATAATTTAGTGGATTGAGAATTACTCATAATTATGAAGTTGAAGTTTATTCAGCAGGGTAAATGTTAATCACTAACTGAATGGGAGTGTGGTTTAATTAGCAGGGTAAGAATTATTGATTGTATTGTTGAAAAGAGAGCCATAATGTTAAAGATTTTTATTTTGCACTCATCAAGACAGATGCAAGTATGTCAAATTCCAAGGGAAATAATAATTTATATGCATGAGTAACAGATTGCTGATCTGTTGGTAAGTGGATCCTTATTAGCTGAGGTATTGCCACGGAAAATGCACAGGGAGCATTTACCATAAACTTTTATCTTAATTGAAAAGTTGCAATGTGTGGACAAATTCCTCCTCTCTGTTGTTCATATAGTATAAATTGTTGTTCCCTTTGAAATTTAGTATACTTGCATCTGTTCCAATGAATGCAGAATGAAAATATTCAACAGGATACTTTTTATTCAGTAATACTCATGTTCTGTGCCATCAAGTGACTGTCCTTATCTGTACAGAGTTGCAGTTTATTCAGCAAGGTAAAGCTGTGTCCTGTGTAACTATATGAGGATGGTGTTTCACAGAAGGATAAGGATTGCTCACTGAAAATATATAGAATCAGTGTAATATTCAGCATTATACAGGTTAAGGGCATAATGTGTCAGATTTTAGATTTGCAATTATGATATCAGTCACCAGGGTGACATTCCAGGATTGAATGGCCAGAATCACTGATTGGAGGGATTTCTCCCAACCCTGTGCTATAGTTAGGAGTTCACTGCTCCATTACCTTGCCATAAATTCCCCAAAAGCACCATGTTAATCCTCCTTAGATAGCACAGCCAAAATACTGACCTCTACCACCTAGAAGGACAACAGCAGTAGATATCTGGGAAGAGCACCACCAAGTTCTCTCCAAGCCACTCATCATCCTGACTTGGCAATATATCACCAGTTCTTCAGCATCACTGGTTCAAAATCCCGGAACTCCCTTCTTAACCACTTTGTGGGGTATCTATAGCCCAAGGACTGCAGCCATTAATAAAGATAGCTGAGTATCACCTTTTCAAGGACAATTTAAGGAAGGTCAATCAATGCTGAACTTGAGACTCATACTTATATTCCTAGGACATACCAGTGTGATGTACTATCAACATCCTGGGGTTACCATTGACCAGAAACTGACTTGGGGACTCTTCATATAATTGGTGTGTCTGTAAGAGCTGACCACAGGCTCAGAGTCTTGCAGAGAGCAACTTACCTCCAGACTCCCCAAAGTCTGTCCAAAAGGCACAAGTCAGAAGTGTGACAAGTTCATGTCCGACAACACTCAAGTAGTTCAACGCCAACTGGCACAAAGTAACTCGCTTGACTGATACCTCGTCTATCACTTTAATTATTCACTCCATCCACTATTGATGCCTAATGACAGCAGTGTGTGCCACCTACAAGATGGACTGAAAAATCACCAAGGCTCCTTTGACAGCACCTTCCAAAACTATGAACCGCTATCATCGAGAAAGATGAGCAGCAGATAAATAAGAACACCTCTCTCTGTATGTTTCCCCTCCAAGCCACTCACCATCCAGACTTGGAAATATGTCACCATTCCGTCAGTGTTGTCAGTCAAAATCTTGGAGCTTCCACCCCAATGGCATTGTGGGTAGACTACAATAAACGAACTGCAGCAGTTCAAGAAGACAACTCATCTCCACCTTCTCAAGGGCAACCAGGGAGAGGCAATGAATGTTGACCCAGCCAGTAACAATTCATCCCTCCAATAAATAAGACAAAATATTCAAGTCCCATGAATTAATAAAAAAGTGTTTTCCTTGCCTGATGTAAGAACACTGTCTCTAGCACAGTCTGCCTTGCCCTGCATTCTCACCTTTCACCGTCACACTTATAGTGTTAGGTGCATTAGTCAGAGGGAAATGGATCTGGATGGGTTACTCTTCGGAAGGTTGGTGTGGTCTTGTTGGGCTGAAGGGCCTGTTTCCACACTGTAAGGGAATCTAAACATGACCCAGAGCTGAGGCTAGTCATCATCAGACTGGACTTCCCCTGACAATTGACTGAACTCAGAGTTTTGGATGTTTCTCTCAATTAAAGAGACATTGCTTTAATTGTGGCCAAGTCAGTGGTGTACTGTGAAGGGGATGTAACAATTCCCCACAAAGTTCAGTTGAATTATAACTTGTTCAATCATGAATGTTTCTGGCTAGATCAACATTTATTGCCCATTGCTAATTTGCTGCAGATCTGCTGCCTTTGTCTTTCTAGATGGTTGAGATTGTGGTTTGGAAGGCACTATCACAGGAGAGTTGCTGCAGTGCATCTTGTAGACAGTACACACTGCTGCTACTATTGAGTATCAATGGTGAAGGCAGTGAATGTTTGTGAATATGGTGCAAATCAAGCAGAATGCTTTGTCCTGGATGGCGTCAGGCGTCTTGAGTGCTGTTGGAGCTGAACTCATCCAGGCAAGTGCAGAGAATCAAAACACTCTCCTATATTTAGTCTTGCAGATAGCAGCAGGCTTTGGGTAATGGGGGTGGGGAGATGTTGGAACAGCGTTTCTTGCCACAGGAATCCTAGCCACCTACCTGCTGTTATAGCCACAATAGTTATGAGGCTGGTTCTGTTCAGTTTTAAGTCAATGATAATCCCAAACATCTAGATGTGTAAAATAAGTAATGCACAGTATTAATCTGGGCAGGACAGTCAGTATATAATTTCAGGTGATATTACTGGCGGGCATAGGTTTAATTGTGTATAACTCTGTGTTATAGCATTGGTGAGGGCCAGGCCTGTCACAATATGACACTGGGATACAACACTGGTGGGGACAGGTCTGTCACTGTATAACACTGGGGTATAGTATTGGTGGGGACAGATCTGTCACTGTGTAACACTGGGGTATAGAATTGGTGGGGACAGGTCTGTCACTGTATAACACTGGGTACAGTACTGGTGGGGACAGGTCTGTCACTGTATAACACCGGGACCCAGTCCTGATGGGGACAGGTCTGTCACTGTGTAACACTGGCGTACAGTACTGGTGGGGACAGGTCTGTCACTGTGTAACACCGGGACCCAGTCCTGATGGGGACAGGTCTGTCACTGTACAACACTGGGTACAGTCCTGGTGGGGACAGGTCTGTCACTGTATAACACTGGGACCCAGTCCTGGTGGGGACAGGTCTGTCACTGTATAACACTGGGACCCAGTCCTGGTGGGGACAGGTCTGTCACTGTATAACACTGGGACCCCAGTCCTGGTGGGGACAGGTCTGTCACTGTGTAACACTGGGGTACAGTACTGGTGGGGACAGGTCTGTCACTGTGTAACACTGGGGTACAGTACTGGTGGGGACAGGTCTGTCACTGTGTAACACTGGGGTACAGTACTGGTGGGGACAAGTCTGTCACTGTGTAGCTGGCTCCTCTGTATTACTTCCATGGGCTAATGATTTGGTTTCACTCCTTGGTGAGAGTTGAAAATAATTTTTCTCTGTTTCTCACTGCGCTGTCATCTCTGACCCCATCTGTATCCTTCAGTCCCATGTCTTCCACTTGCCCTCCCTCTAAAAAATGAGTGGAGATTTAAATGTGAACTGGATCCATCAGTGGTTTTCAGTTGAGCTCCTTAAGGCACTCATGGCTGTGAGCTCTGAAGGCCGGGCTTTGAGATGTTTAAAGCCATTACCTTGCCCACCTCTGAGCACAAAGCACCCTCTGTGTCCAAGATGTGATCTTTGGTAGGGCTACTGGAATCAACTGCAAAGTCCTGTTGCTTCTCCTTCCCCTGCTCAAGCAATGGACATTGCCATCTGAGCAGTCAGCCATCCTCGGGGAAGGGGAAGAAAGGATTTGCATTTACCTGTATATGGAACCTTCCTCCAACTCCAGACACCCCGTACAGACAATGATATGTATTTGACCTGTTACAATGCTTAAACAGTGGCATGGACTGCTTGGGTCAAATGGCCTGGTTCTGTGCTTTAAAGTGTGTGTCACTGAGACAATCCAGCAGCCAATATACATATAGCAGTCTCCAACAATCTGCTACCATGATCGAGCTGGATTGACAGGCACAATTGCCTACTCCTACTCCCACTTCCTATGTTCCCACCTGTCTTAGAAGTGTTGTTTAGATATTGGCCTCAGTCCATTGGGGAAAAGAGTTTCCCAGCTCCCCATATATATAATTGCATGGGGTCTGTATTACATCCACAGCAGAGACAGGCTCACATTTTATGCTTTCCCTTAAGGAGGTACTTGCAACAGTGTAGCATTCACTCAGTACTGGGGCAGCATAAGGGAATGAAGCAACAGTCCTGGACTGTTGGGGTTTAAGTCTTGGTTGTGAACCCACAACCGTTACACTTGAAGGATGAGCGTGCAACACACTGAACCACTTTACGGGCTTTCCTTCTGCTCCCATTGAGAGTCAGTAAGTCAGGCCAGATGGAGCCTGAGGTCTGTCTGCAATGTGCAGGTCAGCTAGTCAATGTTCTAACCAGCTGAGCCACGCAGACAGCACAGATCTTTGGTGGAGTGCTTTTTATTGCAGGAAGCACGTGATAGAATCTTTCAGCCAAGCCTGAAAAAAGAAATCCTCCTTGATCCTGACAGAGTCAGGAGACTGTGTCTTCTGGATTCCCAAAAAACTTCATCCAACTTCTGATCGTTCGAGGTTTGCTTTTGAAGTTGAGCACTGATTGCAAGCAACAGGCAGCCTGTTCCACATGAAAAAACCCCACTGAGTGATGTCGGAGAGTGGTTACTTACAGCTGGCGTGCTGCATTCTGGTGAGAACATCACTGAAGAATGCCCACAGAAATATCTCTCCATTTCAGACAGATTGCCATCAGAAAACAGTGGCTATCGGACATTGTACTGAATCATAGAATCCCAACAGTGTTGGGGCAGACCATTCAGCCCATCAAGTCCACACCAACTTGTCACCTTGCATTTTCCCATGGCTAATCCACCTAACCTGCACATCTTTGGACTGTGGGAAGAAACTGGAGCAACTGGCAGAAACAGGGAGAATGTGCAAAACCCACACAAGACTGGGATCGAACCTAGCACTCTGGGGTGGCAGTGCTGACCAGTCAGCCATTGTGCCACCCACTGAAGCCCTCTTAAATTGCTTAGAATTTCAAAAAGCTTTCAATGTTATAAAAAGACCTCTCTTCCTCCTGCTCTTTGCCATTCCTTTCTTTTCTCCCCCCCATTTTTCTACTGTATCTCTCTCCTCCCCTCTCTCTCAAGTCCTCTCCCTCCATCCCCTCACCTCTCCCCTTTCCTTTTCCTCTTCCTCTCCCCGTCTCTCTCTCTCTCTCTCTTTCTTTCCTCTCCATCTCCACTGCTGTCTCTTTCCCCTCCACCTCCTTCTTCCCTCTCCCTTTCTCTCTCCTTCTGCCTCCCACCCTCTCACTCCAACCTCTGTCTCTTACCCTCCTCTCTCCCTGTCTGACATTACAAGGATTAAGAGGATGTATTTTTCGCCCAAAGGATACTAGCGATCTGAAATGCACTGCCTGACAGGTTAGCAGAGGCAGGAACCCTCAGCTATTTAAAAAGGCATCTGAAGTTATCCTGGGAAGGGACCATAGAAGCAGGAATAGGTCATTCAGCCCCTTGTGCCTGTACCTCCACTCTGGATCATTGCAGTTTATGTAGCTCATTGTGCAGGACAATGACAATCTTGGTATCACATGTTGTCATTGGTAACTGGAAATATGTCAATCTCTGCCTTGAACTCACTCAATGACTGAGATTTCACTGCCTTTGGGGGAGAGACCAAGTGCTGGAAATAGGATTAGGCTGGGTGGTGCATTTTCCAGCCAGTGCAGACATGCTAGGCAAGGTAGCCTGCTTTGTTGTAAGTGTTTCTACATTTTCCAAGTGGTTGAATTATCTGGAGAGGAACAATGTGCAGGGATGTGGGGAGTTCAGTTTAAACCACAGCTATTGATCTCTCTCTCTAATGAACGAGCAGCCCTCTGGTCCAGTAGGACGATGACAACTTTACCTTTTGTTCCGATATGGTCCTTCCATTACAATGTCCCTCGGGGGCTGTTTCCATTAATTTTATTGAATGTGATCATCTGAAATAGTAGACAGACACAGCAGGGTTGATTGTGTGGTGTGACGACAACATGTCGGAATCTGTGGAATGTATTGCAGCCCTTGCTAGCCATACCTGAGCTAAGGATCTGCAGCTTGAGCAGTTTCACTTCAGAGTACTGAGCTGGAGGCTGAGTTGGAAAGACTGAGGAGAAGCAGGGAGGGAGGGAGTTACCTGGACATTTTGTTTGAGAAGGCAGACATCTCATGATCCAACCCCATCCCGACAGCATCTTCAAACTGTAAACTTGGTTAGTGCTCACATTTTTAACACTCTAATATTTCAAAGGTACTTCATTGACGATAAAGCACTCTCTAGGCTGCCCTAAGTGTTGCTGAACAAAGAGACCTTGGAGTGCAGGTTCATAGTTCCTTGAAAGTGGAGTCGCAGGTAGATAAGATAGTGAAGAAGGCGTTTGGTATGCTTTCCTTTATTGGTCAGAGTATTGAGTACAGGAGTTGAGACGTCATGTTGCTGCTGTACAGGACATTGGTTAGACCAGTTCTGGAATACTGTGTTCAATTCTGGTCTCCTTCCTATCGGAAAGATGTTGTGAAACTTGAAAGGGTGCAGAAAAGTTTTACAAGGATGCTACCAGAGTTGAAAGGTTTGAGCTATAGGGAGAGGCTAAATAGTCTGGGGCTGTTTTCCCTGGAGTGTCAGAGGCTGAGGGGTAACCTTATCGAGGATTATAAAATCCTGAGGGGCATGGATAGGGTAAATAGACAAAGTCTTTTCCCTGGAGTAGAGGAGTCCAAAACTAGAGGGTATAGGTTTAAGTTGAGAGGGAAAAGATTTAAAAGGGACCTAAGGGGTGACTTTTTCACACAGAGGGTGGTGCGAGTATGGAAGCAGCTGCCAGAGGAAGTGGTGGAGGATGGTATAGTTACAACATTAAAAAGGAATCTGGGTGGGTATATGAATAGGAAGGGTTTAGAGGGATATGGGCCAAGTGTTGGCAAATGGATCTACATTTATTTAGGCTATCTGGTCGGCATGGACAAGTTAGACCCATCTGTTTCCGTGCTGTACATCTCTATGATTCTATGCTGTTATGAAAGACACAACACGAATGCAGCATTTTCTCTTCTCTGGCTGCGAGTCAAGATTATCAAAATGCTGTGGGGGATTGGATTGACCTCCTTGGTTTCCCTCAGCTTTCACACAGTACTATCCTACATCTTGCACATTTCTCATGTGACAAGTCAGTTTGATGCAACCTGCAGAGTGCCTTCCAGCATTTAAGCCAAATTTCTGCCCCGAGTTGCTGTTTAAGTGCATTTTCTTTCTAGTATAATGATTGCAGTGGAATTTTAAATCTTTGAGAATATCGTTTAACGCAGATCAGGAAGTTTCAACATTTGCTTGAATCAGCTTTGGCCTTTGGCGAGGGACTTGAAATTACTTCACCCCAGGCTTGAGCCTGCTCAACGTGGACATCACCTTTCACCTTCCGTTTCCTGCTCTCTCTCCATTACTGAGTGATGCAGAAATATTCATGCTGCATAAACACAATGCTGCCACTCCTTTTTAAAAGGTAGAATTTGTGTGCCTTAGGGAGATTTCTTTTCACCTTGTAATGAGTTTTTCTGAATTCAGAGCAGAGTTCCAAAATTTAGCAATTCCTGTTTACTAACAAAGGGGCTTAGATCCTGGAAGCCTAAGGGCAGATATGGAACTTTGCCCAATTAATACATATGATTTGGCTTTTTTTAAAATAAGTGACGCATTTTCCTGATTTTCTTTTGCTCTCTCATTTGTTTCCCCTCCTCTTCCCTGAAAGTTTATTTCTGGATTCCGGTTCCACAACATACATGTCACTCCTTTTATCTTCAGCTAAGTGTCCGTGAGTGTGGTATTATTTGTTGGGGTAAAAACAGAAAGTGCTGGAGAAACTCAGCATACCTGGCAGCATCTTTGGCGAAAGAGAGAGAAACCGAGTTTACACTTTGAGTCCAGCTCTGCAAAGAGAGGTTTTGGAGTTGAAATGTTAACTCTGTTTTTCTCTCCACAAATACCAGATCTGCTAAGTTTCTCCAGCACTTTACAAGTGCAAAATAGGAACAGAAGTAAACCACTTGGCTCCTTGTGACGGCATTGCCATTCAATAAGGTCACCGCCAAGCAGTTTGTATTTCCAAACTCCATCTCCTAAATCCATGTTCGGTGACTCCCCATCTTCACGGTATTCTGAGAGAGAGCTGCAAAGTCACACAGATCTTTAAGACAATTATACTCATCTCCCAGTCCTGAAAGGGTGACCTCTAATTTTAAACAGTGCCCCATAGTTGAGAACTGACCCTGAAGAGGTAACATCCTTTCCACACCCACCTTATCAAGACCATTCAAGATTGTATACACTTCAGTCAATGCACCCCTCATTGTCCTAAACTCCATTGGAAACAACATCAGTCTGTCCAATCAATCCTCATAAATTAACCACTCATTCCAGCTATCAATGTTGTAAACCTCTTCTGAATTGCCCCCAATGCATTTATCTCCTTCCCTCTATAGACCAAAAATGAAGACTTTGGTTTTCAGATCTTCAGCATTGGCTGTGTTTTGATTTTATTTGAGGGTTGGGGATTAGGACATTTCATTGGTGTGGAACACTGGGTAGTACACTTGCTGCTGACTCAGTAGGTTGTAGT
The DNA here is from genome assembly GCF_037043375.1 of Chiloscyllium plagiosum. Taxonomy (NCBI): domain Eukaryota; kingdom Metazoa; phylum Chordata; class Chondrichthyes; order Orectolobiformes; family Hemiscylliidae; genus Chiloscyllium; species Chiloscyllium plagiosum. The sequence continues at coordinate 24,751,906 of NW_028270151.1, read as the reverse complement.
TTCAGGTACCATCTTCCGGGAGATTAGCCATTAACTAATACCAGCATCCCCAGTGTGGTACTGAGGGAACACTACTGAGAGAGCCACTACGCTAACTAAACCTTAATAACTTTCAAAGTCTTAGCTCAAAAGAGGAGGCTTATGAAAACAATGCCAAAACATTGTGGAAAGGCTGAGAATTGGAAGAAGTTTGGGCTTCAGCAAAGAAGGGGCAAGAGGCTGAGAAAGAGAGAGGGGATGGGGAATAGAATAGGAATCTAAAACAGCAAGAATATAAAGATGAATTCTAAAAGCTTTTATCGCAATGTTTTTTAAAAAAAGAAGAGATCAGCAAAGGCGAGTGTGTGTGCATTACCAACAGAGTCAGAGGAGTTTTATCGGAAATAGAGCAATGGCAGAGAGTTAAGTAAGCACTTTGTCTTGTCAGAGGAAGGCACAAGTACAAAAACAAAAATTGCTGGCAGCATCTGTGGAGAGACATCAGAGTTTTGGATCGAATGACCTTTCTTCAGAACTCAGACACAAGTACTCTCCCTGAAATAATTAAGAACTAAGGGTTTAGTGAGAGTGTAGAATTGAAAGAAGTTAGTAAAAAAAAGTGCCTTGGAGAAGTGTTGAAAGAGGTAGCTCCAGAAAAAATGCTTACATTAGTGGTCTTTCAGCATTCTTATTGATTCTGCATTAGTGTCTATAGGGTTGGCACGGTGGCTTAGTGGTTAGCACTGCTGCCTCACAGCACTATAGACGCAGGTTCAATTCCTGCCTTGGGTGAGTGTCCTTATGGAGCTTGCACATTCTCCCTGTGTCTGTGTGGGTTCCCTCTGGCTTCCTCCCACAGTCCAAAGATGTGCAGGTTAAGTGAATTGGCCATGCTAAATTGCCCATAATGTACATTATTAGTTAGGAGTAAATATAGGGTAGGAGAATGGGCCTGGGTGGGTTATTCTTTGGAGGGTTAGTGTTGACTTGTTGGGTTGAAGGGTCTGCTTCCACACCATAGGGATTCTAATTCTAAATTGGAAGGTTGTGAATTGAACCCTCAGGAGGGGAAGTGAGGAGCTATATTCCTGTTGTTCTCATGTCAGTCATCAGGAAAATATTAGTATCAATTTTAAAGGATGTGATTACTGGGTATTCGGAAAATAACTGATTGGACAAAGTCAACATAGAAGTGATATTTAACAAACTGAAAGGAGATTTTTGAGAATGTTACAGCAAAGTTGGTAAGGGAGAATCAGTCGATGTGGTGCATTTGTATTTTCAGAAGGTTTTTGATAAAGTCCCACCCAGCAGTTAGTAGACAAAATTAAAGTGCGTGGGATTGGAGTAATTATGAGGTCGGATTGAGGATTCATTATCGGCAGAAAGCAGAATAAAAGACATTTTGAGGTTGGCAGGACATGATTTGTGTGCTACTGTTGGAATCAGTGCTCAGTCCCAGCTATTTGCAATCCATTAACATCTGCAGATATGGAAACCAATTTGTAATATTCAAATATGACGTACATTTGCAGATGGTACAAAACTTGGTGAGAATGTGAATTCTGGGGAGGATGGCAAAGTGGCTTTGAATTTCGTCAGAGTGAGTGAGTCAGTAAGTGCATTGAGGGAATTCACTTTGGCAGGAGGACCAATTCTTTATTAAATGGTGAGAGATTGGAAAATGTTAGTGCCCAAAGGGACCTGGGTGTCTTTGTTCATAATTTATTGAAATCTAGCATGCAGGGGTAGCAAGTAATTTGGAAGGCTAACAGTATGTGGCCCTTATCACAACAGGTTTTGAATGCAGGAGTGCAGAAGTCTTCCCAGAGCATTATGAATCTTTGGAATTTTTTCCCACGAAAGATTGTGGAAGGACAGTCATTGAGAATGTTCAGGAAAGAGATTGATGGATTTCTAGTTGCTTATGACAGCAAGGGCTCTGAATTTAGGGTGAGAATATGATATTGAGGTAGATGTTCAGCCGTGATCTAGAATGGTGGAACAGGCTTGAGAGGCTGAATGGCTTACTTTCCCCTGTGCTTATGTTCCAGTGAATATTCAGTCAATAGTCAGGGATTGAACATGGTTCAAACCGATCCCAGCTGATAGTAGGAGCAGGGTGGGATATGCTGTGTGGATAGGGATTCTCTGGGTTCCCATAACCAACAACAAGAGCCTGGACTCAGCTGATGCAGGTATCCTGCTGCAAGACCAGCCAGAAGTTTGAGCCAGATCTCTGGTCCTCAGCTGCCAGGGTTTTCAAATGATGCAAAAGCTTATTGCATTTTGTTGGCCTACACTGACTATTGCTCTGGAAATGCTCTGATTTTGAACATTCTCATCCCTCTTTTCAGATGCATCCCGGTACTTGCTGCTTCCCATCACTGTAACCTAACCCAACAACCCTCTGAGGTATCTAAGCTCCTCCAATGCTTACAGCACCCTCCATTCTACCATTAGTACCTCTGCCTTCAATTTTCCAGGCCCTGCAACCTCTGGAATTTCGTCCTTAAGCCCTTGGGCCTTCCTACCTCCCTTTCCTCCTTTAAGATGCCCCTTCGAACTTATGGCTTTAACCAAGCTTCTGGTCACCTGTTCTAACCTCTCCCTGTATATCTCTATCAAGTTTGTTTTGATTTGCTTCTCTTGCGGTGAACCAACTTGGAATTTTTACTACATTAAATCCAATTTATACATGCAAGTTCTGGCTGAGGAGTTAACTGGCACATTTGATTCACTTGGGGGCATCAATCGCATCAGATTCAGTTGACTGACTTGCCTGAACAAGAAATGTGGCCTTGTTTGTGGACTGTAGAATGAAACAGCCTAGTCTTTAGGAGATCGAGTCACTGTGTATTTTATGATTCATGCCCCTTTGGGATTCGTGCCTCAGCTATTTCCTGCATCGCCTCAAAAGTCAGGATATGAAATAGTTCAGGTTTCTGTCGTTTGCTTTGTTTGTTGTTTGCACTGTGTTTGACGGATTGGGTCCTCAGCTGAATGCGTGGAGATTCTAGTGAAATATTTTCTCACATTGATTCTGCATGAAGCCAGTAGCAAAGAGGATACCGGGCAATACTCTCAAGTGACCTTAATGATGTTGTAACTTGGTGGAGCAGGAGGAGGAAGTCTAGCTGATGACTCAAGTCTTTGTATTTTTCAATGAGATACAGAATTGACGCACAGGGAAAAGCAGCTCCAGTTTATCGAGTCTGCTGCACACTTCATGGTGGTCACAAGCCTGTGACTAAACCTTTCACCGGCGTGAGGCTAAGTAAATAGGAAAGCAGCCCAGGTACATCAGAAAAATATGACTCTACTCATAAAATCCACATCCCCATGCCCCAGAGAAGCCGGCAGTGGCTGAGGTAGGTGCAGAGCCAGGAGTAGGAGTAGGCAGCCATCATGATAGAGAGAGAGGACAGTACAGGCTTTGAAGCTGAGCCTGGAGTTAGGTTGCAGCAGCTACCAACAGTCTGGTTCCACCTCCAATTACACGTGGCCCGGTTGGAGTCATCGTTGGAGTTATCTCCGGGTGTGTTGTGCAATAGGTTTTGCTTCTGCCTTTTGAAAATCAGCAGGGAACCTCCCAGGCATTAAAAACTGATTTGTATGCTGCAAACAATCAGGAAATGCAGTTTGGCCAACATTGACTTCCTGTTATGGATTGACGTGAAGATATGAGAATGGGCAGAATTCCATTCAGGCCTTTTAATATTTTCTTGTCACAGGGCATATATGTTCGACAATCTAGAATCTTTACAGTGCAGATGGAGGTCAGTCGATCCATTAAGTCTGTCCTGACCCTCTGAACACCATCAATCCTATGCCCATAACCCCAACATTTCCCATGGCTAATCCACCTAGCCTGCACATCCCTGGATACTATGGGCAATTTAGCATGGCCAATCCACATAATCTGCACATCTTTGGACTGTGGGAGGAAACCGGAGCACCTGGAGGGAACCCACGCAGACACGGGAAGATACTGTCTGTATGCAAGCCCCTTACTGACAGTCACCTAAGGCTTGAATTGAACCTGGTCCCTGATGCTGTGAGCCAGCAGTGCTAACCACTGTCCCACCTATTATCATGGATTCTGCAGTCTGTTAACCGCACAGTAACGAGATAAATGAGTTAATGATCTGTTTTTAACAAGAGAAAAATAATGACCTGAGTGAATCTTTCCCTTCCCCATGCTCTTCAAACAGGGGAATGGGATCAGTGCAGCATTTGCTCAGCATTTCCCTAGGAGCTCCCCGTCTCATGACTTACTCTGGGATTCCCATTCCTGGTTGTCATACCTGACGTTCAGAGACTGCCCGATGAAACTCCAGTAATGGGCCGTCTCGGTCAGAACAGACTGGACTTTGAACCATAAACGGATGGATCCATGTTATTTTGGTAGCTCACAAGCACAACAACAACTGCTACCCAGATGCTTTCAGGTTTCAAACCTCTGGTTGGATATAACCTGGGAGATTACATTTTGTGACATTCAGGTGTTGCACATTGAAGAACTGCAAGAGTCACTAAGAAGGAGCAAGCACAGTTTATTACAGTCCCACTGACTCACGCTCACACCTCAGCTTCTCCGTCTTTCTCCAGTGTCTGTATGCTTGGCTCTGAGTCTTCATCGAGTCTTGAGCAATCAAGCACAGTGAGCATGATTTGGGAACCAGACTCCATCAATCAAACCTTGAGTAACCTACCACTCCAAGGATAATCTCAGCTTCATGAATGAATTAGCGGCACAGCGGCTCAGTGGTTAACACTGCTGCCTGCTAGTGCTAGGGACCCAGCTTTGAGTGCAGCCTTGGGCAACTGTCTGTGTGCAGTTTGCGCATTCTCCCGTGTCTGCATGGGTTTCCTCCCACAATCCAAAAATGTGCAGGATAGGTGAATTGGCCATGCTAAATTGCCCATTGTGTAGGTTATTAGTCAGCGGTAAGTATAGGGTCACTTACTCTTCGGAGGTTCGGTGTGGACTTGTTGGGCCAAAGGACCTGTTTCCACACGTAGTGATTCTAATTACAACTAGCATTCTTCCCCTACATTTTTGCCATGTTTGGGAGATAATTCTCAAACCCTGGAGACTCAAGGACAATCTGAGAGGATTGGATCCCCTTGATTTCACATCGGTGAGCTTTGCTTGAAATGCCAAGCTGAAAGTTCAATGCAGAATCAGGAGCTAAACACTTAGTTGTTCTGCCACTTAGGGGGCAAAAGAGTGAAGTGGTTTGGGAGAGAGTTTCAAAGAAAGCCATGGTATTGTGACTGAAACTTTAACTTAATTTGGGGACTGTGGGTGGGTGAAAATGCAGGGTCAAAAGTCAGAGCGTTGCCATTGACCGATGTATTATAATCATGGTTGGTAGATTTGGATAGTTCACTATTTGCATTCACCTAAAGGCTTCAAGTTCAATCCATTCCAGACTTGAAATATAAGTGTCTCTTTCAACCATGTAAAATGATTCACTATTCCGCATAAATTGGCCTTTTTAAGTCCGAGTGAAATAAAGATTTCTTGTTAAGTCGCTGCCTCACTTCTCTCACAATCTCAAAGCTGTGCAACTCATTCAATTTTCCACACGCAAGTTTCTGACCTCGACCTTTACATTCCTGGTCAATGCTGTCTCACTTATCTTGCATTTAGCCATTGACAAAAAGCATCAGATCCTTGCTTCATTCTTGTCAGTGAAGAATGGACTCAAATAATTATAGGAGTTAGAGTGCTTCACATAGGCATTTCAATAAGGGCGATGTAGGTGGAGCATCTATTTATTGATACTCCCCCAGTGTGGATGTGTCAGAGGTTTCGGTGTTCTAACTTTCCTTTGATGGCATGATTCCCAGCTTTAAGTCGAGGTGTCCCCATTATGTTACAGTCCCCTTTCCCATTCATTTCCTCATTTTTGAGAAGAGGAGACAGGAGAGACAGGCAGGAAATTTCACTGCAAGGGGAGGCACTGTAATAGCCTGCCTGATTGCTCAGCATCTGCAAGAGGGGACCCTTCCTGGGGACCAGTGAACTCGGCGCTGACTGAAAATGAATCCTGGGAATTTCCTGTGCTCAACAGGTGAAGGGTTGACGGTTGAAATGACCTAAATAATTCAAAATTGCAATAACCTGTATTTGGGTCGAAGAGAGTGGTGCTGGAAAAGCACAGCAGGCAGGCAGCATCCGAGGAGCAGGATTCTCCTGATCGGCTGGGTCTGGGTGGGTTAATTTTCTGAGGGTCGGTGTGGATTTGGGCCAACGGGCCTGTTTTTACACAGCAGGGATTCTACATAACATCCTCAGTGCTAGGTATCAGTCACGTTAAACTTCTCTGAACTGCTTTCAATGTATTCATATCCTCTGTTAAATAAGAAGACCAAAATTGTGCATAGTGCTTTTGAGTTGGTCCCGCCAACACTCTGTACTACTGTAGCAAAATATCATTACTTCCATATTCCATTTCCCTTGCAATTAACATCACCATTCTATTTGTATGGCTGGAGATGACTACAGAGATAGGGAAGGGTCAAGAACGAATTTAAAAGCAAGGTGAAGACTTTTAAAATTAGCTACTGTTGAGAGTTAGTCTTGACTCAGCAGTTGCCCTTTAAATCAGAAGGTCAGCGGTGGACTTAAGCATTGACCTTTGATGCTCCAGTGCAGGTTACAGTCACCAGCTTGGGTGGGGTAAATTCCTGCTGGTTTCATCACATGATTGACCCCCAACTGTTCCTCCTCCACCTCCCTCCATTGGTCACCCATCCTAGCCTATCTCCAGTTCCCCTTAGCTAATCAGGAGAACAAACTAATTTTTCATTATGCACTGGACCGCACAAGACTGTCAGTCAAAATCATGGTTATTCTCCTATCTTTTTACGATGAGTAAACAAAGATGTTCAAAGAGATTGGGGAAAACACCTCTCAACAGTGCTCTGACCTTTTTCCTGGACAGTTGCTATTATCTGTGATTGAGTGGGTGCTGTATTCTTGGAGCTCTACACACTCCTTTGAGATATTAAAGCTAACTTTTGAAATTCCCTTGAACTCCACTCGTGTTGTTTAGAGCAATCCTGAAAACTGACCTCTTTGTTTTGGGTCCCCTGTCCTAATTTACCTTCTTTGGATGGATGCTCATTTCTTGACAGACTTCAGGGCTGGTCTTTAGGTGAAAATAACCACTATAATCAGGTTCTCAGTGGGTCAGTGTGTTTGGCCAACTCAAAGAATTTGGGTCCCAACTTTTGCAACTGGTAATTTCTCCCTTGTCTAACAGGCAATTTAGTTTCCATGAAGAATAGACATGTCATGAAATGAATGTGGCAAATTATTCCATTGCCATAGGCAGCAAGGACAGGTGAGATTGCAAACGCTCGAGCATTAACTTCAGTATGGCATGGTGGCTGAGTGGTTAGCACTGCTGCCTCACAACGTCAGGGACTCGAGTTTGGTTCCTGGTTGACTGCCTGTGTGTGTGGAGTTTGCATGTTCTCCCTGTATCTGCATGTGTTTCCTGCGGGTTTTCCTACAGTCCAAAGATATGCAGGCTAAGTGTATTAGTCATGGGAAATGCAGGGTTACAGCAAAAGGGTAGTGGAGTGAGTCTGGGTGTAATGCTGTTTGGAAGATCAGTGAGGATTTGATGGGCCAGATGGCCTGCTTCCACATTGTATGGATTCTATGATTCTAACTTTATCTTGATAAACAAGTAGTCATCTATTCATTCACTAATAGAAGCTCTCCATGGCCTAAAGAGTGTGTTATTTCCTGTCCCTCTGATGTGTTGAATTGGGTTGTGTTTTTCTGTAACGCCGTTTTATTCAATGCTGCATTTGAACGATGGTCAGTTTGATGAACACTCTGACAAGGTAGTGTCTTCTTTGGTTTGGTATCTCCAGCTTTAAAGCACAGTGTTAAGTGGTGAGATTTTGTGCTCAAAATCATGACGTTTGGACAGAGTGGTTGGGGAAAGAAACTGTTCCCATTGGAGGAAGAATTGAGATGTAAAGGGCAGCGATTGAAGGTGATTGGTCAGCAAAATCAGCAAAGGCAATATAAGGTAAAACATTTTAATGCAGGGAGTGGTTCAGATCTGGAATGCATGACCTGAATATGTGAGGGAGTGAGATGAGGACCTGTAGAAAATGTTTTATAGAGTAGGGTTTACAAACAAGGAATTGGAATTGGCTTGAGTAGCACTTGCAGAGAACCAGTACAGAGACAATGGGTCAAATGGCCTCTGTACTATAGAGGTTATGTATTGCCAGACCATCACACGAGCGCTCCTTCCATGGATCTTTCTGTCTCTTTCTCTCTCTCTCTCCCAGTCAATGGGAGGGATCAGTCATGTGCAATGAGGAGGGTTAATAAACTCCCAAAACCATTGGTGGGGTAGATAAGCAGTGTGCAAGTTTATTGGGGAGATATTGGTGAGGGGAACTCCCTGAACAATCACTGCATTTTTATCCAAGAAGCTCTGATGTACATTTGCCAGGACAGTTCTAAACCACAATCTTCTGATAGGTTCAGAAGTGAGAGTCAAATCAGTAAGATAGAGCGTTGTTCCTTGGAATCTGATGATTCAGATAAACACTCCCACACTTCCTCTCTCTCCAGAACACGAGCTTTCCTCATTATTACCACTGTGTTAAAGGTCTTCATTAACCATATTGGGCCTGAAGGAGATTCATTCATTCTGTCTTGACAAAAGCTCTTTATTCACTTCCTGAGTAGTTCATTTCTCTGTCTACCTGCTTCCCTTTCTGCCACTTTGCTCTCCTCCTTCTATCCTACTTCATTTTCCTGTCTCTCACTCTCTGGCTCTGAACCTATCTCTGTCTCTGCTTCTCTCTCTAATTTCACCTGAACCTACCCCTGTCTCTGCTTCTCTCTCTAATTTCACCTGTCTGTCCAGCTGCATTTGTGATCTGCTATTATTTCTCCCTGCATCCCTCCCAGTGTTTTGCCTTGTTATTTCCCTCGCACCTGCCTATCGTTCTCACCCATGCTTTCTCTTTCACATACTCTCAATATTCTCTCTCTCTCTGTCTTTGTCTTCATTTTCACTGTTTTTCTCTATCTTTTTCTCTCTCTGTCTCTCTCCCTATAAAACTCCTATCTCCCTCCTCTGTCTGTCTCTGTTTCTGTCTGTCTGGTTTTCTCTCTTGGTGTCGCTCTGTCTCTGTATCAATCTCTCTCTCTCCCTCTCACTCACACTGTGTGCTTTGGTGCCTTTTTCTCTCTGTGTCTTCCCAAATCTCTCTCTCTCTCTCGATCTGTCTCTCACTTCTGTCTATCTCTCTTTCTTTTGTGTCTCCTTCTCTCTCAATCTCTGTCTCTTCCCCTTCTCTGTCTCTCTCTGTGTGTCTCTCTCTGTGTGTCTCATCTCTGCTTCTCTCTCTCTGTCACCCACCCAACCCTCTGTCTCAATCTTTCTCTCTATCCCTCTGTCACCTCCCTTTGTCTTCCCCATCCCTCTTTCTCTGTGTTACCTCCCCTCTCTTTCTCCCCTCATCCCCCTTTTTCTGTCTCCCTCTCTGTCTCTCTCGATCTGTCTCTCTCTCTCTCCCTCTCTGTTTCCCTCTTTCTCATGCCTCTCTCGCTCTCTGTCTCTCACTCTCTCTCTCCCTTTCTCTGTCTCTCTCTTTCTCATGCCCCCATCTCTCCCTTCCTTTCTCTGTCTGTCTGTCTCTCTCTCTCCCTCTTTCCCTCTCTGCCTCTCTCTCTCTTTCTCATGCCTCTGCTTCTCTCTCCCCCGTCTTCTCTCTCTCTCTCTCTGTCTTTCCCTGTCTCTCTCCCTCTCCCTCTCTCTGTCTCTCTCTTTCTCATACCCGCCCCCTCCCTCTCTCCCTCCCTCTCTCTCTCTTTCTCATGCCCTTGCTTCTCTCTCCGTCTCTCTCTCTCTGTCTCTCTCTCTCTCTCTCTCTCCCTCTCTTCTGTCTCTCTCTCTCTGTCTCTCCCTGTCTCTCTCACTCTCCCTCTGTCTGTCTCTCTCTCATTCTCATGCTCCCTCCCACCCGTCTCTCCGTCTCTGTCTCTGTCTCTCTCTCTTCCCCCACCACCCCTCCGTTTTTCTCTCTCTCTCTTCTCATGCTTCCCCCCAGCTCTCGCTCTCTCACTGATGATGTGGCGATCACTGCTCAATAGTTCCTCGTGGAGTTTCTGACTTGGACCTGTGCCTTGAACCAGCTGCAGATGCTCAGACTCCAGAACTGACAGACTCCTCATTGTGAAAGTTGGTCGAATTTGACATACTGAAGTGCCTGATGTCGTAAACTCTCTGCTTCTGTCTGGAGAGGATCTTTTTGAATTAAAGATTCTTCAGGAGTCAGTGCTGCAGAACAGGAATGTACCTTGCAGACTGTAAAACTGGAGGACTTTCTGCATCCCAGATATCTGAACTAATCAAATCCCAAACTTAATAAGCAAAGAAATAATGAAGATCGTTATGCTTGTGGTAAAGACAGTATGTCTGGCTTTAGTTTAATACAGAAAAATGGGTGAGATTTACATCCTCACTGATTTTATATTCCATTGAAAAATCTAAATTTCTGTTGTGTCTTTGGCATCCTCAGAATATATACAAATGTGCTACTGCAAAAACAACTTTATTTATTTAGCAGCTCATAATTATAAGATCTCTTAATGTGCTTGACAGTTTTGTAGCCAATGTTGTACTTTTGAAATGCAGTCACTGTTTTGTTGTTTTAAAAAAAAGGCAACAGCAAGTGTTTACACAGCAAGATCCCACAAACAGCGATGTGGTAATGACCAGGAAGTCTGTTTTTGTATGATTAGTTGGAGGGATTGATATTGCCTGGTACACTAAGGAAAACCCTCTCAGTCTTTTTCCAGCATTGACAGGAAAATGTGTCAATATAACTTAGAGAGCAACCATTGCCACGGTTTTAATGTCCCATTGGAAAGACGGCAACTCCAACAATGCATCATTCCCCACTCCCCGGTACTGGCATTGCAAGGGTCAGTACTGAAATCTGGAGAGGGGACTGTGAATCAGGAATCCCCCTTGACACAGGATTGTTTGAGCTGGAGGTGGGGAGGAAGACAAGTTAAAACTTTAATTTTGGGGAGGAGGATTATTTCATTTCCCATTGTGGAACTGTTTAATCCCATCCATGATCTAATGATGGAACTTTCAGATTTCACACAGTGAGTGCCCCTCACTGGGGTACAGTCCTACACTGTCCCCTCTCTGGGACACATTCCTACACTAGCTCCTCATTAGGGTACAGTCCTACACTGGCCCCACACTGGGACACAGTCCCACTCTGGTCCCTCACTGAGTCACAGCACCATTCTGGCCCCTCACTGAGACACAGTCCCACTCTCGCCCCACTCTGGAAAACAGTCCCACTCTCGCCCCTCACTGGGGCACAGTCCCCCTCTGGCCCCCCTCACTGGGACACAGTCCCACTGTGGCCCCTCACTGGGACACAGTCCTACACTGGCCCCTCACTGAGACACAGTCCCACTCGCCCCGCTCAGGAACACAGTCCCACTCTCGCCCCTCACTGGGACACAGTCCCCCTCTGGCCCCCCTCACTGGGACACAGTCCCACTCTGGCCCCTCACTAGGACACAGTCCCACTCTGGCCCTCACTGGGACACAGTCCCACTCTGACCCCCATCACTGGGACACAGTCCCACTCTGGCCCTCACTGGGACACAGTCCCACTCTAGCCCTCACTAGGACACAGTCCCATTCTGGCCCTCACTGGGACACAGTCCCACTCTGACCCCCATCATTGGGACACAGTCCCACTCTGGCCCTCACTGGGACACAGTCCCACTCTAGCCCTCACTAGGACACAGTCCCACTCTGGCCCTCACTGGGACACAGTCCCACTCTGGCCCCCATCACTGGGACACAGTCCCTCTCTGGCCCCCATCACTGGGACACAGTCCCACTCTGGCCCCTCACTGGGACACAGTCCCACTCTGGCCCTCACTGGGACACAGTCCCACTCTGGCCCTCACTGGGTCACAGTCCCACTCTGGCCCCCATCACTGGGACACAGTCCCTCTCTGGCCCCTCACTGGGACACAGTCCCACTCTGACCCGCATCACTGGGACACAGTCCCACTCTGGCCCCTCACTGGGACACAGTCCCACTCTGGCCTTCACTGAGACACTGTCCCACTCTGGTCCCTCACTTGGATACAGTCCCACTCTGGGCCCCCTCACTGGGACACAGTCCCACTCTGGCCCTCACTGGGACACAGTCCCACTCTGGCCCCCCTCACTGGGACACAGTCCCACTCTGGCCCCCATCACTGGGACACAGTCCCACTTTGGCCCCCATCACTGGGACACAGTCCCCCTCTGGCCCCCATCACTGGGACACAGTCCTTCTCTGGCCCCCCTCACTGGGACACAGTCCCACTCTGGCCCCCATCACTGGGACACAGTCCCACTCTGGCCCCCCTCACTGGGACACAGTCCCACTCTGGCCCCCATCACTGGGACACAGTCCCACTCTGGCCCTCACTGGGACACAGTCTCCCTCTGGCCCACATCACTGGGACACAGTCCCCCTCTGGCCCCCATCACTGAGACACAGTCCTTCTCTGGCCTTCACTGGGTTACAGTCCCACTCTGGACCCCCTCACTGGGACACAGTCCCCCTCTGGCCCCCATCACTGGGACACAGTCCCTTTCTGGCCCCCATCCCTGGGACACAGTCCCACTCTGGCCACCCTCACTGGAACACAGTCCCACTCTGGCCCCCCTCACTGAGACACATTCCCACTCTGGCCCCTCACTGGGACACAGTACCACTCTGGCCCCCATCACTGGGACACAGTCCCACTCTGGCCCCCATCACTGGGACACAGTCCCACTCTGGCCCCCTCATGGGACACAGACCCTCTCTGGCCCCCATCACTGGGACACAGACCCACTCTGGCCCCCTTCAATGGGACACAGTCCCACTCTGGCCCCTCACTGGGACACAGTCCCACTCTGGCCACCCTCAATGGGACACAGCCCCACTCTGGCCCCTCACTGGGACACAGTCCCACTCTGGCCCTCACTGGGACACAGTCCCACTCTGGCCCCTCACTTGGACACAGTCCCACTCTGGCCCCCCTCACTGGGACACAGTCCCACTCTGGCTCTCACATCAGTGCTTATGCCACTTGACAGACATTATGTCTTGACCCATCTGTGGGAATGGCTGACACGGTACATGCTGTGCTTGCAACCCACACTTTGGCACGTGGTGTGCTGACCTGGGTCAGCCTCTCTCTGATCAAGTTGCTGAAAAGCCACTCTGACCCTGCCTTGTCCGAAGCTGCTGTTTGGGCTAACCTGGGCAACTCTCCAATTTCTGACATTTGCTGGGTCAAACTGACAAGCAGGACCTCAGACATTTTAATCTCAACAATCTGTGTTCGATTGTAAATATTTCAAAACGTTTACTAATGACCTCAGGGCAGTTTCCTGGAACAAGTCTGGAATTTTGTGAAACTTATATCATGCTATCAACACAGGATACTTCATGTCGCAATGTTGATGACTGTAATTAGATTCTGTATGAGCGTGAAGGTGTTTAAGAAGGCAGCTGTGGGTTAGATGAGATCTATAGGAGATGGTTTAAGAATAAGAGGTCTTCTTTTTAAAGCAGAAATAATTTTATTTCTCTGAGGATTGTTATCCTTCTCTACCCCTGAGAGCAGTGCAGGCTGGGCCATTGTATTTATTCATGATTGTGTTAGGAAGAGTTTTGACAGAAAAGGGGGTGTTGTTGAAGGATATGAGGAGCCAGAGAGGAAAGTGGAATGGATGCCACACTCACAATAGCCATGAGTAGTGGTACAAAGGACTGAATGGCTTTATCCTGCTTTAGGCCCTGTGTTCCTACCACACAAATATACCGTTTCCCTGGCTTCATGATGAAACATTTGACTGACCCGAAGAGAGTGTGTGAAAGTTTGAAACACCATTGGGCAAGGGATGGGAACCTGGTGAGGGCCCTACTGTGATGTGTGCCATGGAATTGGGTCTGGCCAAAGTGAGATGACAAACGCCAAGAGTTCTGCTGTGATCTCTGAGATGGAAACCTGTTGCCCAGGGAGCTGAAATATAAACTTACAAATGGCAGCCAGAGGCTACAGACCTAATTCACACTATGGTCCCTAAACCTGGGGGAGGTGTACCCACTAAGGAGGTGCTTTGCTGCATTCAGGCCAACACATGAATGTTTTTTGGGTTTGCTTTTTATTTCCAGGTTTTTTTCAATGGCCGTCAGATTTCTCCATCTGTCATGGTGGGATTTAAGCCCATATCCCCAGGACATTTACATGGGTTTGTGAGTCCAGTTGCATTTGCGATGATGCTATAATGGGGTGCATTGTGTGTTATTAAACAATGGTAGAGGGGGAAACACTTTTTTGTACATAACATTTCAGGTCTCAAGTGCAGTACAGGTGCATTCAGCTTTCACTACCTTTGGCTTGGAATGTTGTTGGAGGCTTTTTAATGCAATACAGATTGAAATCATGACTCGATGAGTACATGAGGATAGAAGGAGTTGAAGGAAGGCAGTCACCAGAGTTGTTGAATGACTACACCTTGTTGTTCCTCAATTGATCGACATACATTCATGGAGCAGGCGTCTGGCACTTTGATTCTACCATTTAATGAGATCATGGCTGATCTGGTTGTAAACTCAAAACCTACACTCCAGCCAACCCCTGATAACCTTCCAACTGCTAGCTTATCAAGAACCCATCTACCTCAAAACTATTCCAAGGCTGTGGTTCTACTGCACTTTTAGGAAGAAAGTTCCAAAGAGTCACGACCATTTGTGAGAGACATGTATGCCTCATCTCTGTTTGAATTGGGCAACCACGTATTTTTGAATAGAGACCCCAATTATAGATCTTCCCAAGAGGGGAAATATCATCACCTCAGTCACTTTGTCATGACCCCCTCAGGATCTCAAACACTGCAGTCAACTCACTTCTTTCTTTTCACAAACCTTTCCAGTCAGGCCTTTCCTCTTGGGAGAGCCACCCCACCTCCATTTCAGGCCTTTGTCTGGTCAAGCTTCTCTGGACTGTCTCCAACATTTGTACATGTGAGAGCTGAGGTGCTTCTATTTCTCTCGATCATCGAAATGCCCGAGGGGTTGGCGATGGACGGCTGTTGAATGTGATGCTCAGTAAAAGCAGCATCAGGTGTCTTGGGTTAAATGTTTTCAGCCCTTTGGCTGGAAGATGTGAAGCTGAGCATGGACCCACTGTTGAGAGGAGATCCTCCACCAGTATGGCTCTCCCAAAACAATACTTCTTTTGGGAAACCTCCCAAGAGTGAGCTGAGAAAGGGGTGGGCTTCCTATTCCATGGGGTGAAATAACATTGAGGGTCGATTTAGAAGTGGTAGGGCGGGGGAGCTTTGCTGTTGTTCCTCTCCCCAAGGACCACTTGTATTTGGAGGCCATCAGCTCAATTGAGATGGCCTTCGTGAAACAAGCCAGGGGTGGCACAATAACTCAATGGTTAGCACTGCTGCCCCACAGCACCAGGGACCGGTTCGATTCCAGCCTCGGGCGACTGTCTATGTGGAGTTTACACATTCTCCCTGTGTCTGCTTGGGTTTCCTCCGGGTGCTCCGGTTTCCTCCCACAGTCCAAAGATGTGCAGGTTGGGCGAATTGGCCATACTAAATTGCTCGTAGTGTTCAGGGGTGTGTAGGCCTAGATGCATTAGGCAGGGAAAGTGTAAAGTGTTAAGGTGGGGGAATGGGTCATTGTGGGATCCTCTTCAGAGGGTCAGTTTGGATTTGTTGGGCCAAACAGCCATACACACAGTAGGGATTCTATGAACTTTGGGACTGGGGACTGTGTGGGGGCCATGTGAATAAAAGGCCACAACTGCAGAACAGACTCATAAAGCACAGCTGTGTCCAGTCCAACCCAATTGGCCGAGCAGTCGTGATTGATGTCCTGAGCAGCACATAGAGGGATTCTCGCAGTCGCTAACCTGCTTAAGCTGGGCTGACCAGGATAGGGCTGTGAGCTCGAAGGCTGCCCCTCGGGAGATTGCTGATCTATCTTGCTGTCATCACGAAGCCTGTGGTGAAATCTGCCAATTGATTTCCATTTTGAACATGAACAAATCAGGATGGCACAACAGACTCAGAGTTTCTCATCTGAGTGGAGCCCCAGATTAAATACTTTTATTAATTTTGCTGAACAAATTGTTGGGGAGATTCAAGAAGGTTGAACATTAGATTTGTTGACCTGGGTTTGCAGACCACAGTGGGACAGTGGCAAGGATAGAGAGGTGTGGGGCACTGGGAGGGATTGGAAAGGAGGGAGAATGAGGAAATGGGACGGGCTATTTGCTCTTGCTGACTGTTCAAGGACCCACATAGTGAGGTGAGCTTTCCTACACTCTCATCCTGCCATCCTGAGGATAATACTCCAGAAGGCTATGAATTTGAACACCCTTGAGCAAATGTTGCAGGACTCCACTCCTGTAGTGCAGTGCTGTTGGAGTGCTACAGTGTGTTAGGGACCAGACTAAGACCCCTCAAAACATTTTAAGAAGATATCTCAGATCCCAACATTTTCTTATTCTCAAAGGCACATGTAAGGTGCTGTGTTCCAGACGCAATTTGATTCGTCAAACTGCCAGGCTTGAAGCAAAACGTACTTTCTTCTTACACTACAGCTAAAACATGAACAAAAGAAAATAGAATTGAAATAACCCTTTTGGAAAACTTGACAAAATAATAGATTATTTCACCACTAAACAGCAACTGCTGTAATTTGGTAACATCCCTTAAACAGACCCTTGGCAAAGGCAAATTCAATAAAATAATTTGTCACATGTGCAATGAGCAGGAAGAGAACCTCAGCTTTGACCTGTAACAGACAGAGGAACATGAGCTTCCACATCCCAGCAACTGCTGGAAGTTAAAACTAAAAATCCTGGTTCTGTGGGAGATTAGCCCTACCCTTTCATGCTGTTTCTATTGTTCCAATTTTAATAAAGACTGAAGCTAGCTGGACCAAGAGTGGACAGCTTAGCTCCAAGATAGTAACACTTGCTTTCAAAAGAAACTTGACATAACAATCCTTTTTAAAGGCCCGTCTATTAACAAGTGAGAGAGGGAATACCATACTATCTTAGGTTCAGCCTTGCAGTCAAGACGATAAATTTCAAATTCAGTCTGCTCTCAAATGGATGAGAAAGATGCCATTGGCTCCAGTTGGAAGAGAGATCTCCATGGTGACCTGCATCCCTCAACCAAATATCACTGAAAAATAGATAATTGGGCCATTTATCTCGTTGCTGCTTGTGGGAGCTTGCTGTGTGCAAATTGTCAGCTGTACTTCCCACATCAGAAAAGTGGCTGAACTTCGCAATACTTATTGAATGCAAAAGGCTTTGGGAATTTCCTGAGGTGGTGAAAGGTGCTACAGCGATGGAAGTTGTTTGGTTTTGTGTTGACACCTGGTGGGAGCAATGTTGGAGCCTGTCTGCTCTCCCTCTCGTTTGCATCTGCGATCAAACAGACTGGCACCTCTCAGACCACAGAATGGCAGCTGGAAAAATGCAGGTGAAGTTATTGGTGACTCAGTGCTGTCAGGAGATGGGGTAGGGGGAGGGGTGGGTGTGGTAAAGATTGGAAAAACTTTATTCAAAAACAAGAACAGTGGTTTTAGAACTGGTAGGTCAGGGTGGGGTGCTCTTTGGATGGGCTGAATAGCCTGCTTTCACACTGTAGGGATTCTATGATAAGAATGCCATGCTCACTGCTTGAACTGCCGAGAGGTCTGAAGAATGAGAAGTGATTTTTTTGAAAGGTATAAAAGGATTTGACAAGGTTAATGCCTGGAGACCATTTCACTCAACTCTTCCCCACATTCCCCAGAAATTGAAGATCAGAGATTCAGCATTAAGGAGTCAACCCTTTGAGGACTGAGGTGAATTGTGAATCTTTGGGATTTATAAAAACTAGTGTTCAGTTGCGTGCATACAAGACTGAAATCAATAGAACATAGAACTTTACAGGAAAGGATAATAGTTACTGAGGGAATCCTGGGATATTGTGAAAAGGAGGAGCAGAAAGCAGACATGAGCTTCTTGTATGGTGCAGCAGGGTCAATGGGCCAAATGGCCTCCGCTTCTTATCACAGGAGAGTAGCAGCAGTGCATCTTGTAGACAGTACACACTGCTGTTATCAATGGTCACATTTCCAGCATTCTAACCAGTGAGTACACTTCAAAGATACCTCTTCTGTCCCTGTCACCTTCCCTGATTGAAGGGTCAATGCAATGTTCTTACATCAAGAAGGACAGGTTTGTCACTGGTTGAAACACCCGTAAAGGGTGGAGTAACAGCCAGTAAACATGGTGCTTACTGTCTCTGGGGGGGGGGGGGGGGGGGTTCAGCTCAATTTGCTCTCTCAGTTCTCCCACCCACCCCCAAGCCCACTTGACAGCCTTGACAACAGCCAGCATGGCCGAGAATACCATGGTAACGTGTCTGGCATTTACCCATTACCTTGCTGTCTCTGCGTGGCTATGACAAATTGGTGCAGCGTAGCCATGGCAACATTCCAGCTAACATCCTGAGTCATTGTGTTTTTATTCCCTCACAGATTGTTGTGTATTAGTTGTTTCTTTCTAAAAAAAAACAGTACAAAATCTTTTCCATCTGCTGCTTGATTCGCAGCCCAGAGGCAGTTTGCATTACTCCTTTTGAAGTAACCTTACATCGACCCCGGTTCACTGTGTCTCCTCCTGGAAACGTGGTGTAGGGAAGGGGCAAGGGTTAGAGAACTCTGGCAGGAAGGGGGAAGAGCTTAGGGGAACGGGGTTGTTCAGGGGCAGGAGGAGGTCGGAGGCAGATTGGGGGCATTGGCAGCGGCGAGATTGTAGGTGAAAAGGTTAACAATAAACAGGGTGCAGTGCAGATCAGGAGCATAGCGAAAGGTAGTGCAGTGGCCTGCAATTGTCCTCCATCCCTCTGACATCAGGCTGAAAACTTAGGCCTACAACAACAGCATTAGGTTTATATAGCACCTATCAAGGTGCTTTATGAACATTATCAGATGCGAGTCAACGGCAGAGTGATGGAAAGTGGGGAGTCAGCAGACCCCAGAAATGGAGGAGTTCAGAGATTCCTGAGGAAGAGGGGCGAGCCCGTAGAAGGGTTTGAAAAGGCGAATGACAATTTTAAAATCATGACCTTGTCGGGGTGGGATCGGCGCAGGTCAATGAGCACGGGGTGACCACTGAATGGGATGTGGTGTGCGTTAAGACATGGACAGTAGAGTTTTTGATGGAGGATGGAAGCAGAAGACCTGAGCCACAGCGATCTCATAGATCGAACCTTGGACATTCGTGGTTTATCTGCCTCATTTGTTACTGAAAAAGGGCTTATGCCCGAAACGTCGATTCTCCTGCTCCTTGGATGCTGCCTGACCTGCTGTGCTTTTCCAGCAACACATTTTTCAGCTCATTTGTTACTTAGTCAGGCAGCTACTGGGAAAGCGTGAGACGTTTAATGGAGGGTATGATGATTGAGTTCTCACTGATTGAATGTTAAAGAAAAGGCCCAATATAGACCTGTCAGTGCAGGTCTATTATTTATTGGTTGCTATGAAAACGTCGGTTATTTGGATCAAAATGTTCAGCTGGTGATGGATGAAAGGAATATTTAAGAATCTCATTGAGTAGTTGTAACCATCCCAAAAATAAAGTATTTGCTGCTTTCACCGCCCCAGGTCTGACCCACAGTGTCTCCGCTCTGGACAGGGTTGGGAGAACCTGGCACTTAGTACACCCAGTTCGATCGAGGATTGATCCTTATGCTGTTTATAAATCTTAACCACACTGGTATCCAAATAACTGATTCCCCAGGTGAGTCTGGATGCTGTGGTAACTGGTATCTCCTTGAAGTTAGATTTCTTCTGTGTGGGCCTCTGGTTCTAAATGGAACACTATAGGGAGAATCACTGAGGCCTTTTTCCCAGGGTCGGGGAGTCCAAAACTTGAGGTTATCGGTTTAAGGTGAGACGGGAAAGATTTAAAAAGGGTGGTGCATGTATGGAATCAGCTGCCAGAAGAGGTGGTACCATTGCAGCATTTAAAAGGCATCAGGATGGGTAGATGAATAGGATGGGTTTGGAGGGATATGGGTCAAATGCTGACAAATGGGACTGGATTGGTTTAGGATATCTGGTCAGCATGGATGAGTCGGATGGAAGGGTCTATTTCCATGCTGTACAGTTCTATAACTCTATGGAGCAATGGATTATGATGGTCAAGACTCCAACATTCTTTTCCTGTCATGGCTGACCAGGAATCTCTCTGGCTCTTACTCCCTTACCTTTCGCTGGTGTTGGAAGGATTTACAAGTTGATGCTGAACTTGTTTAGCCGTGGTTATAAACGCTCGTTTTTTGGGCATCAGGTCCTGTAGTGGGAATCGCACCCACCAGCTTCTGGCTCAAAGGCAAGGATGCTGCACCACAAAAGCTTTGCATTGTCCCACCAGTGAAGTAGTTTTGAAGGGTTTCTTGTATTTTTCATTCATGGGATAAGGGTGTCCGCTGGCTGGGCCAGCATTTATTGCACCCCCCCACCATTCCTAATTGCCCAGAGGTCAGTTAAGAGTTGACCACATTACTGTGGGTCTGGAGTCACATATAGGCCAGACAAGATAAGGATGGCAGTTTCCTTCACTAAAGGACATTAGTGAACCAGATGGGTTTTTGCTGCCAATAGGAAATGGATTCATAGTCATCATTGGACTCTTTTTTCCAGATTATTATTGAATTCAAATTCCACCATCTGCCACGACAAGGTTCGAACTCAGATCCTCCACAACATTTTTGGGGTCTCTGGATTAATGGTCCAACGATAATACCACTAGGCCATCGCCTCACTGTGAACCTGGCTATGGTTATCGAATGGCACTTTATCACAGTCTACGTGATGGTCAGTACTAGGCACTGATATTGTTCCTGATCTCGGACCAGATATCCTCCTGCCTCCCCCCCCAGGTTCCTGGTTGGCTGGGGTGTCTCAAACAGTTGAATAGCCTGTCATTGGACATGGCACCAGAGGGGCTTCCCTGGAGCATTAACACTAATGGGCTGTTTGACTGCTGTGAGCTTTAAATTCAAGCCCCACCATAGCCCTCCAGTGGAAATAGATTGCATGAACCTGGGTTAGGGCATCCCACTTTTGGTATCTGTCCAAATGGTCCTGTATATTGCATCATTCAGGCTGCCTCAGCACCAATTAGAGATGGAAGCTAGCATTTTCCAGGATTCAGAATTCCCTTGATGAGCCCACCAAGATAGTAGAGGATGCAGAACAGAAATATCTTCCCACAGTTTGGCTGAGAACTGCAGAATTGGTGTCATAGTCTGATGCTTAACTCTACTTATTATTGGCTTCCTAAAAGCAGAAAAAAAAGTCTTGCATTTCTGTGGCGCCTTCACAACCTTAGCTCATCGTGAAGTATTACAGATCTTGAAGCCCTTTTATCGAGTACAGTCGGTTCTGATATAACACGATAGTTCCATACTCATGCGATCTCTCGTTATAAGAAAATCGCTTAATAGCCGCGCCACGTCAGCTAACGGGACCAGGATCACGTTGTAGTCAATACAGGTAAAGAAAGCTTGTGTTCTACAAATACCAGTTGAAATTCTTTAATTGTGTTAAAGCTAAGTCATGTTGAAGAAACACGCATTAAAGCAGAACCGACTGTACAGTTGCTTTGTAAAATTCTTTATGGCTGTGAGCATAGCTGGCTCGACCAATATTTATTGCATATCCCTAATTGCCCCTGAGAAGGTGGTAGTGAGCTGTCTTCTTGAACTGCTAAAACCCTTGTGGGTGAAAAGGGACACCCCCAATGCCACTGGGGAGGGTATTGCATGGTTTTGACCCAGAGACACTGAAGGAGAAGGTGTTATATTTCCCAAGTCAGGATGGTGAGTGGCTTGGAGGGAAATTACAAGTGGTGATGTTGCCATAGTTTTTGCTGCTTATCCCTCTGGATGGTAATGGTCCTGGGTTTGGAAGGTGCTGTTGAAGGAGCCTGGGTGTGTTGCTGCACTGCATCTTGTTGATTGTATACATTACTGTTCCTGTGGTGAAGGGAGTAAATATTGAAGTGGCTGGATGTTTATGGATGTGGTGCTAGTTAAGCAGGCTGCTTTACACCGGATGGTGTTAAGTTTACTGAATGTTACTGGAGCTGCACTTATCCAGGCAATGTAATGTAGGAAACATGACAGCAAACTTATGCACCACCAGATTCCACAACCAGCAATGTCATAATGACCAGATAATTTTATTATTCAAGATATTGATTGAAGGATCATTATCGGCCAGGACACTAAAGACCTCCCTCCTTATTATTCTTGGAATTAGTCCCATAGGATTTTCCATCTCTCGAGATAGAACCTAGTTTTAATAAGTTCATCCAAAAAACTGTGTGCTCTGACAGTACAGCACCCCCTCGATTGGTTTTGGCACTCTGTGTTGTTTCTGAAGCAGGAACTGAACACGTGACATTCTAACAAGGATATGGAAAGTTCCTGGATAATTTTCAGAAATGGATCCAGCACAGGCCTTGGATTCCCATGTTTTGCTGAGAAAATGGAAATTGGTCCATAAACTCACTCTGTTTCAATTGACCGTGGGTGTACTGGAAGGTGTCATTCTGACCTGGTCAGCTAGTTCAATTCTGCACAACAGCCTTGAACCTTTCCATAATGACTCCTGTTGTCCACTTAATAAAATGTGGAAGCAACTCACTGATGTCAGAAGCTGAAGACAAATCAAGAACTAACATTACCTCCTGAAGTTGCTTTGTTCATGTGTCAATACGTGGTTCAGTGAGAGGTGCAGTGGTTCCTCAATCCTGAACTTCTGATAGTCCACATGCCTTTAGTACTGACCCTTTGACAGTGCAGCATATGCTCAGGGCTGACCCCCTGACAGTGCACACTCCCTCAGTGCTGACCCTCTGACAGTGCAACACACCCTCAGTGCTGACCCTCTGACAGTGCAACACTCACTCAGTACTGACCTTTAACAGTGAAACACTGCCTCAGTCCTGACCTGCACTCAGTGCAGCACTGGTTCAATATTGGCCCTCCAACAGTGCAGTACTGCCTCAGTCCTGACCTTCTAACAGTGAGACACTGCCTCAGTCCTGAGCCACTAATAGTGCAATGCTGCCTCAGATCAGAGAGTATGTGCCAATGTGTACTTGTCCATCATCATCTGCAACAGACAGTGTTTGCATATGAGTGACAGTTGACTGCAGTAATAATAGCCCTGAGCTAAAGAAAAAGATTTGCCAGGACTGCTTTCTCAATTTTGGCCTCCATCCAGCCCTAGATTTAAGACAGATACTCCGATTGAATATAATATTTCTACAAGCACTAACATATGGATTTTAACCTCTCTAAATATTTAGTTACTGCTGAAGTGTCAGCCTCATCCTTTCTTCATTAATGCAAGCTTGCAGATATATACGTGTTTTACTTCACGTTCTTGCATAGCAAATATACCGTGTTAGTCTGATTGTTGGGAGTTTTATATCTTCTGTCCAATCTCCCCCTCAAGGCGATTGTTGTGTTGGTCGAGAGAAGTTGAAAGAAAAGAAATATTCATTCTCTCGCACCATTCAAAGGCTTGAGACATCTAAAAGTATTTCCAAGCCAGCCAAATACTTATAGAGTCATGTTGTAATGTGGAATGCACACAGCTAATTTGTACACAGCAAACTCCCACCAACAGCCCTGAGCTGGTGTTTAGAGAATCTGTTGGTATTGACGCTGTTTCAGGGTTAAACACAGGTCCCAGGACAGATTGTGGAGATCATCACTGTCCTGTCTTTCAGTTGTGACAGTAGAGTCTTTCACTACTGCCTGAGAGAAATGGTGCCGATCAGGTTTGGGATGAGGAAGGGAAACTGTGGTTGATGTCTATTGCCTCTTCCTCCCCATCTCCCAGCCACCTGAAATAAATGGCTCGCTTCCCTGTAACGGTGATGTTCTAACCCCACGTGTCTGTAGCGAGCTCTGCAACAAAGAGCCAACAGCTGTTTGACGTGGCAGCAGTGCCTTGTGTTAAATTGCTCGCACTACAACCACTGACTGGAGGAAACTGAGTCACAGAACAAAAGAATCGATAAGTTTACAATTGGAAAAATGTTCAATTCTTTTCTCTTGATTACCTTGGATCTGTGTCCCATGGGTTTTTAAGCTTAGAGATGATGCCTTTACTGCTTGAAATGTGTCATTACAATCCTCATTTTGCCTTTGAGTATTTGGGTGAAGCAATAAATCTGTGAATCATTCTGAAAATTGACAGGTGAGTGACAATGCAATCAGCTGCTTGGTTTGTGATATCTGCTTTGCAATAAATAGTTCTCAACTTTATTTTAAAAAAAGGAGATTGCTCCTTCATTCAGATCAAACCCTTTAGCATTGTAAATCTCCCAGGTTTTTTTATTACCTCATGAGATGTGGGCCCTGTTGACAAGCCCAGCATTTATTCCCCATCCCTAATTGCTCTTGAGAAGGAGCTGCTGACTGCTGCCTGTCAACTGCATAGAGTTTGTGACAATCAAGTTGTTATATGCTTCCCGTTACTATTGCTAATTGTTGATTTCAGATTTATTTTCATTAACTGGATTTAGGTTTCCCAAAACATGAGATCTGAGTTCAAATCTCAACCATTAAATTACTGAGTCACAACACCATAACTGTGTGATTCGATATGCCCCCTTATTTGTTTGTGACTCGTTTCACAGTATCACTATTTTGGGTTTTAGATTGTGAAGTGGGCAAAGTATTGATGGGCAGCAAGTTCTGGACATGTGGCAGAGAAGACTGGCATCAATCAAAAAGGGCTAGGTATCTATATAGACATTGCCAGGAAAATGGGTATAACAGGCTTGAGTCATGGATTCAGTGGAGAAAGGGAATTGTTGACAACTTGTTATTCGGGTTAAAGCATGGTAGTGAGAGAAAGCTGCTAATTCTGCTCAGCATTCCTGCAATATATCAGCAATGTCACTGTGATTTGTGACACAGTGAACATCTTAACATTCAAGTAAACCTGGTGAGAACAGGCCTATCAGTATAACCCTGCAGTATAGTGTTAATGGGGAACAGATCTGTCATTGTATAACATTGGGGTACAGTACTGGTGGGGACAGATCTGTCATTGTATAACATTGGGGTACAATACTGGCAGGGACAGGTCTGACACTGTATAACACTGAGGTACAGTACTGGTGGGGACAGGTCAGTCACTGTCTAACACTGGGGTACAGTACTGGTGGGGACAGTCTGTCACTGTATAACACTGGGGTATAGTACTGGTGGGGACACGTGTGTCACTGTACAGCACTGGGGTACAGTATTGGTGGGAGAAAGTGAGGACTGCAAATGCTGGAGTACCATTGTTGAAAAATGTGGTGCTGGAAAAACACGGCAGGCCAGGCAGCATCCGAGGAACAGGAGAATCGATGTTTCGGGCATAAGCTTATGCCCGAAACGTCGATTCTCCTGCTCCTTGTATGCTGCCTGGCCTGCTGTGTTTTTCCAGCATCACGTTTTTCAACTACAGTACTGGTGGGGACAGGTCTGACACTGTGTAACAGTTGGGTGCAGTATTGGTGGGGACAGGTCTGTCATTGTACAACACTGGGATGCAGTACTGGTGGGGACAGGTCTGCTACCATATAACCCTGGGGTACAGTACTGGTGAGGACAGGTCTGCTACCATATAACCCTGGGGTACAGTACGGGTGGGGACAGGTCTGATACAGTATAACACTGGGACACAGTACTGGTGAGGACAGGTCTGATACTGTATAACACTGGGGTACATCACTAATGGGGACAGGTCTGACATTGTATAGAATTGGGTGCTGCCTTCTTTTTGCTCCACTGAGATCTCAATGATATTAGTTGCTGTGTGTCTGGGCGGAATTCCCAGATTGTGCATCAGTGTCCGCATCATCTGTCTTTTGCTGCTGAAACTGCTGATCTTGAATTGCCCTCTTCATTCTCTGTTGTAACATGTCAGGGGCACAAAGCATCAACGGATGAAAAGTTGCATACTTAGCCTGTTGTTAGAGTGTGCGCGCGCCTGTCTTTGTGGCAGTTTGTGTGTGTGTGAGAGAGTGATTGATTGTGTGTGTATGCCTGTGAGGTTGTGTCTCTGTGCGAGAGATTGTGTGTCTGTGTGTAAATGTGAGTTATTTTGTGTGTGTTTGGAATGTTTGGTATTTGCCCTTCAGGCTATGCTCGCTCGCTGAGCTGTTGTGGTGTTGACATCTACTTGGGTGAAGATGACAAGTCATAAATCTGTATCACTTGGCCAAATTTTCCTCACATTTTGTGGAAATAATCTTGTTCAGTGGTATAGTTTTATAGCTGTGTGAAATTAAGAACACGTAGCATCTGTTGCTTTTGGTGCATTGACTTATGGTTGTTACAGAGGATCTAGTCTTGCAAAGGCTGAGGGTGTACTTGTAGACAAAACAATATGTCTCCATCCACCTCTGAGCTATATCACAGCCATGTACAGGCATCCTAAAGGAACCAACTCTTCAGACTAAGTAATCTGTACCAGTGGTTCTACACCATTTCCCTCGCCCATTTTCATCCTGTGATGATTGAAACAAATAAAATCCTGTGGCGTTTTGGCATGTTAGGTGTGGAGAAGATTTTCCCTTTTATTGGGGAATCTACTGCAAGGAGACACCATTTAAACATCAGGAGTCAGCCATTTAAATTCAGACAAGGCAAAATCTTTTCTCTCAGTCTTTGGAACTGTCTTCCTGAAAAGAAGTGGTGGAAGCAGAACCCTTGAATAGTTTTAAAACCAAGGTTATTTTTAAGGCCACGTCAAGCAAGGGGATGAAAGGTTAGTTGATATAGGTGGGAATGTGGATTTGATTAGCCATGATCTTTATTGAGTGGAGGAGCAAACCTGAGGGGCTGAATGGCCTCTTCCTGCTCCTAATTTGCATATTTGTGTGCAGGTTCATCCAAGCAAACTTTGTGTTTGTTTTCCCTCATGTTCATCAGCTCTCTCTTACTCCATCAGCTCGATCACTCACCTCACTGACCCACTTTGGGAGCGAGTTTCACATTCACCCCACCCAGATCACGAGGGGCATAGATAACGTGAATAGCAAAGGTCTTTTCCCGAGGATGGGGGTGTTCAAAACTGGGGGGAGGGGAATTTTTAAGGTGAGAGGAGAAAGGACACGAGGGGCAACATTTTTCCACAGAGAGTGGTTCGTGTGTGGAATGAACTGCCACAGGAAGTGGTGGATGCACGCACAGTTGCAATATTTAAAATGACTTTTGGATAATCACATGAATAGGAAACATTTGGAGGGATATGGGCCAAACGCAGGCAGGTGGGACTAGTTTAGTTTGGGATTATGGTCGGCATGGACTGGTTCGAACACAGGATCTTTTTCCATGCTGTAAAATACTACTCAAAGGAGTTTTTCTGAAATTGCTGACTGGATTTATCAGTGACTGTCTTTATTGTCACCATTTTTGAACATCAAGTACCATCCTTACATCTACCCTGTCAAAGCTCTTAATTAACAAGACCTCTATTAGCTCACACTCAGTCTTATTTCCAGTGGAAACACTGGGAGGCACAGACATTCATTTTTACAACACTTCTCATGACCCCTGACATCTCAAACTGTTTTACTGCCAATTGAGTACTTTGAGTTGCTGTCAATGTTGTAGTGAAGGAAATGTGTCATTCTCAGTCTCAGTTTCACATTGCAGTTGAGAGAAAGCTCCTCTGACAGTGTGGCACTTCCCCAGTAGAGGGTTAGTCTTGATCTCTGTGCTGTAAATGCGGAGTAGGACTTGAACCTAGCATCTTGTAACACAGAAGGAACAATGTATTACCAATAGATCCACAGTTGACAACATAAGAGGTAGCAGCTTTGTGAAGCTCTTTATCAACTTCTCCAGTGCCTGTAAATCATTTTCATAACATGGAGGTCTGATTGCACTCAGTGTTCCTGTTTTATCAAGGGGTAAGGGTCTGAAAGAGTTAATGCTGAAGAGTGCCTTAAGCACCACCCACTATGATGATGTCACCTGGGCTTGGATCAGGAGAGAGTGAAATCTACCTCTGGAACAATGTTTCTCACATCAGTGTAAATTCTACTTGCTTGCGATCATGCAATAATTTATTTATTGAAGACATGAGACTCATCTCATTGGATACCAAGTGGTTTTCCTTGATTTCAGAAAAATGAGCATTCGAGCTCTAGTCATTGAGGTCCGGTATACACCCCTGTCCCAGTCTCTGGTCACTGACCACTGGTGTACCCCCTATCCCAGGCCTCAGGAAACAGGATGCACCCCAGATGTTGAAAGTACTTCAAGACCAGCTAAAGGTTAGAATTAACTTCAGGATGAACAGGTTCGAACACATGTCATGTAGATAGCAACTGTATGAATCTTATCGACCAGTTTGCCAGAAGATGCCCCAACAATGCTTATAGAGTCATAGAGATGTACAGCATGGAAGCAGACCCTTTGGTCCATGTCGACCAGATTTCATAACCAAACCTGTCTGTCTTTTCCTGCCTATCATTATTCATATGTTCAGAGTGAAATAATAGTGCAGGAAGAGGTCATTTGGCCCATCAAGTCTGTTCTGGCACTATTCAAGGAGTCATGCAGTCATAGAGATGTAAAGCACGGAAACAGACCTTTTGGTCCAACTTGCCCATGCCGACCAGATATCCCAACCTAATCTAGTCCCATTTGCCAGCACTTGGCCCATATCCCTCTAAACTTCCTATTCACATACCCGTCCAGATGCCTTTTCAATTCTGCAATTGTACCAGCCTCCAACACTTCCTCTGGCAGCTCATTCCATTAAAGTACCACCCTCCGCATGAAAAAGTTGCTCCTCAGGTCTCTTTTATAATTTTTCCCCTCTCACCCTAAACCTATGTCCTCTAGTTCCGGACTCCCTGGCCCCAGGGAAAAGACCTTGTGTATTTATCCTATCCACGGCCGTCATGACTTTATAAACCTCTATATGAGCATGACTTTTACAAAGAGGAACTGTCAGACAGTCTCATTGATTTAGTCATTGTTACTACACCAACTAAAACTTTTAGGAAGGATCATTTTGGCTAAGAAAAAGATCAATACATTGATGCATTATTTGTGGATGGAAGCAGGTGTGATAGCAGGCCAACAAATCAAGTGTTTTAGGTGCAGGGCTATTGATTTGGTCACAAAACATACCAAATCAATAGCCCTGCCCCCAGTAGTTGACATTTCCATCCTGGCACTCATACTGTCCATGACCCTGTCAGGTTGTCCCCTCAACCTTTAACACTCCAGCAAAAACAATCCAAGTTTGTTCAACCTCTCTTTATGGCTAATACACTCCAATCCAGGCAGCATCCTGACAAATCTCTTTTATACCCTCTCCAAAGCTCCACTTCCTTCTTATAGTGTAGTCACCAGAACTGCACACAATACTCCAAACATGGCCTCATTAAAGTTTCATTCAACTGCAACATGATTTGTCTCATACTTTATACTCAATGTTGCAATCAAAGAAGGTAAGCATGCTGTATGTCGTCTTTACCCCCTTATCCACCCATGTTGCCACTTTTAGGGAGCTATGGATTTGTACCCCAAGATCCCCCTCAATATCAGGGGTGATCAAGTTCCTGCCATTCATTGATAGTTGCGTTTGACCTCCCAGAATGCATCACCTTACACTTTTCTGCATTCAACTCCATCTGCCATTTATCTGCCCAACTTCCCAACTGATCTAATTCCTGCTGTATTCTTTAACAACCTTGGTCATAATCCACAACTCCACCAATTTTCATGTTGTCCGCAAACTTACTAATCAGACCACTGACAGTTTCATCCAAATCATTTATGTATATTACAAACAGCAGAGGTCCCAGCACTCATCCTTGTGGAACACCACAGGTCACAGATGAGTCAGAAAAACAGCACTCCACAACTACCCTCTCTCCTCTATGACCAAGCCAATTTTGTGTCCAACTCATCAACTCACTGTGGAACCCATGTGACTTAATCTGCTGGACCAGCCTACCATGAGAGATATTATTGAAATTCTTTACTGAAGTCCATACAGACAACATCCACTGCCTTACAATCCTCAATCACCTTTGTCACTGCCTCCAAAATTCAACTAAATTTGTTAGACAACACCTTGCACACATAGGGGAGGCCATTGTCTACTGGTAGAATCACTGGACTATTAATCCAGAGACCAAGGTAATGTTCCCAGGTCGAATTCAAATCCCACCATGGCAGATAGTGGTATTTGAACTTAAGAAAAAAAATCAGGAATGGAGAGTCTAATGACCATGAATCGATTGCCAATTGTTGGGGGGAGAAAAAGGTCCTTCAGGGAATTTGAATTCAATAAAAAAATCAGAAATTAATATTCTGATAATGATCAGGAATCCATTGCCAATTGCCAGGAAAAATCCATCTGGTTCACTAATGTCCTTTAGGGAAGGAAACTGCCATCCTTACCTGGTCTGGCCTACAGCAATGCTCTCTGGGATTGGCAATAAATGCTCGCCTAACCAGTGATGCAATCATAATGTAAATGAATCTTTAAAACGCCTTGCTGACCAGCTGTAATAAGTTCATTCTTTTCCAAGAGCTAGTAATTCCCGTCCCTAAGAATCTTCTCCAATAATTTCCCGACCACTCACTGTACTAAGGCTCACTGGGCTATAATTCCCTGAATTATCCATATTGCCTTTCTTAAATAAAGGAACAACCAGCCACCAAGATACATGAACATCAACTAGCCACAAAAAGACATGACCCACTCTCACTAGTATCTTTACATCCAGATGAGGAAGGACATCACTTCAACTGGGACAACATGTCCATCCTAGGGCAAGCCAAACAGAGACCCGCATAAGAATTCCTTGAAGCAAGGCGTTCAACCGGAACTCTATCAACAAACACATCGATTTGGACCCTATTTACCACCCTCTGAGAAAAAGAACAGGAAATGACATCACCACATGAACTGTCATCACCACAGGAAATGACGTCACCAACCCAAGGAAACCTAAACACATAAGTAGAAAGTTGATCACTACCACAATTGCTTCACCAGAGGCTCACTGATGATGTTACCTAGTATAGTGATGAAACATCTGAAAATGAACTTTCCAGCTCAGTGAGCAAATTTACATACAATACAAAGGAACAACATAGACTATTCTTCAGTCTTCTGAGACCTTGTCTGTGGCTAAAGAGGAGACAAAGATCTCTGGTGAGGCACCAGCAATCTATTCAGTATCCTGGGATAGATCCATCAGACCTTGGGGACATAACTACCTTGATGTTTTTCATTGTACCTAACACCTCCTCCACCTTAATATTGACATGCCCTAGAATATGATCACTCGATCATGGTGGGTTGTCAAACCTCCAGTGTATTACACTGAAGTCTTGTCAATTTTTTTTACCTATTGAATACTGATTGAATTGACAGAATATGTTTACTCACAACGCTCCTGCCATTTTCACTGTATCATAGCATTGTAGGGCATGAAGATGTACAGATCACACTGTCGTTCTTAACTCAGGTGACGTGAAGCATGATGTAATGAAAAAGCACGCTGCTCTGTCTAAGTTAACAGATTAATATCAGCCCAGACACCTATGTGCCTGTGAAAGTTGTGTTGGCATATAAGAGTGAGTTGGAATAAATACACTTGGATTCTTCAATACTGCAATACCCATGTCTAGTTTCTTGCGTTACAGGAGATAGATGAGCATTGCCACATCAGGTAAAATACACTGCTGGAGGCAAAACCCCACCTCACCAGCTCTGAGGGAACTAAATATTGGACACCAAGACGGACTTGTCACTCACTTCCTCTGCAAATGGATAATTGACTTGACACAAACTCAGATTTCTCCCCCAAGAGCTGTGGCTGCCTAGTTATTGTGTATATTTGAGACTGAGATCAGGAAAGTTTGAACATAAACAGAGTGAAGGGATTTGAGATGAACTTGGGACAGTAAGACTGTTCGGCCATGTTCTTCTCCAGTAATGCAGCAGGCTTGTTTTGCAGTATAGCACTTAACGTTCTGAAAATGTGGTCAGTATTGGTAACACAGCAGTAAAGTGACAACAAGTGGACCATCTGTTGTTTTGTGATGTTAGTAGACAGGTAGATATTGGGGCGGCACGGTGGCACAGTGGTTAGCACTGCTGCCCCAGAGACCCGGGTTCAATTCCTGACTCAGGCGACTGACTGTGTGGAGTTTGCACATTCTCCCCATGTCTGCGTGGGTTTTCTCCGGGTGCTCCGGTTTCCTCCCACAGTCCAAAAATGTGCACGTCAGGTGAATTGGCCATGCTAAATTGCCCGTAGTGTTAGGTAAAGGGGTAAATGTACGGGAATGGGTGGGTTACGTTTCGGCAGGTGGATGTGGACCTGTTGGGCCGAAGGGCCTGTTTCCACACTGTAAGTAATCTAATATTATGTCATACACTGGGGAGGGTGCCCTGTCTCAGTGACCGTGAGATCCACCCAGGAGTGCAGGCAAATCCTCAGCGGAACATTTCATCCCCAAGATTGTATCCCTGAAAGTGCAGCACCCCCTCAGTGCTGCTCTGAAGTGTCAGCCTAGATTTTGAGGTCAAGTCTCTGAACTAAGAATTTGCTGACTCCGAGGGGAGAGTCTTGCTCACTGGGTCACGGTTAAACCCTACTGAGTTAAAAATCACACAACACCAGGTTATAGTCCAACAGGTTTATTTGGAAGCATCGCTCCTTCAGGTGGTTGTGGAGTATAAGATTAGAAGACACAGAATTTATAGCACAAGTCTACAGTCTGATGTAACTGAAATTATATATTGAAAAAAACTGGATTATTTGCTGTCTCTGCGTGGAAAGGGGATTGAAACTGGGATCCCCATCATCTGAATGGCTCTCCATAACGTGACTGAATCAGTCAAGGAACCTCAGTCTTCAAATCAGCTTTCAGGGGAGAAAGCTGAGTGAAGCAGTGTTCTGGGAAAATGAAAGCAAGAAACAAAAGACTGGAAGATAGCTGGTAATGTGACTTGCAGGAAAGGGTTTTTCATTCGGAGTTATATGTGTGAGCAGGAGGGAATGGAGCCGCCTGTGCAACAGATGCAGGCATTGTGAGAAAGTTGACTTATCGTGGTTTCAGGTTTCTCCCAGTTAATACTGCCCCTGTTTATCTGGCTGCCTCTAATCTTGGTTCACATTCCAGCCTTTGCATTGACCAACCAGTTAATCCGTTAAACTATGGCTTGCCAGCTTGAGGTTTCAAAAACGCAAATATTAAAGGGACCTTGTCATATTGTTTCAGAGACAGAGTAAGTGACGCACACATACACACACACACACACACACACACACACACACACACAGATACAAACACGCATAAGCACATACACACAAACAGAGAGGTTGAGGCAAAACTACAGACAGAGTGAGACATTTACAGAGAATGAAGCAGACAGAGGCATGGAATCAGAGGGAGACAGAGATAAAGTCACACATTGATAGGGAGCGAGAGACAAGAACGGCAGATAAGAGGAGCAAGTGAGACAGAGGCAGACAGAGAGTGAGAGACAAAGACAGACACACACAAACACATGCCGACACACACACACACAGACACATACACACACAAACACACAAATACACACACACAAGATACATACACACAAAGATACAGACACACACACAAAACGACACAGAGACACACATGCACAGACACACACACACACACAAACATTCATGACTTCAAGATGTCCCAGACCATTTCACAGCCACTGTAGCCATTGTTGCAGCAGTCAATTTCCACACACCAAGAATCTACAACAAATTAAATTTCTCACTAGATCATTTGTTGTGGGCTCTTGCTGTGTGAAAATTACGTCTGCCCAAGAAGGAAAGACAGATTGATGACTCTCCTGTTACACAGCATCTCTGACAGGGCAGCACATCCTCAAATGGTGGGTGTGGTTCCAATTAAACGATGGCTTTGTCCTGGATGGTGTCAAGCTTCCTGAGTGTTGTTGGGGCTGTACTCATCCAGGCAAGTGGGAAGTATTCCATTACACTCCTGACTTGGGCCTTGTAGATGGAGGGTTCCTAGCCTTTGGCTTGCTCTTGTGGTCACTGTATTTACATGGCTGATCCAGTTCAGTTTCTGTTCAAATGTAATCCCCCGGATATTGATAGTGAGAAATTCAGTGATGGTAATGTAATTGAATGTCAAGGGGCTGTGATTAGATTGTCACTTGTTGGAGATGGTCAACGCCTGGCATTTGCGTGGTGCAGATGAATGAGCCTTGCTTGGATGAGTGCAGCTCCAACAACACTCAGGACCCTTGACACCATCTGGGACAAAGCAGCCCGCTTGACTGGCACCACTTTCACAAGCATTCACTCCCTCAACGCTTATGCTCAGCAGTTGCAGTGTGTACTATTTGTGAAATACATTGCAGAAATTCTATCAATATCCTTAGACAGCACCTTCCAAATCCACAACCACTTCCTCCTAGAAGGACCAGGGCAGCAGTTACATGGGAACGCCACCAGCTGCAAGTTCCCCTCCAAGCCACTCACCATCCTGATATTGTCATTCCTTCAATCAAAATCCTGGTATTCCCTCCCTAAGGGCATTGTGGGTCAACCTACAACACATGGACTGCAGCGGTTCATGAAGATGATTCACCACCACCATCCCAAGGGCACCTAGGGACAGACAATAAATATCTTAGAGTCATAGAAACAGGCCTTTTGGCCCATCATGGTCTAGCTGATCAACCAACACCAAACTATTCTAATCCCAGCAGCAACACCCACATCCCACAGGAGAAGAAAATAAAATGTTCATTGCCACTTGCCAGCATACACCTGGATATTGTCCAGGCCATGTTGCATTTGGACATGTACTGCTTCAGTATCTGAGGAATGCTGAATGGTAATGAACATTATGTGATCATCAGTGAACATCCCCACTTCTGACCTTATGATGGAGGGAAGATCAATGATGAAGCAATTCAGGAATCCCATTGATTCCTGTTGCCTTTAATAGCTTCAGACGGGAAAGATTTGATCCTTTGAGCTTGCTGTGCCACTCCAGAAAATCATGACTGACCTTCAACATCGACTTCATTTTCCTGCCTTATCCCAAATACCCCGAGTTCCTGAGTGTCCAAAAATCCATCAGCCTCAGTCTTGAGTGTATTTATTGACTCAGCATCCACTCCTTTCACGTGTAGATAACTCCAGCTGATTGCAGACCTGAGTGAAGAGGTTTCTCCTCACTTCAGTTGTAAACGACTGAACCCTTTTTCGGAGACTGTGCCCCTTAGTTCTATATTCATCTCATGCCAACCAGTTGAGCACAAGGTCAGGCCCTCCGGAAAACCTTCTACAGGCAAATACCTGGCAACACTTCACGCCCAGGTTCACATGACGATAACAGCGGGTAGCTAGATGCATGTGGGATCATCTTTGACTGAAGGGTTGAGTGGGGTAGTCAGAGATGTCAGGAATGAATTGGATGTGACACCAATAACCCATGAATTCTGTAGACAAGCTGAGGCGTCGGGGCCTATTGAAGCTCATATTTGATGAGCTGGTTTGTTGGGATTCCTGGTGCAGCCACTGTGTAATCCTTCAGGACACTTGTTTTGTCTGCGCTTGCTCTGAGTGAGATTCCAGGAGCTAGTTGAATGGGAGACTCGCATTCCTGCAGAATTCCTGCTGGTGACTGCCAGAGGCACCTGTCCTCCACCCTCCACTCAGGCAGGGAGTTACTCTCATACAGTCTCAGACCCAGCCTCAAGTGCACGTAAAGCAATCCCGACAGAGTTCATATCGACTTTAAACAGATGACCCTGTGGTGCCCCTCAGCCCTCTTAAATTCTCCTGTTAGCCATGTGTTCCTATGGTGTGTTCCCACCATGTCTCAGGCAAAGCGAGAACCCCCTTTGCAAGAACTTTGATTTATACAACATCACGATATGTTTTGCACCCAATGACACACTTTTTGAATTGTAGTCGTTGAAATTTAGGAAACCTAGTAGCCAATTTGTACTCTGCAAGATCCCAGAAACAACATGATAAACAAGGGGCGGCACGGTGGCACAGTGGTTAGCACTGCTGCCTCACAGCGCCGGAGACCCGGGTTCAATTCCCGCCTCAGGCAACTGACTGTGTGGAGTTTGCACATTCTCCCCATGTCTGTGAGGGTTTCCTCCGGGTGCTCCGGTTTCCTCCCATAGTCCAAAGATATGCAGATCAGGTGAATTGGCCATGCTAAATTCCCTGTAGTGTTGGGTAAATGTAGGGGAATGGGTGGGTTGCGCTTTGGCGGGTTGGTGTGGACTTGTTGGGCCGAAGGGCCTGTTTCCACACTGTAATGTAATCTAATCTAATCTAACGAGCTATTTTTTTTTCAGTTGCAAGTCGGGTATGGTTCCTATTTCACTTCAAAATACTGCCATGGGATCTTTGACATCAACTTTACAGGACAGGCAACAGCTTGATTTAGCAAATAAATGAGGAGAAACTGTCTCCTGAATGGGAGGATAGGTAACCAGAGACACAGAGATTTGTGATAGTTGGCAAAAGCACCAAAGAGGGAGATGAGTTTGTTTTGTTTTGCATTGAGTTGTGATTTAGCATGCCCCTATGGAAGCAGATTCCAAAGATGTGCAGGTCAGGTGAATTGGGCATGTCTAAATTGCCCATTGTGCTTAGGAATGTGTAGGCTAAGTGCATTAGTCAGGGGTAAATATAGGGTAAGGGAATAGGTCGGGGTGGGTTACTCTTCAGAGGGTCAATGTGGACTTGTCAGGCTGAAAGGCCTGTTTCCACACTGTAGGGATTCTAATCACTGTGGGTCTAGGTTCATATGTAGCCCAGGGAGTGATGGCAGTTTCCTTCCCTAAAGGACATTTGTGAACCAGATAGGTTGATCCCCCCCCAACAATTGGGGATGATTCATGGTCATCATTAGACTTTTAATTCCAGAAAGTTATTGAATTCAAATTACACTATCTGCCATGGCAGGATTTGAACTTAGAGCCTTCTGATTAACGATCCAGTGATAATCCCACTAGGCCATCACCTCCCCTGCTCTATATCAGTTTCTATAGGTTCCTGCATTAACATTATGGAGTTGTGAGGAAATGGATTTTTTTAACATACCCATTTCCATTTGTTGAATTAGGCAGCAAAAAGACTTCCAGAGATTTCCAAACATCTGACTGTAAATCTGTAGTTTAGTACTAACACTGGTTTCCACTTTTCCCTTCTGGATCTATTCCTCTTCCATAAGCTGAACCCTCTGGCCCAATTGTGGAAGAACCCAGCTTTTGTTTTTATTTCTGAAATGTTCCACCAAAGAGCTGCAGGGAGAGGCTGAACAGGCTGGGGCTGTTTTCCCTGGAGACTCGGAGGCTGAGGGGTGACCTTATAGAGGTTTACAACATTATGAGGGGCATGGATAGGATAAATAGACAAAGTCTTTTCCCTGGGATCAGGGAGTCCAGAACTAGAGGGCATAAGTTTAGGGTGAGGGGAAAGATATAAATGAGGCCTAAGGGGCAACTTTTTCACGCAGAGGGTGGTACGTGTATGGAATGAGCTGCCAGAGGATGTGGTGGAGGCTGGTACAATTGCAACATTTAAGAGGCATTTGGGTGGGTATATGAATAGGAAGGGTTTGGAGGGCTATGGGCCGGGTGCTAGCAGGTGGGACTAGATTGGGTTGGGATATCTGGTCGGCATGGTTGGGTTGGACCGAAGGGTCTGTTTCCATGCTGTGCATCTCTATGACTCTAAGTCAAGAAGTCGCCCAAATAACGAAATTATAACCACTGCCCACCAGGGGCAGTAAGATCCCAGATCTTGATATTTTGTGATCAATCTGTTCAGAGGTGCTGGTTATATACCAGTGGAGCAGGTGGCACTTGAATTTGGGCCTCCTAGCTCAGAGGTGGGGACACTACCACTGCACCACAAAAGTCCTCAGAACCCAGCCACTACCACCACACCACAAGAGCTCAAGATTCCAGCTCCTTTTTCATTTGTATTTGCATATCCAGAAGAGTATGGCTCAGTGGCTCACACTCCTGCCTCACAGCACCCAGGGACCCAGGTTCAATTCCCACCTCGGGTGACTGTCTGCATGGAGTTTGCATGTTCTCCCTGTGTCTGTGTGGGTTTCCTCTGGGTGCTCAGGTTTCCTTCCACAATCCAAAGATGTGAAGGTCAGGTGAATTGACTATGCTAAATTGCCCATAGTGTTAGGTGCAATAGTCAGGGGGAATGGGTCTGGGTGGATTACTCTTTGGAGGGTTGGTATGGATTTGTTGGGCCAAAGGGCCTGTTTCAATACTGTAGGGAATCTAATCTTAACATTCAGAACTAAATGACTTTCCCATCACCAAATCACCGTGATTTAAAAAATTGATTTTATTAACTATTAACCATCACCCTTGCAGCCAATTAGACGTTTACATACAAAGCCCATCATGGGTAATGCAGGCCGTCAAAAGTGAGAGGAGTGTGCTACTGGGATAGGGTCAGTGGGAAGGGACAAATCCCAGCTCTTTTTACTTTATTTTTATTTTCGTTTTGCTATATCTGGCTATATCACTCAGAACCGAGCGACTTTCCCACCACCTAATCACCGTGACATTTTTGCTTGTTCTTTTGATCGGCATTAACCGACACCAGCAATAGCCCGTGCAAGATCGCAGCTCTTAAATACAATCCCCACAAGCATCTCCTGTAACATTCATTCACTGTTTTTGCTGTTGCTTGGGTGACAGCAGCTTTGGAAAGCAGAAGCGAAAGCACCAACATGCCGATCAGCATGCGCAGAACCTCTGAATGGTTGCACAGACACGTAGCTTACAGGGACCGTGCTCAATCAGCACAGGTTTCCCATTAAAGGCACCTGCATTTCTAACACTGACGTGTGAGAGAAGTTCTTTCTGACCCATTATAACTGTGTTTTCCCTCCCCACAAACCAACTCTCTCTCTGTGCTGCTTTGAGAGCCAACAAGATTCAGTGAGTGTTGTGTATCTATCTCTCCCTTGTTTCATTCTTATCTATCTGTATTAAGTCATTAGACATACAAATTTGATTTTCAGAATTTACTCATTTCCTTTATAATGAGTTGGGATTGGAGCTCGAAATTTGTCATACACACAAATGGGCAGGCTTCCAAACATTACAGAATTAAACAGAGAAGCTGTTTTTAGAAGCAAAGAACTTTGACCAATATCAAATCCTTTTGCTTCGTGACTGCACAGGGACATGTCTGTATCCCGAACAGGAAGCAGCACTGGAGCCCAGTGATCCTGCAATATCGATAGGCTCCTCCTAACTCTGAACTCGGAAGTAGAGCCGAGCGCCTGTGATTTAATTCAAAATCCTGTGTTGTGAAAGAGGCCATTAAGCCCATCGTGCCTGTGCCAGATCTTGGAAAGAGGTCTGCATTTACTTCTCCAATTCTATTCCCATAGCCTTTGTATTTTTAACTCCCCTTCAAGTATTTCTCAACCTCTATTTTGAAAGTTGTTCTTGAAATTGCTTCCCCCACCCTCTCAGACAGAATGACACAACTAATTAGCTTCAGTTTGTCCTCTGGTATCCTCTTGCCCATGGAAACGAATCTCTTTATTTTTGTTA
Source organism: Chiloscyllium plagiosum (assembly GCF_037043375.1). Classification (NCBI taxonomy): domain Eukaryota; kingdom Metazoa; phylum Chordata; class Chondrichthyes; order Orectolobiformes; family Hemiscylliidae; genus Chiloscyllium; species Chiloscyllium plagiosum. The sequence goes on along the minus strand of NW_028270151.1, from coordinate 24,712,123 downwards.
TCAGAACTGTTCAACTATGTATTCATTCATGCATTTACCTAGAAGGTAGAGCATGGTAAACAGGCCATTTGACCCACCTTAACCAGTCCATGCTGATGCTTAGCTCAAGCCTTCTCATCATGAGATCATACATCCTTTCACCCTCATAGGTTTTATAGAACCTGCTACAGTGTGGGCCATTCGGCCCATCCAGTCCACACTGATCCACTGCAGAGCATCCCAGCCAGACCCGCTCCCTTACCCTATAACCCTACATTTCCCATGGCTAATCCACGAAGTCTACTTATCACTAGACATTGTGGGCAATTGAGCATGGCCAATCTACCTAAACTGCACATCTGTCGACTGTGGGACGACACTGGACACCCAATGGAAACATATGTAAGGAGAATGCGCAAACTCCACACAGACAGTCACCTGAGGGTGGAATCGAACCCAGGTCCCTGGTAATATGAGGCTGCTGGTTTAGTCAACTTCTCCCTGAAGTACATCTGTACTGTTCATCTCAACAACTGCACGAGATGGTGAGTTTACCATTTTCACCATTCTCTCGGTGAAGAAGTTTCTGTTGAATTCCCTACTGGATTTATTTGTGAGTGCCTTATATTTATGATCCCTAGTTTTAGCCTCCAAAGAAATGGAAGCATCCTCTCCACATCCAACTTATCAACTTTTCAGAATCGTTCAGACCTCTATCAGGTCACCTCTCAATCTTCCATTTGCTCAAGAACTGAATGCCATTACATTCCGCCTTTCCTGATGGTTATCACCTCCCATTTCAGCTATCATTCTCACAGTTTTCAAAAGTATCTTTCATAGCACCTTTTTATGTTTTGTAATATGGAGACCAGAACTGTACACAATACTTCAACATAAAGGACAGAAAAAAAACTGTTTCAGCGGATGTTGGAAATCAGAAACAAGAACAGAAATTGCTGGAAAATCTCAGCAGGTCTGTGGAGAGAAATCAGAGTTAATGTTTCAGGTCCAGTGATCCTTCTTCAGAAATTCAGTTCATGTTAAATCTAAATTCTTTCCACAAACCTTCTGAGATTTTCCAGCAATTTCTGTTTTTGTTTCTGATCTCAAAATAAGGCCATTATAAGTTTAATGTAACACCTTTGTTTTTCAAAACTATTGAATAAATTCCAATCTCCTTTTAACCCTCTCAGCTTCACACAGAACATTTCTGTTCCTTCTCTGTATACTATTTGAACTTTTGACTCTAAATGTTAAACAGTTGACAAGTGACCTTATTGAAGCGTATGAGATTCTCAGGGGGCTTGACAGGGTAAATGGGGAGAGGTTATTTCCTCTGTTGGGAGAGTCCAGGACCAGAGGGCATAATCTCAGAATAAGGGGTCACCCAGTTATGACAAAGATGAAGAGGAATTTCTTCTCCCAGAGGATACAGAATCTGTGGATTCTTGATTGCAGAGGGATGTCGGCTGTGTCATTAGGAATATTCTAGGCTGAAATAGATAAAGGAAAACGGAAAGGAAATCAAAGGTTATAAGGAAAAGGCAGGAAATGGAGTTAAGGATTGTCAGGACAGCCACTGAATGAAGGGAGATAAAATACTGCAGATGCTGGAATCCAAGGTAGACAAGCAGGAGGCTGGAAGAACACAGCAAGCCAGGCAGCATCAGGGGGTGGAGAAGTTAACGTTTCGGGGAGCAGACTCGATGGGCTGAATGGCCTACTATTTGTTCTATGTCTTATGTTGAGGGAGGTGAAGCACCGACTCAAATATTTTGTGTTCCTCCTCCTTCACTCCATGATTCCGTCCGACCCAAACACATCTGATTTATTCGGTACAAATGTCCTACTGGACTCAAACTATTAACTCGCTTTCTCTCTCCACAAATGTTGCCAGACCTTCTGAATTTCAGTTTTTACATCAGCTTTAGAGTATCTGCATATTCTCCTTTTTACATCTCATTTTAGCAGAATCGGGAGAATGGGTAAATCCAAGGAAAGGTCACGGATCTTCACAGGAGCTTCAAAAGGCTGTTCCGCCACAAGGGCATCACAGGCAAGCCTGATTCACACTTACCACAGGGAGAGTGGGGCACTTAATCAGGCGCAGTTCTGGTAGCTGGGATAGCAGAGGACAAATGTAGCTTGAACACATTAGCAAATGAGGAGGAGGCCATTCAGGCCTGTAACACTATCCATTTTCTTCTGTAAACAAAACACGTCTAACCAACAAACATTTATTGATCTCATTCTTGAAAGCTTTGATTGCTACCAGCATCCATAAATATGAGCTGGAGGGTGGGTGGGGGAGGACAGTGACTGATTTCCATTCCCCTTTTCATGACAGATGTTTCCTGATATCACACCAAGGGCAATCTCACTCAGATTTGAAGGTTTGGCCACCCTGTAACTCCACCCAGAGCAAATAGCTTCTCTTTATCCATCAACTTCTTACACCCTCTGAAGCACTTTGATTTTAATCTATACACAAGGAGAATCAGCCTTGAACAGGCAACCCTATTCTGGTAACTTAACCCTTTTAGTTACAGGCACATTCTGGTGAATGTGTGCTGCCTTTTATTAACTCCAGGCTTGACTATCAGAATACTCTACTGCCTGGTCCTCGTGTTCAACATCCCTCCACAACAAGAATTGATCTTTCGCTCTGCTTCTCTGGTTCACCGTGCACCAAGTCCTGTTCACCCAACTCCCATTGGGCTGCAGTCACTAGAACCCTCCTGCAGTCACTATAACCCCCTGCAGACACTATAACCCCCTACAGACTCTATAACCCTCCTGCAGACACTATAACCCCCTACAGACTCTATAACCCTCCTGCAGTCACTATAACCCTCTGCAGTCACTATAACCCCCTGCAGCCTCTATAAACCTCCAGCTTCTATCACCCTCCTGCAGCCTCTATAGCCTCCTACAGTCACTATAATCCTCCTGCATTCTCCATAGCTCTCCTGCAGCTTCTATCATCCTCCTGCAGCCTCTATAACCCCACTACAGCCACTATGACCTCCCCCCCTGCAGCCTTTAACACCCAATGCAACTTCTATCACTGCCTGCAGCCGCTGTAACTGTCCTGCAGCCTCTATAACCCTCCTGCAGTCACTATAACTCCCTGCAGCCTCTATAACCCGCTGCAGCCGCTATAACCCTTCGGCAGTCACTACAACCCTCTGCAGCCTTGATAACACTCTGCAGTCACTATGACCCTCCTGCAGCCTCTATTACCCTCCTGCAGCATCTATTACCCTCCTGCAGCATCTATTACCCTCCTGCAGTCTCCATAACCCTCCTGCAGTCTCCATAACCCTCCTGCAGTCTCCATAACCCTCCGGCAGTCACTATAACCCCCTACAGCCACTATAACCCCCTACAGCCTCTACCACCCCCTGCAGCCTCTATAACCCTCCTGCAGTCACTATAACCCCCTACAGCCACTATAACACCCTGCAGTCTCTATACCACCCCCTGCAGCATCTATAACCCAGTTGCAGTCTCTATAACCTTCCTGCAGCCTCTGTGACCCGCCTGCTGCCTCTATAACCCTCCTGCAACCTCTGTAACCGTCCTGCAGTCACTATAACCCCCTACAGCCACTGTAAGTCTCCTGCAGCCACTATAACCTCGTGCAACCTCTGTAACCCTCCTGCAACCTCTGTAACCATCCTGCAGTCACTATAACCCCCAACAGACACTATAACCCCCTGCAGCCTTGACCACTCACTGCAGTCTCTATAACCCTCCTACAGCTTCTATAACCATCCTGCAGCCTTGATAACTCTCCTGCAGTCTCTATAACCCTCCTGCAGCCTCTATAGCCCTCCTGCAGCCTCTATAACCCTCCTGCAGGCACTATATCCCCCTGCAGCCACTATAACCCCCTGCAGCCTCTATAACCCTCATGCAGCCGCTATAACACTCGTGCAGCCTCTATAACCTTCCTGCAGCCACTATAACCCTCCTGCAGCCACTATAACCTTCCTGCAGCCACTATAACCCTCCTGCAGTCACAATAACCCTCCTGCAGCCACTATAATCCCCTGCAGCCTCAATAAATCTCCTGCAGCCTCTATAAACCCCTGCAGTCACTATAATCCTCCTGCAGCATCTATAACCCTCCTGCACTCACTATAACTGTCCTGCAGTCTCTATCACTCTCCTGCAGCCTCTATAGCCCCCCTGCAGTCTCTATAAGCCTCCTGCAGTCACTATAACTCTCCTGCAGTCACTATAACCCACCTGCAGCCTCGATAACCCTCTGCAGTCATTATAACCCCCTGCAGACTCTATAACCCTCCTGCACCCTCTATAACCCTCCTGCAGTCACTATAACCCTTTGCCGCCTCTATAACCCTCCTGCTGTCACTATAACCCTCCTGCAGCCTTGATAACCCTCCTGCAGTCAATATAACCCCTCCGCACCCTCTGTAACCCTCCTGCAGCCTCCATAATCCTCCTGCAGCCTCTACAAGCCTCCTGTAGTCTCTATAACCCTCCTGCAACCTCCATAACACTCCTGCAGTCACTATAACCCCCTGCAGCCTCCATAACCCTCCAGCAGCCTCTATAACCCTCCTGCTGCTGCTATAACACTCCTGCAGCCTCTATAACCCCCACTGCAGTCACTATTACCCTCTTTTTACATTCTATAACCCCCCTTGTAGTCACTATAACTGTCTGCGGACTCTATAGCCCTCCTGCACCCTCTATAACCCTCCTGCAGTCACTATAAGACCCCCCGCACCCTCTGTAACCCACCTGCAGCCTCTCTAACCCTCCTGCTGCCTCGATAACCCTCCTGCAGTCAATATAACCCCTCCGCACACTCTGTAACCTTTCTGCAGCCTCTATAACTCTCCTGCAGCCACTATAACCCCCTGCAACCTCTATAACCCTCCTGCAACCTCTGTAACCATCCTGCATACACTATAACCCCCAACAGACACTATAACCCCCTGCAGCCTCGACCACCCCCTGCAGTCTCTATAACCCCCCTACAGCTTCTATAACCGTCCTGCAGGCACTATAACCTTCCTGCAGCCTCTATAACCTTCCTGCAGCCTCTATAACCTTCCTGCAGCCTCTATAACCTTCCTGCAGCTTCTATAACCCTCCTGCAGTAACAATAACCCTCCTGCAGCCACTATAATCCCCTGCAGCCTTTATAACACTCCTGCAGTCACTAAAACCCCCTGCAGCTCGATAAATCTCCTGCAGCCTCTATAACCCCCTGCAGTTACTATAATCCTCCTGCAGCATCTATAACCCTCCTGCAGTCACTATAACCGTCCTGCAGTCTCTATCACCCTCCTGCAGCCTCTATAACCCCTCTGCAGTCTCTATAAACCCCCTGCAGCCTCTATAACCCTCCTGCAGTCACTATAACTCTCCTGCAGTCACTATAACCCCCTTCACACTCTATAATCCCGCTCTGCAGTCACTATAACCCTTTGTAGCCTCCATAACACTCCAGCAGTCACTATAACCCCCGCAGCCTCTATAACACACCTGCAGTCTCTATAACCCTCCAGCAGCCTCTATAACCCTCCAGCACCCTCTATAACCCTCCAGCACCCTCTATAACCCTCCTGCAGCCGCTATAACACTCCTGCAGCCTCTATAACCCCCACTGCAGTCACTATAACGCTCTTTTCACCCTCTATAATTCCCCCTGCAGTTACTATAACTGCCTGCAGACTCTATAACCCTGCCTGCAGTCACAAAAACCCCCTGCACCCTCTGTAACACCCCTGCAGCTTCTATAACCCTCCTGCACCCTCTATAACACTCCTGCACCCTCTATAACACTCCTGCAGTCAGTATAACCCTCCTGCAGCCTCTATAACACTCCTGCAGTCACTATAACCCCATGCGGCCTCTATAACCCTCCTGCACCCTCTATAACGCTCCTGCACTCTCTATAACCCTCCTGCACCCTCTATAACACTCCTGCACCCTCGATAACACTCCTGCAGTCAGTATAACCCTCCTGCAGTCAGTATAACCCTCCAGTACCCTCTATAACCCTCCAGCACCCTCTATAACACTCCTGCAGCCACTATAACACCCCTGCAGCCGCTATAACACTCCTGCAGCTGCTATAACACTCCTGCAGCCGCTATAACCCTTTGCACCCTCTGTAACACCTCTGCAGCCTCTATAACCCTCCAGCACCCTCTATAACACTCCTGCAGCCGCTATAACACTCCTGCAGCCTTTATAAGCCCCACTGCAGTCACTATAACCCTCTTTTCACCCTCTATAATTCCCCCTGCAGTTACTATAACTGCCTGCAGACTCTATAACCCTCCTGCAACCTCTATAACCCTCCTGCAGTCACTATAAGCCCCTCCCCGCACCCTCTGTAAACCTACTGCAGCCTCTCTAACCCTCCTGCAGCCTCGATAACCCTCCTGCAGTCAATATAACCCCTCCGCACCCTCTGTCACCCTCCTGCAGCGGCTATAACCCTCCTGCAGCCTCTATAACACTCCTGCTGTCACTATATCCCCTGCAGTCACTATAACCCCCTGCAAACTCTATAACCCTCCTGCTGTTACTATAACCCTCCTGCAGCCTCGATAACCCTCCTGCAGTCAATATAACCCCTCCGCACCCTCTGTAACCCTTCTGCAGCCTCCATAACCCTCCTGCAGCCTCTATAAGCCTCCTCCAGTCTCTATAACCCTCCTGCAGCTTCCATAACAGTCCTGCAGTCACTATAACCCGCCTGCAGCCTCTATAACCTTCCAGCACCCTCTATAACCCTCCTGCAGCCGCCTATAACACTCCTGCAGCCTCTATAACCTCCACTGCAGTCACTATAACCCTCTTTTCACACTCTATAACCCCCCCTGCAGTCACTATAACTGCCTGCAGACTCTATAACCCTCCTGCAGGCACTATAAGCACCCCCCCCGCACCCTCTGTAAACCTCCTGCAGCCTCTATAACACTCCTGCAGTCACAAAAACCCCCTGCACTCTCTATAACACTCCTGCACTCTCTATAACACTCCTGCAGCCTCTATAACATCCTGCAGTCACTATAACCCCCTGCACCCTCTATAACCCTCCTCCTCCCTCTATAACCCTCCTGCACCCTCTATAACTCTTCTGCACCCTCTATAACCCCCTGCAGCCTCTATAACCCTACTGCAGCCTCAAAAATCATCATGCAGTCACTATCAACCCCTGCAGCCTCTATAACCCTCCAGCACCCTCTATAACCCTCCAGCACCCTCTATAACCCTCCAGCACCCTCTATAACCCTCCTGCAGCCGCTATAACACTCCTGCAGCCGCTATAACACTCCTGCAGCCGCTATAACACTCCTGCAGTCACTATAACCCTTTGCACCCTCTGTAACACCTCTGCAGCCTCTATAACCCACCAGCACCCTCTATAACCCTCCTGCAGCCGCTATAACACTCCTGCAGCCTTTATAAGCCCCACTGCAGTCACTATAACCCTCTTTTCACCCTCTATAATTCCCCCTGCAGTTACTATAACTGCCTGCAGACTCTATAACCCTCCTGCAACCTCTATAACCCTCCTGCAGTCACTATAAGCCCCCCCCCCCCCCCCCGCACCCTCTGTAAACTTACTGCAGCCTCTCTAACCCTCCTGCAGCCTCGATAACCCTCCTGCAGTCAATATAACCCCTCCGCACCCTCTGTAACCCTCCTGCAGCGGCTATAACCCTCCTGCAGCCTCGATAACACTCCTGCTGTCACTATATTCCCTGCAGCCTCTATAACCCTCCTGCAGTCACTATAACTTGCCTGCAGCCTCTATAACCCTCATGCCATCACTATAGCCCTCCTGCAGCCACTATAATCCCCTGCAGCCTCTATAACACTCCTGCAGTCACTATAACCCCCTGCAGCCTCTATAAATCTCCTGCAGCCTCCATAACCCCCTGCAGTCACTATAATCCTCCTGCAGTGTCTATAACCCTCCTGCAGTCACTATAACCCTCCTGCAGTCACTATAACCTGCCTGCAGCCTCTATATCCCCCCTGCTGCCACAATAACCCCCTGCAGTCACTATAATCCTCCTGCAGTGTCTATAACCCTCCTGCAGTCACTATAACCCTCCTGCAGTCACTATAACCTGCCTGCAGCCTCTATATCCCCCCTGCTGCCACAATAACCCCCCTGCAGTCACTATAATCCTCCTGCAGTGTCTATAACCCTCCTGCAGTCACTATAACCCTCCTGCAGTCACTATAACCTGCCTGCAGCCTCTATAATCCTCCTGCAGCCACTATAACCCCCTGCAAGCACTATATCCCCCCTGCTGCCACAATAACCCTCCTGCAGTCACTATAATCCGCTGCCGTCTCTATAATCCCCTGCAGCCACTATAACCTGCTGGAGCCTCTATAACCCTCCTGCAGCCTCTATAACCCACCTGCTGTCACTATAACCCCTGCAGCATCTATAACCCTCCTGCACCCTCTATAATCCTCCTACAGTCTCCATAACCCCTTGCGGACTCTATAACCCTCCTGCAGCCTCTATAACCCCCTGCAGCCTCCATCACCCCCTGCAGCCTCTATCACCCCCTGCAGCCTCTATCACCCCCTGCAGCCTCTATCACCCTCTTACAGCCTCTATGACCCTCCTGCAGCCTCGATAACCCTCCTGCCACCTCTATACCCCTCCTGCCACCTCTATAACCTGCCTGCAGCCTCTATAATCCTTCTGTAGACACTATAACCCCCGCAGCCTCTATAACCCTCTTGCTGTCACTGTAACCCTCCTGCAGCCTCGATAACCCTCCTGCAGTCAGTATAACCCCTCCGCACCCTCGGTAACACTCCTGCAGTCACTATAACTCTCCTGCAGCCTCTATCACCCTCCTGCAGCCTCTATCACACTCCTGCAATCACTATAACCCCCTGCAGCCACTATAAACCTCCTGCACCCTCTATAACCCTCCTGCAGCCGCTATAACACTCCTGCAGTCACTATAACCTTCCTGCAGCCTCTATAACCTTCCTGCAGCCACTATAACCTTCCGGTAGCTACTATAACCTTCCTGCAGCCTCTATAGCCCTCCTGCAGTCACAATAACCCTCCTGCAACCACTATAATCCCCTGCAGCATCTATAACACTCTTCCAGTCACTAAAACCCCCTGCAGCATCTATAAATCTCCTGCAGCCTCTACAATGCCCTGCAGTCACTATAATCCTCCTGCAGCATCTATAACCCTCCTGCAGTCTCTATAACTCTCCTGCAGTCACTATAACTCTCCTGCAGTCACTATAACCCACCTGCAGCCTCTATAACTCTCCTGCAGTCACTGTAACCACTGCAGCCTCGATAACCCTCCGCAGTCACTATAACCCCCCCTGCACCCTCTATAACCCCCCTAGCTGTCACTATAACCCCCTGCAGTCTCTATCACCCACCTGCTGTCACTATAACCCTTTGCAGCCTCTATAACCCTCCTGCTGTCACTATAACCCTTTGCGGCCTCTATAACCCTCCTGCAGCCACTGTAACACCCTGCAGCCTCCATAACCCTCCTGCAGCCTCTATAACACTCCTGCAGTCACTATAACCTTCCTGCAGCCACTATAAACCTCCTGCACCCTCTATAACCCTCCTGCAGTCACTATAACTCTCCTGCAGCCTCTATAATCCTCCTGCAGCCTCTATAACCCTCCTGCAGCCTCTATAACCCTCCTGCAGCCTCTATAACCCTCCTGCAGCCTCTATAATCCTCCTGCAGCCACTGTAACCCCCTGCAGGCACTATAACCTCTCTGCTGTCACTATAACCCTCCAGCAGCCACTATAACCCTCCTGCAGCACATATAACACTCCTGCTGTCACTATAACCACTGCAGCTCTATAACCCTCCTGCTGTCACTATAACCCCTGCAGACTCTATAGCCTTCCTGCACCCTTTATAGTCTTTCTGCAGTTTCTATAACACCTTGCAGCCTCTTTAACCTTCCTGCAGCCACTATAACCTTCCTGCAGCCTCTATAGCCCTCCTGCAGTCACAATAACCCTCCTGCAACCACTATAATCCCCTGCAGCCTCTATAACACTCTTCCAGTCACTAAAACTCCCTGCAGCATCTATAAATCTCCTGCAGCCTCTATAATGCCCTGCAGTCACTATAATCCTCATGCAGCATCTATAACCCTCCTGCAGTCTCTATAACTCTCCTGCAGTCACTATAACTCTCCTGCAGTCACTATAACCCACCTGCAGCCTCTATAACTCTCCTGCAGTCACTGTAACCACTGCAGCCTCGATAACCCTCCGCAGTCACTATAACACCCCCTGCACCCTCTATAACCCCCCTAGCAGTCACTATAACCCTCCTGCAGCCTCTATAACCCTCCTGCAGCCACTGTAACCCCCTGCAGCCTTTATAACCCTCCTGCAGCCTCTATAACACTCCTGCAGTCACTATAACCCTCCTGCAGCCTCTATAATCCTCCTGCAGCCACTGTAACCCCCCTGCTGTCACTATAACCCTCCAGCAGCCACTATAACCCTCCTACAGCACATATAACACTCCTGCTGTCACTATAACCACTGCAGCTCTATAACCCTCCTGCTGTCACTATAACCCCCGACAGCCACTATAACCCCCTGCAGTCTCTACCACACCCTGCAGCCTCTATAACCCTCCTGCAGTCACTATAACCCCCGACAGCCACTATAACCCCCTGCAGTTTCTACCACACCCTGCAGCCTCTATAACCCTCCGGCAGTCTCTATAACCTTCCTGCACTCACTATAACCCTCTACAGCCACTATAACCCCCTACAGCCACTATAACCCCCTGCAGCCTCCACCACTCCCTGCAACCTCTATAACCCTCCTGCAACCTCTGTAACCGTCCTACAGATACAATAACCCCCTGAAGCCTCTACCACCCCCTGCAGTCTCTATGACCTCCTACAGCCTCTATGATCCTCCTGCAGCCTCGATAACCCGCCTGCAGCCTCGATAACCCTCCTGTAGGCACTATAACCCCCTGCAGCCTCTATAACCCCCTGCAGCCACTATAACCCTCCTGCAACCTCTATAACCCTCCTGCAGGCACTATAACCCCCTGCAGCCTCTATAACCCTCCTGCAGGCACTCTATCCCCCTGCAGCCTCTATAACCCACCTGCAGCCACTATAACCCCCTGCAGCCGCTATAAACCTCCTGCAGCCTCTATAACCCTCCTGCAGCCTCTATAACCCTCCTGCAGCCTCTATAACTCTCCTGCAGTCACTGTAACCACTGCAGCCTCGATAACCCCCTGCGGACTCTATAACCCTCCTGCACCCTCTAAAACACCCCCCCCACACCCTCTGTAACCCTCCTGCAGCCTCCCTAACCGTCCTGCAGCCTCGTTAACCCTCCTGCAGTCAATATAACCCCTCCGCACCCTCGGTAACCCTCTTGCAGCCTCTATAATCCTCCTGCAGCCTCTATAAGCCTCCTGCCGTCACTATAACCCTCCTGCACCCTATATAACACTCCTACAGTCTCTATAACCCTCCTGCAGCCTTGATAACCCTCCAGCAGTCACTATAACACCCTGCAGCCTCTATAAATCTCCTGCAGCCTCTTTAACCCCCTCTGCAGTTGCTATAACCCTCCTGCAGCATCTATAACCCCCTGCAGTCTCTATAACTGTCCTGCAGCCTCTATAACCCTCCTGCAGCCTCTATCTCCCCTGCCACCTCTATTACCCTCCTGCCGCCTCTATTACCCTCCTGCCGCCTCTACGATCCTTCTGCAGCCACTATAACCCTCCTGCAGCCTCTATAACCCTCCTGCAGCCTCTATAACTCCCCTGCAGCCTCTATAACCCTCCTGCTGCCTCTTTTACCCTCCTGTAGTCTCTATAACCCTCCTGCAGCCACTATAACCCTCCTGCAGCCATTATAACCCTCCTGCAGCCTCTATATCCCTCCTGCAGCCTCTACGACCCTCCTGCAGCCACTATAACCCTCCTGCAGCCTCTATAACCCTCCTGCAGCCTCTGTAACCCCCCCTGCAGCCTCTGTAACCCTCCTGCAGCCTCTGTAACCCTCCTGCAGTCACTGTAACCCCCCTGCAGCCTCTGTAACCCCCCCTGCAGCCTCTGTAACCCCCCTGCAGCCTCTGTAACCCCCCCTGCAGCCTCTGTAACCCCCCCTGCAGCCTCTGTAACCCCCCCTGCAGCCTCTGTAACCCCCCTGCAGCCTCTGTAACCCTCCTGCAGCCTTTGTAACCCTCCTGCAGCCTCTGTAACCCCCCTGCAGCCTCTGTAACCCCCCCTGCAGCCTCTGTAACCCCCCCTGCAGCCTCTGTAACCCCCCCTGCAGCCTCTGTAACCCTCCTGCAGCCTCTGTAACCCTCCTGCAGCCTCTGTAACCCCCCCTGCAGTCACTGTAACCCTCCTGCAGTCACTGTAACCCCCCCTGCAGCCTCTGTAACCCTCCTGCAGCCTCTGTAACCCCCCTGCAGCCTCTGTAACCCCCCCTGCAGCCTCTATAACCCTCCTGCAGTCACTGTAACCCTCCTGCAGCCTCTGTAACCCCCCCTGCAGCCTCTGTAACCCTCCTGCAGTCACTGTAACCCTCCTGCAGCCTCTGTAACCCCCCCTGCAGCCTCTGTAACCCTCCTGCAGTCACTGTAACCCTCCTGCAGTCACTGTAACCCTCCTGCAGTCTCTGTAACCCCCCTGCAGCCTCTGTAACCGTCCTGCAGCCTCTGTAACCCCCCCTGCAGTCACTGTAACCCCCCTGCAGCCTCTGTAACCCCCCTGCAGCCTCTGTAACCCTCCTGCAGCCTCTGTAACCCTCCTGCAGCCTCTGTAACCGTCCTGCAGCCTCTGTAACCCTCCTGCAGTCACTGTAACCCTCCTGCAGTCACTGTAACCCTCCTGCAGTCACTGTAACCCCCCTGCAGCCTCTGTAACCCCCCTGCAGCCTCTGTAACCCTCCTGCAGCCTCTGTAACCCTCCTGCAGTCACTGTAACCCCCCTGCAGCCTCTGTAACCCCCCTGCAGCCTCTGTAACCCTCCTGCAGCCTCTGTAACCCTCCTGCAGTCACTGTAACCCTCCTGCAGTCACTGTAACCCTCCTGCAGTCACTGTAACCCTCCTGCATCCTCTGTAACCCCCCCTGCAGTCACTGTAACCCTCCTGCAGTCACTGTAACCCTCCTGCAGTCTCTGTAACCCTCCTGCAGTCACTGTAACCCTCCTGCAGTCACTGTAACCCTCCTGCATCCTCTGTAACCCCCCTGCAGCCTCTGTAACCCCCCCTGCAGCCTCTGTAACCCCCCCTGCAGCCTCTATAACCCTCCTGCAGCCTCTGTAACCCTCCTGCAGTCACTGTAACCCTCCTGCAGCCTCTGTAACCCCCCCTGCAGCCTCTGTAACCCTCCTGCAGCCTCTGTAACCCTCCTGCAGTCACTGTAACCCTCCTGCATCCTCTGTAACCCTCCTGCAGTCACTGTAACCCCCCCCTGCAGTCACTGTAACCCTCCTGCAGTCACTGTAACCCTCCTGCATCCTCTGTAACCCTCCTGCATCCTCTGTAACCCTCCTGCAGTCACTGTAACCCTCCTGCATCCTCTGTAACCCCCCCTGCAGCCTCTGTAACCCCCCCCCCCCTGCAGTCACTGTAACCCTCCTGCAGTCACTGTAACCCTCCTGCATCCTCTGTAACCCTCCTGCAGTCACTGTAACCCTCCTGCAGTCACTGTAACCCTCCTGCAGTCTCTGTAACCCTCCTGCAGCCTCTGTAACCCCCCTGCAGTCACTGTAACCCTCCTGCAGTCTCTGTAACCCCTCTGCAGTCACTGTAACCCTCCTGCAGTCTCTGTAACCCCTCTGCAGTCACTGTAACCCTCCTGCAGTCTCTGTAACCCCTCTGCAGTCACTGTAACCCTCCTGCAGTCACTGTAACCCTCCTGCAGTCTCTGTAACCCCTCTGCAGTCACTGTAACCCTCCTGCAGTCACTGTAACCCTTCCATATCTCTAAGCTCCTCTAGTTTTGGGCTCTTGCCCAAACGCACTCTGGGCTATCATTGACCTTGCGGTGGGAGTGAGCCAGAGCTTCAATAATTGGAGCCTGTCCTACATACAGCCACTTGGTCCTCCTTTCTATCCCTCTTTAATTGGTAATCTTTCAAATTACTATTTTGTCCTGTGTGTAAATCCCAGTCACAACAAAAGTCTAATTACTGTCAGTGCAGCTTGTTAATTAGGATTATTTCAGTTATTTTTCCCTGAGGATGCTGCACTAGGTTCCCATGCTGTTTTGCTTTCCTTGTTTTCCATTGCTCCACCATTAGCGGCCATTACTTCCCGCTGCCTCGGCTGAAAACGTTGGAATTCCTTCCTTAAGCCTCTCCATCTCTCTTTATTCTTCCATAAAACCTACCTCTCTCACCCAGCATTTTTCTCACCTTACCAAGGGCCACCTTGTGAGACCCTTTCAAATACTGTTGGTTAATCCTCCTGTGATGCACCGTGGATGCTTTTCTAAGGGAAAGGCCATTATCACTTCCTGTTTCTCAGATGGTTGTCCAGTTGCTCTTGAGAAGGTGGTGGTGAGCTGATACAGATGAGAAATAAATGCTGGTCCAGTTATTAACACCCCACATCCCCATGAGTGAATAAAATAAAACTTGAAACCAGGACCTTCGAAATTGTTGGGAAAAGATTGCTGGCAGGTGAGTCCTGACTGAAAGGAATAATAGGCCACAATTGGGTTGTAATGTCTCTTTTTAAAGATTTGGGGTGTGTCATCCTGGCTGATGCTCCCAGTGCCAAGCAGAGGGAGGTGCTGATTATTGGGTGGGAATTCACATAAAGGGGCCCTGCTGCCCTCTCGGGGTCCTGAAGAGATCAGAGGGACACTGTTTTGAAGAGGTTTCATGGCACTCTTGATTCCTCAACCTATATTTCGTCCAGATTATTTGGCCATTTATAACTTTGCTGCTTATGGGGGCTTGCCGTGCACAAAGCTGCTGCTGTGCTGCCTGGAATACAACAGTTAACTATCGTGTAAGTAATTGGCTGTGAGGTGCCTCCAGGCTCCCTGTGGCGAGCTGAGGAGAAATGCATTACAGAAGCATGCTGTTGTGATCAGGAATCTGCTGCCTGAAAGGAAGCTGGTTCCACAGTTAATTTTCAACTTGAGGAGAAGAGAGAGCTGCAAGGCCTTACGGGAAAGAGAAAGTGAGCACAACTGATAGCACAGCCTCTTTCCATCTTGGGTGTGATGGGCTGAATGGTCTGTTGCGCTCTGTGATTCTGGAATTCAGCCGGGATGGGGGCGGAGATCTGACTGCTCCGCCTGCTGGGAGAAAGTGAGGACTGCAGATGCTGAAAATCAGAATCACAAAGTGTGGTGCAGGGAAAGCATAGCAGGTCAGGCAACATCTGAGGAGCAGGAAAGTCAACGTTTCAAGCATAAGCATTCCTGTTGAAGAGTTTAAACTCAAAATATTGACTTTCTTGCTCCTCAGTTGATGCCTGACCGGCTCTACTTTTCCAGCTCCACATTTTGACTCTGACCCCCCTCCCCACTGGTGGTTGGTAAAGGTAGTTCCCCCTCACCATTCACTCAACATTCGCTGAATTAAGTGTTGTTATCATTAGATGTTTTCTCATCTGTCCTCTCATTCAGTGCGTAAGGTCTGTGGACCTGTTCATGAAGACCGACTTTATTCACATTTCATCAACGTGAAAATTGTGAAGTGTATCAAATGGTGATTGCAGTTGCTTTTTTTATCCAAGCATTCTAAATGTAACATTTTTCAACACCCTCAAAGTGATAGTTAAACCAACTGGTACACTCCACAATGCCAGCCCCTTCCAACAATATCATTCCTCCAAACTTAAATGTGGGTGTTGCTGGCACTTGTCTTGAAGCACTGAAGATTGGTTCGCTATATCCTAGATTCCCTGCTTTTTTAAAATTGTCAACCTTGTTTTCAATTCCCTCCACGGCTTCTCTGGCTTCACAGTTATAGAGTCATAGAGTCATAGAGATGTACAGCTTGGAATCAAACCCTTTGGTCCAACCCATCCATGCCGACCAGATATCCCAACTCAATCTAGTCCCACCTGCCAGCACCCGGCCCATGTCCCTCCAAACCCTTCCTATTCGTATACCCATCCAAATGTCTCTTAAATGTTGCAATTGTACCTTCTCCCAAGATCACTGCACTCTGAAAAATTCTGGCCACTTGATCATCCACTGTAAGCCGTGTCTTCAACCTGACACCTAAACCTTGGAAAGCCCTCCTTACAGATCCACAATTCCCTCCCTGCTCTAAGTCATTCCTGAAAACCCGTAACCAAATATTTAGCCATCTGTCACAATATTACTCATGAAGTCATATTACATTTCAAAGCATTGTTTCTGTCTCCACAGACGCTGCCTGGCCTGCTGAGTTTCTCCAGCATTTTGTGTTTTTATTTCCAACATCATCGGAGGTGGTTTTATGTCAAATTCTGTTTGAAGTATGCTCCTGTGGAGCACCTTGAGGTGTTAAAGGTGCTACGCAAATTCAATTTGGTGTTGCCCAATCATTTTGGGTGGCAGCTAACAGTCAGCCCCCTTGGTGGACTTAAGAAATAGGAGCAGCAGTAGGCCATTTGGCCCATCAAGGATGCCCTATCTTTCAGTAAGACCATGACAGAAACAGAAATAGCTGGAGAAACTCTGCAAGTCTGGCAGCACCCCTGGAGAGAAAGCAGGGTTAATTTTTCAAGTCTGGTAACCCTTCTTCAGAACTGACTGTAGAAAGGAAAATGTTGGTATATATGCTGAAGAAGGGTTTGGGGGGAGGGGCAGGAATAGACAATAGGTGGGGATGGAACTTAGAGATAAAAACAGACAAAGGACTCAGTCAAGGTCAGTCTGCGGCAATCAACAGATGCTAATGGGGACTATTTGTAGCTGACAATGGCTTGTTCGTGGTAGCAGCTCTTGTGATGACAAAGTCTGGTGTGCACAGGTTGGGGTAAAGACATGGGATACTCAGGCCTAAAATTATTGACCTCAATATTGAGTTCTTAAGGCTATGGGGTCCCCAGGTGGTAAAACTGTGACAGATCTGCACCAAGCCTCAGCTCTGCTTTCAAACCAGCTCATCCTAGCCCTCAACTCCCCAATATTTCAAACATCTATCCACCTACTCTTTAAATACTTTCAGTAATCTTGTGTGGGACTGAAGTCATATCCATTCAGGCTTAGACACCAGTAGAACTGTCCAAAAATCACTCAGAATCATGGTCATACAGCACAGAAACAGCTTTTGGTCTAACCCGTCCATGGTAAACATTTTACCAAGCTAAACTAGCCCCACCTGTCTGCTCCTGGCCCACATCCCTCCAAATCTTTTCTGTTCATGTACTTATCCAAATTTCTTTTTAACGTTGTAATTGTGCTCACATCCATCATTTCCTCAGGAAGTTCATTCCATATGCGAAACACCCTCTGTGTAAAATACTTGCACCTCATGTCTTTTTTTAAATCTCTCTCCTCTCACCTTAAAGATGTGCCCTCTTGTCTTGAAATCCTTCATCATAGGGAACATGTAACTACCATTTATTCTATCTATACCCCTCATTATCTTATAAACTTGTATAAGGTCGCCTCTCAACCTCCGATGTTCCAAGAAAAAAGTCCCAGCCTTTCTTTATAATTCAAACTTTCCATACCCAGCAACATCCTGGTTAAATTTTTCTGAAACCTCTCCAGTTTGATAATATCCTTCCTGTAACTGGGCAATCAGAACTGGGCACAATGTTCCAGATGAGGCCTCACCAAGGTCCTGTATAACCTCAACATGACTTCCTATCCTCGAAGGACTGAGCAATGAAAGCAAATGTGCCCTTGAAAAACTGTGTTCAGGAGAGCTTTTGCTGAAGATTAAATGTTTCTGTAGGCTGGGAGAGGTTTGCTGAAGATTATGAACCAAAGGTTATGAGAGAAGAGAATTTGCTACTGGCCTTTGGAAGTCAGGCTAAACAATAGTCTCTCCTCCAGAAAGGAACTCAAACCAAGCAGCTTTTCTCACCATCGAAACCTACAGTTATCTCCGGTCTCGGTCTAACTATAAACTAAAGGGCGTTTTAATTAACTGAGCAGCTTTGATATTTAAATGAAACAGTCAGTCGAGGTCTGTGACATGTCAGTCTTGTAGCAATTACCCTTTCACCATTCCCTTGCAGAGGAATATGATTTATGGATCAAGATGTTCACAGAGAAACTCTCGATTCGCACTTCTGAAAAGGTCATTTGTATCTTTTTTGTGGTCGAATATTTTGACAATTTAATGTGTAGTTATCCAGCAGGTGCTGAACTGGACTGCACAAATTTCATACCCTGCATGTGAGGCAACTGGTAAACGGTTGAGATCATGTTTAAAAACATTAATTTGATTTTAATTATCCCCAGGCAGTAATTGTCCTTCATTCCTATTTTTGTCTTTTAAGCCTCGACTCAAGTGTTGCTAGTTATTCGACACTGGAGTGAAGGCAGTGTCCTAGGGCTTGAAGAGACATAGAGTCATAGAGATGTACAGCATGGAAACAGACCCTTTGGTACAACTCGTCCATACTGACCAGATATCCTAACCTAATCTAGTCACATTTGCCAGCATATGGCCCATATCCCTCTAAACCCTTCCTATTCATATACCCATCCAGATGCCTTTTAAATATTTTACTTGCCACCACCACTTTCTCTGGCAGCTTATTCCATTACACATGTCCTTCTGCTTGAAAACATTGCCCTGTTAAATCTTTCCCCGCTCATCTTAAACCTATGCTTTATAGTTTTGGACTCCCCTACCCTGGGGAAAAGACCATGGCTATTCATCATTTCATGCCCCTTGTGATTTGATGAACTTCGAAAAGGTCACCCCTCACCTCTGACACTTCAGAGAAAATAACTCTCCCTAGTGCTCAAACCCACCAACCCTGGCAACATACTTGTTAATCTTTTCTGAACCCTTTGAAGTTTCACAACATCTTTCCTATGGCAGGGTGCTGCTACACGGTGCTGAGGAAATGCTTGAAAGAGTGATACCAGGAATGAGGGAATTGAAATCTGTGGAGAGAAGCTGAGATTGTTCTCCCTAGAATGGGGGAAGTTAACAGGTGATATAGTGGGGAAGTGTTCAAATGTTGATGATAAGTTTTGGCAACATAAATATGGAGAAACTATTTGAACTGTCAAGATGATCAGTAACCAGGAAGGTGACAGAATTAAGGGAGTGTAAAATAATGAAGAAGAAGGGAACTTGGTTGGACACAGCAAGTTGTATTGTATGGAATGTGCTGCCTAAAATCCTGATGGAAGTGGGTTCAAAATAGAGTTAATTCACATTTTAAAATAGTTGGATTGTTTCTTTGAGGACACTGGAATTGTGGATTGGATAGCTGAGGTTTAATGAGTTTCTCACTGCAACACTAGGCTGTCTCATGTTGTGCTTCTGAAATACTAACCAAGAGAGCTGACTGAATTTGATGAGGGTGCAGAGTACACAGATAAACAGTAGTCCTCCATTCCCACCTTTCCCACTTCCCAACAAACTCAGAAAGTCTTGGAGCACTGCTTACAAAGTCGCTGAAGAAAGTTGAACACCAAGAGGTCAAAGCTGCCTGCTTGATTGTCATCCTACCAACCAGCTTCAACATGCACTCCCTCCACCACCAACACACAAGAGCAACAGTGTGTACCATCTTTAACGTGCATTGCAGCAACCAACCAAGGCTGTATAGACAGCACCTTCCAAGCTTGTAACTTTTACCACAAGGTCAGCGGACAAGGGAACATCACCATCTCCAAGTTTCCTTTCAAGTCACTCATCAGTCTGACTTGGAACTAGATCAGCAATCCTTCAATGTCACTGAGTCAGAATCCTGGAACTCCCTCCCTCAGGGCATTATGGGAGTATTGGTATCAAATGGACAGCAGTGGTTCCAAAAGCAACTCACCACTGCCTTCTCAAGAGCAATTTGGAATGGGTAATAAGTACTGGCCTAGTTAGTGATGCCCATGTCAGATGAAAAAGTAAAAATACTTTTGCACTGAATTGAATTGAATTGAATTAGCGCTATTGTCACATGTACTCAATAAATACAGTGAAAGTTTATAAGTGGCCACTTACAGCACGATCTTAGGTACAAACGTACAATCCTTAGTTACAGAATAGAGAAATGAGGAAAAGCAAGTTACATGACAGTTTTACACAGTATTACCGTGGGTCAGGAAAATGGGAAGCAAAGTTAAAAAGACAAACATCACAGTCTCTCTCCAAAGGCTCTCCGCAGCAAACCAGTGCGCAGAGGAGTGGGGGGATCTCCATGTGGTTTTCTGCCAAGCTCCGTACTGGGCTGTTGGTCACTGGCGTTCCCTCTCCGGGCCGCTGGAATCTCCGCCAACCCCGCTTCGGAGGCTGGGACAGGGTGTCCGAGGCCGAGAGATGGGGGAGAAGGGAGGAGAGCGGGACTAGAGAGGAAAAAGAACAGGCAGAGTGGAGGAGCTGTGGCTGGAGTGTCCTACTCTGCTGCCATCTTTCTGGATACTGTAGTCACTGTTTCAAAGTAGAAAGTATATTATCATATTACAAATGGAGGCCATTTGGGCTATCATGAAAGATCCATCCAAATAATCCCCTTGTCCTTGTTTTCCCATTGCCCTTAAAATAATTCTTGGAGGAGTCTTTATCTGGTTCCCTATTTGAAAGTTCTTTTTGGTTCTGGTTCACTGTCCTTTCACCATCACAATGGTAGGTAAAAACAATGACTGCAGATGCTGAAACCAGATTCTAGATTAGAGTGGTGCTGGAAACGCACAGCAGTTCAGGCAGCATCCGAGGAGCAGGAAAATCGATGTTTCAGACAAAAGCCCTTCATCAGGAATAGAGGCACTCTGTCTCTATCCCTGATGAAGGGCTTTTGTCCGAAACGTCGATTTTCCTGCTCCTCGGATGCTGCCTGAACTGCTGTGCTTTTCCAGCACCACTCTAATCTACCATCACAATGATTGCTGAGCAGAAACAAAAACGGCTTTTTTGGAATGAGCAGTGACAACCAATTTGTACACAGCAAGTTCCCATGTGCAGGAGTGAGGTAATGATATCATTTTTCGATATCATTAGTCGAGGGACTAATAATCTGGCAGGACACTAGGGGAGAAACTGCTGGATTCTTCATTGCAATAGTGACCTGGGAAGGGGTTGAAACACATCAACCAAGAACAAGTCAGGTCAAGCATGGCAACTGCTAACCTGCAATTCTGCACAACAGTGTTCACAAGCGAACACACTCGGTGAAAGCTTGGGACCAATAGGTGCGATGTCAGGGAGAGAGGGAGATCTTCATGCTTGCCTGCCAGGCGTGTTGAAAACTGCCCAGCAGGAAACCAATCATTCTGTGGACAACAAGGCAGTTGTCTGGCTGACAATGAAATGCAAAGAACACAGAGGCACAACAAACTGCGATCTATTTGACTGCTGTCAGGAGTTATCTGCCTTCTGAGTACAAGAGGATCATTGACGAGACTGAGCGTTGAGGATGTGTCATCTAAGTTTTTGTAGGAGGTGGAGGAGGAGTACGGATTTATTCATTACCCTGCAGCCTTAAAGGTTAAACGGCTGGCTTTCAATCCCCTTTGTGTGAGAATCTTGCTGAGTCGCTGGTTGCTTCGTAGTTCGGAGGGGGGGAGGTTTGACTGACCTTTCTTAGCACGATGGTGTCTGCACCTCTCCCCACACAAACTGAACACACCCTGTAACTCCCACACCACTCCTTCCAAGACTGCTCAACCTCCTCGGTAAGAGAGACCAGACTGTGATTAACTCCAGTGGTTGTTATGGTGACGCTGAGGAGGCACAACGATTACAGAGGTTGCTGTGGTTACACGTGGGGGAGTTTGCAGGAGGTTGATGTCAGGTGTGTTACAGACCCTTCCCACTCCCTTGCCTGAGTGAAGATCCAGGTAGCCCTGATAGGAGGAGGGAGCCAGAAATGTGAACTCTTCATTGTCCCAATGAACAGTGTGACCTTTCATTTTCCCTTTTGCTTGTCTCCCTTAAGCTTTTTCCAATGATGTTTAGAGAGATTGTTTCTTGAGGGCTACATTGGTTTGGTGTCAGGTATATATTAGTGAGGAGGGTTGTCTTGTCCCTTGAGTCAGGTGTTTGAGTGTCAGGTCACATTTATCAAGCAATAGAGTGCAAAATGAGGCCACTCAGCCCATCACATCTGCTCCAGGTCTTCTGAAGAGTGAAGCAACAGGCTCCATTCTCCTCATGTGGCTGTAGTTTTTACTCCTTTAAGTATTTATCCAAATGCTTTCGAAAGCTGCTGTTGGATCTGCTCCCACTACCCTGCCTGGCATCACATTTCAAATCCCAACCAAGCATTGCATAGGACAGTGATGCAGTAGCATTATCTCTGGGCAGTAATCCCACAGACCCAGGCTAGTGCTGATGGAGACTTGGTTTTGAATCTCACCACATCAGCTTAAACCCAATTAATAAATTTGCAATTGAAAGCTCCAAGAGCAAGGAATTATTCTGAACACTAGACATTTGTTAAACTTCAGCTGGAGTATTGGGTACAGCTCTGGGTGCCACATTATAGGAAAGAAGTGACTGCATTGGACAGAGTGTAAAAACAGTTTACAAGAATGATTCCAGGAATGTGAAACTTCAGTCATGAAGAGAGACAACACAAGCTCTATGGTACATTTCTGAACCCCATCTCCCTCTCCCTTTCCACCTTTAAGATGTACCTTAAGGTTTGCCTCTTTGACCCAGTTTTTGATTCCCCATTTTAAGATCCAGTTTCTGATAAAATGCTAAAGCAAGGACTCAAGCCCATAGTTTGACATAAATGTGTTGTGGCACCATATCTGAAAAGAGCAGGGGATGCCACTTTGATGTTCTGACGGATATTTCTAACTCTCAGTCAACATTGCAAATGGCAAACAACCTTGTTATCTTCACGTGGGAGTTTGTGGGATCTTGCTGTCAATATGTTTGCTACATTACAGCACTAATTACCTTTCAACAGTAGCCCATTGGTGATAAAATGCTTTAGCATATCTAGTGGTCATGAAAGGCGATATGTATAAACGTGATTTATGTTTTGTTTAAACGGTTTAGTAAAGTTGTGGCAGAGTAGGACGCCATTCAGTCCATCATGTCTGCACCAGCTAGGGAAGTGAAACCAGCCACCGATTCTAATCCTCACTTTCCAGATCTTAATCTGTCGCTTTGTAGATTATAGTATTCCAGGTGCAGAATCTTTTAAACCCTTGAGGGTTTCAGCCTACACTGCCATTAATATCAATTGTTGTTTGATAAAGCACAAATGAAGCGTCTTGGAATATTTAATTACAGTAACAGTGCTATATCAATGTAAATTGCTGAATGTGTATGGGCAGTTTATTGTTGAACATCCAATTGCCCTGTAGCTGTCAAAAGATGGTAAGGGCGGTGAAGAGGATCATGGGTAGGAGGGTGAGAGCATTCTCCATTTTAGTTGGCCCCATGTGGGTGCCTATGGGGTACCAGATTGAGCACCCTGTGTTAGGAATGGTCACCGAGCAAGGAGCCTTCATTTGGGGGAATCGGGGCCCAAGTGTTCAGGGAGCCCCAGCTCAGCAAGATGTGAGAGAATATGAAATGTGTTATAAATAACTGGCCAAATTCCCATCAGCACCCCTTGGACAAACTGTCTTCTCCTTCTTTTAAAACTTGAGTCAATTCAGTTGAACAATATTGAATAGCTTAACTTTTGGCACTGCTTTAGCCTGGAATATTAACAGTCCCAGTGACTCTTTGAAGTGTTTTCCTGAGCTCTGTGTTATCGGGGAAAGAACCAAACTTTGCCAAGCCCAGATGGTTCCAATTTAGAGTTGGCAATGCTGAGGTGAAGCTTTGGTTGATTGGATACAGGGAGTAAGGATAGCCACAAGAGACAGGGTTTCCCTCGCAGATCACCCTGTGATTTCTGTTGTAATGTGGGCCCCATGCTGTTGTGTGAACAGCAGCAAGCTTTGCTGTTCATAACTATACACCAAGGATGGTAAGAGAGGATATCCTGTCTGGAAGCCTACGAACCTATGCAAGCTCCTTGTGATCACATGTCATTAGCTCCTTGCACACATGTCTGTAATAATACTTAAAAGTTCAGTTTCACAAAACTACAAGAGGTCATTCAGCCCATTGTGCCTGTCCCAGCTCTCCTTCATGACTGCCTTTCCCATACCCTTGCTTATTGTTTCTGTTCAACTAATCATCGAATGCCCTCTTGAATACCTCAGCACCTCCACTACTCTGCCAGGTAATGGATTCCATACACTAACTGCTCACCGAATGAAAAAGTTATTTCTCACATCACACTCATTTTGAAAATCACTTTAAACCTGTGACCTCTCGAACTTGATCCTTTCATGACCAGGACTTTCTCCCTATCCACTCTATCCAGCTCACTCATGAGTTTGAAAACCTGTGTCAGATCTCCTCTCAGTCTTCTCCTGTCCAAGCACAACAGGCCAAACCTCTCCATCCTATCCCCATAATAGATGTTTCTCATCCTGGAACCATTCTTGTAAACATCTTCAGTACTGTCTCTAATATTATCAAAATTGTAGCATCCAGAATAAGTTGCAATACACCAGCTAATGTCTCACAAGTGTCTTATAACATGTCCTTGCTCTTATACTCCCTGTCTCTCTACAATGTATGGCATGTGAGCACATTGCTAACTCACATAAGAGGGAGCTTTGTTCGGAATAGAAACAGTGCCTTCGGTCCAACCCGTCCAGCCGACCAGATATCCTGAATAATTCTAGTCCCATTTGCAACATTTGGTCCATTTCCTTCTAAACTCTTCCTATTCATATGCCCATCTAGATGTCTTTTAAATATTGCAACTGTACTAGCCTCCACCACTTCCTCTGGCAGCTCATTCCAGCTACACACCACCCTCTGTGTGAAAACATTGCCCCTTAGGTCCTTTTTAGATCTTTCCCCTCTCACCCTAAACCCTATGCCCTTTAGTTTTGGATTCTCCTACCCTGGGGAAAAAAATCCTTGTCTGTTTGCCCTATCCATGTCCCTCTTGATTTTATAAACCCCTATAAAGGTTACCCCTCAGCCTCTGACACTCCAGGCACGGTGGTACAGTGGTTAGCACTGCTGCCTCACAGCGCCAGAGACCCGGGTTCAATTCCCGCCTCAGGTCTGTGTGGAGTTTGCACGTTCTCCTCGTGTCTGCGTGGGTTTCCTCCGGGTGCTCCGGTTTCCTCACACAGTCCAAAGATGTGCAGGTAAGGTGAATTGGCCATGCTAAATTGCCCGTAGTGTTAGGTAAGGGGTAAATGTAGGGGTATGGGTGGGTTGCGCTTCAGCGGGTCGGTGTGGACTTGTTGGGCCGAGGGCCTGTTTCCACACTGTAATCTAACCTAATCTAAATCCAGGGTATATAGCCCCAGTCTATTCAGCCTCTCCTATAGCTAAAACCCTCCAACCCTGACAACATCCTTTTAAATCTTTTCTGAACCCTTTCAAGTTTCAAAATATTCTTCCTATCGCAGGGTGACCAAAATTGCACGCAGAATTCCAAAAGTGGCCTAACCATTGTGCTGTAGAGCTGCAACTTGACCTCCCAACTCCTATACTCAATGCTCTGACCAGTAAATGCAAGCATACCAAATGTCTTCTTCACTATCCTATCTACCTGCGACTGCACTTTTCAGGAACTGTGAACCTGCACCCCAAGGTCTCTTGATTGCTACATCACTGGAGAAAGCCATTTGAACTATCCAACCTGTGCTGGCTATTTTAAGGTCTGGTCCCTGCCCTTTTCCCAGAATCAGGCACATTCTTTTCCAGTCAAATATTTATTGAATTCCTGCTGAAAAACCCACACTGAATCTGTTGCCATCATCATTTCAGACAAGTCCTCAACAAATTGCTGCATAAAAATAATGTTCCTTATCTCCCCTCTGGTTCTTGTACTAATAATTTTCAATCCATGATCTCTGGTTACTGACTGAGATTTGTTTTTTCCCCTATTTGCTCTATAACCCATACAAACTTGACAATTTTGAATTAAAATATTGTGATACTTGTTATATCTTCCAATGCGGTTCTTGAGTGTTTTCAAGGATCCAGACAATTGAAGCAGTTATTTGTCACCGCGTTGGGAATAGTGATTAGATGAACACCATAATCTACTTAACTAATCACTTTCTCTTCTGCCTCATCTCTCTTTGGGCTCCTTGTTAACATCTGCTACCCTGGAGGTTCACTGTCCTCTTCAGAGGCTGATGTGCCCATTGTTAGTACAGAAGGAGGGCTACCCTGGACAGAGCTGTTCAACTGGGGGCTCTCAGATGCATGCAATTCCCATGCAATTATCTGAAGAAGAGCAGAGCAGTCTCCGTAATGGTCTGGGCATTAACTACCCTTCAACATCACTAAAACTGGCCAATAACACATCGCTGCTTGTGGGAGTTAGCTGTGAGTAAATTGGTTGCCACATTTTGTTCATTGCAACAATGGTTGCACTTGGAAAATGACTTGGTTGTAAACACTTTGTTTCCCATAGTACCCTCATGTTATCCCAATGTACAATTTGAATTTATATTTTACATTTTGTTTTCAGAAGGGAAGGTACTTAACTTTAGTTTCATTTTTAGAGGTTTTATGAGCTTGATGCTAAGACATTTGGAAGCATGCTTTACACATGCATTTATGGTGGGGCTGTACAATGCTTGAGATGAAGAAATATTGGTTAGGGCATTGGAAAGAAATTGAGAAACAACAATATGAGACAGGGGTCCAGTGACACATGGACATAGGAAGTGTGTGTGTGTTGCATTGTGCTAACTGACTGCTAACTGAAGTGGGGAGTATTCCATCATAACGCTTGCACATTCCTTATAGATGGACAGGCTTTAGAGAATCAGGAGATGAGTAACTCGCTGTAGGATTCCTAGCCTCTCACCTGCTCATGTAGCCACAATATTTATCTGGACAAAAAGAGTAGTGTGAGTTTGAATCCTTTTCTGGGATTTGTGTGAAATCATTCCTACATTTATGTCGAGTGTAACACATTTCAGATAAATGTTTTGTTCATTGTGTGTTTAAAACCGCCCTGACAGATTTTTGTGACGTTCAGTAACTGCCCCCACAGTAAGAAAAAAATGTCAGGATGAATCAAGCCAGGTTTCACTCTGGGATGTAAGATTGGAAGATGTAAGAACAGAGGTAGGCCATTCAGCCCATTTAGTGAAATGATGGCTGATCTGATAATCCTCAGTTTCATTTTCCTGCCTTTTACTCTGCAACCATTTTCTTGCCCTTTTTTCCCTCAGTAATCTTTGGTTGACTTGCATTAATATCAGCTCAAATTATAACAACACAAAAGGTACTATAGAAATGCAGGTCTGAGGTTCTTTGGTTGTGGGATCTTGCTGTGCTGGAAATGGCTGCCCGTGTTGCCCCAGTGACAACAGTGGATACATTCCAGGAGTGTTCTTTTTTTGAAATGATCTATGCGTGATGTATTTTTGGCTCAATTCAGAGAGCTGTGATAAGATGCTATTAATAAAGCCAAGTCTGTCTTAAACGTCTCGTTCATTGTGTCTTTTGTTTGCAGGACGGCAGTGAGCTGAGAACCCAATGAATGTATGTCACAATGATGATGACAGATCAGATTCCCTTGGAGCTGCCACCTTTACTCAATGGGGAGCTCCCCATGATGCCTCACTTGGTGAATGGGGATGGGTCGCAACAGGTGAGTCATATGATTGTTTGGGGAGGACAGCAGGGAATTAGTGTCAGTTTAGCTGAGCTCAGGGAGCATGGGCACATATGGCCATCAGCTGTGACCACCCTTTATCACAATCTTTTGCCCTTAAAATGTTGCGTCTGGAACCAGGATTGTTCACTTTCAGCTGAGATGGAGCCTGTGGGTCTGGAGTCACATGTAGGTCAAACCGAGTAAAGATGGACATGAGGAGGTGGTGTCATCATGGTAATGTCACTGGATTAGTAATCTCAACGATGCTGTATGGACAAAGTGTTGAATCCCACAACAGCAGTTGCTGAATTCAAATTGAATTAATAAACCTGGAATTGAAAGCTAGTCATCACAGTAGCCATGAAACAATCATTGTTTGTTGGATGAGGCCATCTGGTTCATCAATATCCTCGTGGAGAAGGAAGACTGCCCATCTGACTATGTCTGTCCTTCATGTGACTCCAGACCCACAGCAATGCTGTTGATTCTTCACTATTCTAATAGTCCAGCGAGTCACTCAGTTCAATTGTAATTAGGAATGGCCAACAAATGTTGGCCCTGTCAGTTGGCACCCACATCCTGCAAAATAGAAAGAAAAAAAGTATTTGAGGTTGCAGTTTCAAGTCCCCCCCCGAAGGACATGAGCACCAAGACTTAAAGCTGACACTGCCAGTGAGTTCTGAGCGAGTGTTGCACTGTCAGATTTGTTGTCAAAGGATGCTCAACTGCGCCCTTGCCTGCACTCTCTGGTGGACATAAAATATTCCATGACATTATTTCAAAGAAGAGCAGAGATCTTCTCCTTTGTGCTGCAGGCCTTGATCAACACGCCATCTGGTTGTTTATCTCATTGGTCTGTCTGGGATCTTGCCATGCACAAATTTGTATTTTGCTGCATTGCATCAGTGATGAAAGTGTTACTTTACCAATTATAAAGGGCAGTGGGTTTGGTGATGCGGCTTGCATTTATATATCTGTTCATACATGTAAACATCCGAAGGTAATAGACGAATGTAGACTTTTATGCCTTTTGCCTTCAAGATCTTAATAGAAGTTTGTCTGATTCCCCGTCTCACTTTCTGATAGCTTGTCCAACAAACCTTTCCACGGAGCTTTGATATAGAATTCAACAGTGCAGTGTTTTAGGTAGATAGAGAAATGTATGAACAGGAGCAGGACAAGGCTTCCGATGCGGTACTGAGGGATTGTTACATTGTCAGAGTTGCCAGTCATTGCTTGAGACATTAGACAAAGGCTTCTGTCTGCCCTACTGAGTGGATTAGCAAGATATCAGAGCGACTGGAATAGGGACTCAGGAATACCTCCCACTGATCTATCCAATTTGTATCCCTCAATCAATGCATCACCAATACTGATTATTGTAAAAGCCTATCTGATTCACCAATATTTTTTGTGAAGGAAATCTGCCATCCTTACTCGGTCTGGTCTACATGTGACTCCAGACCTACAGCAATGTGGTTATCTCTTAACTGTCCTCTGAAATAACCAAGTATTCAGTTCAAGAGCAAATAGGAATGGACAACACATACTAACCTTGTCGGTGATGCCTACATCCTGTGAAAGCATTTTGACAAAGAATTAACCATAAAAAAGGTTTATCTGGCCATTATGACATTACTGTTTGTGGGTGTCTGGTGTGTATAAATTGACCACTATGTTTACTGTAGTAGAAGAGTGATTACACTTCTGTAAAGGGCTTTATTGGCTTAAAATGTCCTGGTAACATCCTGAGGATGTGAACAGTGCTTTATAAATGGAGGTTTTTGTTTGTCTGTTCTCTTTTGTTAGAGGGAGGGTGGAAGAACAAGGTTTGATGAGGGAGAGAGAGGGAGGAATGCAAACCGAGGAATGCCACAAGCTGCCAGAGCTCCAAATTGTTTCAAGCAATGATCTAGTGGTGCTGGTATTTCCCAGTGTTGCTTGCAGCACTGATCCGCAGATATTTGCCACAGGGATCCTGAACTGTTTCAATGTCAAGTTAGTGTCTCGGCAGACATGCAGTAACTCCTCACCTCCTGCCTGTGTGCTTGCTGTGTGCTTGTGAAACTGGTTTCCAAACGTCTTTGCCAGAACATCTGGCTGTGTCTGTTGGAACTTTGATCTTTTTGCTTAGAATACTGAGTGACATTTCAGTCCAGGGGACAGCGGGAGGAGCGTGGTGACATGCTTATTCATTTCAATCATTGCAAAGCTGTTATGGGGGCTGGGGTGAGGGGTGTGTTGGGAAACCAGACTCTTCCACTCGCTGGTGTTATATCGTGGCTCACTAATCATCGCAGGCAAAGCCTCTCACTGAGCTCGACTTCCTCAAGAGAGGTATTGAATTCACCAGAGCTCCTTGTTTACTGTTCACATACACATTAACACTTCCTCCCCCGCCCTCATGAGGAATAGAGCTCCTTCCCATGGATTGCTGGAGCAGGTTGAGCATCATGTAGACTTCTCATAGAATCCTTACAATGCAGATACAGACCATTCAGCCCTTGATCCTCTGGAGTGCATCTCACCAAAACTCACCCCACCCCGTATTTCCCATGGTTGATTCACCTAGACTGCACATCCCTGGGTAATTCAGCACTGACAATCCACTTCACCTGCATATGTTTGGACTGTGGGAGGGAACTGGAACACCCTGGTTTAAACTCACGCAGACATGGGGAGAATGTGCAAACTCCACACAGACAGTCACCTGAGGCTGGAATTGAACCTGGGGTCATTAGTGATGTAAGGCAGCAGTGCAAACCACTTTTTGACATTGGTGTCCACTCTGACTCCCTGCATCCAGTGAGGTTCTTGGTGCCCACACTGAGGGAGCGCTGCATGGTTGGAGGTATCCACTTCAAAAAAAGACGTCACTTGTCCACACCCAAATGGGTTTGAAAAATTTCACAGCCCTTATTTCAAAGCAGAGATGGGGTGGGGACAGTGGCTGTTCTCCCAAGACTCCTGTCAATGTTTAAATGCTCATCAGACACAGCTGATCTGTTCCGTTAAAGTTTATGGAGCTTGCTGTGTTCATTAGCTGCTGTGTTTCCGATGTTATAACAGGGATGATACTTAAGATAAGTAGTTCATTGTCTATAGAGTACTTCAGGAGAAAGTGAGGTCTGCAGATGCTGGAGATCAGAGCTGAAAATGTGTTGCTGGAAGAGCGCAGCAGGTCAGGCAGCATCCAGGGAACAGGAGAATCGACGTTTCGGGCATAAGCCCTTCTTCAGGAATGAGGAAAGTTTGTCCAGCAGGCTAAGATAAAAGGTAGGGAGGAGGGACTTGGGGGAGGGGCGTCGGAAATGTGATAGGTGGAAAGAGGTCAAGGTGAGGGTGATAGGTCAGACTGGGGTGGGGGCGGAGAGGTCAGGAAGAAGATTGCAGGTTAGGGAGGCAGTGCAGAATTCGATGGATTTGACTGAGACAAGGTGGGGGGAGGGGAAATGAGGAAACTGGTGAAATCCGAGTTCATCCCTTGTGGTTGGAGGGTTCCTAGGCGGAAGATGAGGTACTTCAGTGCAACCTGAACTTATAAAGGGTGCGACAGAAATGCAAGTTATAGAGTCATAGAGATGTACAGCACAGAAACAGACCCTTCAGTCCAACTTGTCCATGTTGATCAGATATCTTAAATTAATCTAGTCCTATTTGCCAACACTTGGCCCATATCCCTCTAAACCCTTCCTATTCATATACCCATCCTGATGTTTTTTAACTGTTGCAATTGTACCAGCCTCTACCATCTCCTCTGGCAGCTCATTCCATGCACATACCACCCACTGTGTGAAAATGTTGCACCTTAGGTCCCTTTTATATCTTTCCCCACTCACCCAAACCTATGCCCTCTAGTTCTGGACTTCCCCACCCCAGGGAAAAGACCTTGTCCATTTATCCTGTCCACGCCCCTCATGATCCTATAAACCTCTGTATGGTTAACCGTCAGTCTCCCACGTTCCAGGGAAAACAGCCCCAGACTATTCAGCCACTCTTTATAGCTCAAACCCTCCGAACCTGGCCTCCTGGGTCAGCTGTGAATTTCGCTGTTTGTTAACTTTTCTTAGACATACTCCAATGACCAGAAATACTTGAACTCAAACAGCAAAGCCTATGGCTGTGCAGATTCACTGCTGTCTCAGACACGTTTGCTTCCCTGACAAAACTACAGAAAGGTCCCCCATATCTGAGACAGTTCACATGGTCTTTTGTGTATAGATTTGTGTTGGTCTGACTACCACCACTAAAACTAAATAACTTGTTTTAATTTTCAACTTAATGTTAACAACGTACCTCTGACTGCATCGACTTTTGACTGGGTTAGTGTTCCATAGGTAGCTGACACCTCAACAAATATTAATGCATGAACTTAGATCATGAGTATTAATAGCCATTCAACTGCAAGAGACATTACATTCAAGCCTGATTGAAGATTGAGGCTAAGAGATCTCTTACATTTATCGGAGCGGTGGAGAGGAGGAGGGCCTCCATTTAGATTCCAATCCAAGGCCGAGGACCTCCAACTGTGCCTCATTCCCTTGGTACTGCATTACAATTGTCAACCTGGATTTTCTGGTCAAACCTCTGGAAGGGTCTTGTACCCAAAGACCTGGAACCCTGAGGCCCGAATGCAGAGCAGTGAGCTGGTAGAATTTGATGCCGTATCAAAACGAGGGCCTGTCTGTCCTTGCCAAAGAACATCAAAAAAATCCCATGGCATTGTTTTGAAGAACTGTGAAGGAGTTTGCTAATTTTACTTTCACCAACACCGTTAAAGCAGATAACTGTGGTCATTATCGCATTGCTGTTTGAGGGAGCTTGCGATGTGGAAATCAGCAGCTGTGTTTCCTGCATTGTATCAATGTATTCCACGTTTCAAAAAAAGTATTTAATGAGCTGGAAAGCAGTTTGGAGGTTATGGAGGGGTGCGTGGTGGCTCAGAGATTGGCACGGCGGCCTCACAGTGCTGTGGACCCGGGTTCGACTCCAGCCTCAGGTGACTGCCTGTGTGGAGTTTGCACATTTTCCCCGTGTCTGCCTGAGTACTCCGATTTCCTCCTGCAGTCCAAAGATGTGCAAATTAGGTGGATTGGCCATGCTAAATTCCCACAGTGTTCAGGGATGTGTAAGTTAGGTGGATTTTCTCATGGAAAGGCATGGTTACTGGGATGGGGTTGGGGAGAATCTGGGTCGGATGCTCTTCGGAGGGTTGGTGTGGACTCGATGGGCCAAATAGCCAGCTTCCCCAATGTAGTGATTCTATGAAAGGTGATATATAAATGCAAGTCTCTCTTAGCCTCTTTTTCTGTATTTTATTTTTCTCAAGAAGACCACAGTTATGTGAGCTCTGTGGTCAGCAGGAAAGCCTCACTGCAAGACCCCCCCATCACATCAGGCAGTCACTAACAAGCAGGCCAAGTTGACAAGGATTAAATTCCTGTAACGACGACCGACTGAAAACATGATGAGTTTTCCCACAGCGAGATGGTGATACACTGGGTCTGCCAGGCTAGTCATTGGTGGGTGCTAATTTGAGAGCCCCACAGTGGCTGCAGACATGGAAAGTTCTTCTGTCAGTGGCTGTGCACCTCAGGGAGCTGTTTGGACTGATGCAATACATTATGGTTCTGGGTTTTACTCACTGTCACTGTGTTTTACATCAGAGGGCAGAGAACTAGCTTTGAGAGATCACACAGCCCAAGACGTTCAAGGGAAGAGTTATTTGCTTTCTATGACCTGCAGGCCCTGTTACTGCTGTTGTTCAAATATAACTTCCGAATAGCATTCTCACACAGATCTTATTCTGCTTTCGACATCTCTTTTCAATATTTACGTTTAAGTACGCAGAAGGTTAAACAACAGAATCATACTTGCCCCATCTAGGAAAGTAACAGAATGTGGTTAGATATAGAGCAAAGCTGCCTCTACATTATCTCCATCAAATGCTCTCAGGACAGGGATACTTTGGGGTTAGATAGTGAAGCTTCCTCTGCTGTTTGGAAACTAAATTAAAGCTCTCTTGACTCGAAATACTAAGTGAGTATTTTGCATCAGTGTTTACTGTAGAGAAGGATTTGGAAGCTAGACAATGTGTGGAAATAAATAGCAACATCTTGGAAAATGTCCATATGACAGAGGAGGAGATGGTGGACGTCTTAAAACGCTTAAAGATGGATAAATCCCCAGGATCAGATCAGGTATACCTTTGAACTCTGTGGGAAGCTAGGAAAGTGATTGCTGGGCCACTTGCTAAGATATTTATCTCATTGATAGTCACAGGTGAGGTGCTGGAAGACTGGAGAATGGCTAATGTGGTGCCACTGTTTAAGAAAAGTGGTAAGGAGAAGCCAGCAAGCTAGAGACCAGTGATCCTGACCTCAGTGGTGGGCAAGTTGTTGGAGGAGACCCTGAGGGACGAGATTTACATGTATTTGGAAAGGCAAAGAATGATTAGGGATAGTCAACATGGCTTTGTACGTTGGAAATCATGTCTTACTAACAATTCTGTTTTTTGAAGAAGTAAAGAAGAGAATTTATGAAGACAGAACAGTGGACGTGATCTGGGTTCCACATGGTAGACTGATTAGCAAGTTTAGATCACATGGAATACAGGGAGAACTAAATGTTTGGATACAGAACTGGCTTGAATGCAGGCAGTCAATCAATGTAACATTTTGGAAATAGAACCAGTCTGACTCAAGATTGGGATACAGACAGACTCTAATCTCACAAGATATCACCTTTTCTTAATAAAACCTTCCTATCTCGAGAATGTGACTTAAAAGAAGTTCTGGGATTTCCATATTAATGAACCAAAATCTGCAACCCATTCTAAAAGATGAAAGACTGAACAGTAATCTAGGTTTGTTTAATATATTGTTTCAGTTGCACGACACTTTTACTATAAATTGTGGGTCTTATGGTCCTGCTCCATAACTACCTGATGAAGGAGCAGTGCTCCGAAAGCTAGCACTTCCAATTAAACCTGTTGGACTATAACCTGGTGTTGTGTGATTTTTAACTTTGAAGTTAGAGGGGGTTTGTTTTTCAGACTGGAGGCCTGTGACCAGTGGTGCACCACAAAGATCGGTGCTGGGTCCACTGCTTTTTATCATTTATGTAAATGATTTGGATGTGAACATAGGAGGTACAGTTAGTAAGTTTGCAGACGCTACCAAATTTGGAAGTGTAGTGGACAGCAAAGAAGGTTACCTCTGAGAATGATGGGATCTTGAAGAGATGTGCCGATGGACCAAGGAGTGGCAGATGGAGTTTAATGTAGATAAATGTGAGGTGCTGCATTTTGGAAAGGTAAATTCAGGCAGAACTTACACACCTTAATGGTAAGGTCCTGGGAAGTGCTGCTGAACAAAGAGACCTTGGAGTGCAGGTTTATAGTTGCTTGAAAGTAGAGTTGCAGGTACACAGGAGAGTGAAGAAGGCATTTGGTATGCTTTCCTTTATTGGTCAGTGCATTGAGTACAGGAGTTGGGAGGTCATGTTGCAGCTGTACAGGACATTGGTTAAGCCATATTTGGAATACTGTGTTCAGTTCTCGTCTCCCTGCTGTAGGAAAGATGCTATGCAACTTGAAAGGGTTCAGAAAAGATTTACAAGGATGTTGCTGGGGTTGGAGGGTGTGAGCTATAGGGAGAAGCTGAGTAGGCTGGAACTATTTTCCCTGGCGGGTCAGAGGCTAAGAAGTGACTGTATAGAAGTTTGTAAAATTGTGAGGGACATAGATAGAGTGAATAGCCAAGTCTTTTCCCCAGGGTAGCAGGATCCAAAACCGGACAGCATAGGCTTAAGGTGTGAAGAGGGATCTAAGCGGCAACTTTTTCACCCAAAGGAATGAGCTGCCAGAGGAAGTCGTGGAGGCTGGTACAATTTCAACATTTAAAAGGCATCTGGATGGGTATATGAATAGAAAGGGATTAGGGAGGGATGGGCCAAATGCTAGCAAATGGGACTGGATTAATTTAGGGTATCTGGTCAGCATGGACAAGTTGGACCGAAGGGTCTGTTTCCGTGCTATACATCTCGATGACTGTATGAGTCCTGAGGGACATAGATAAGGTGAAAAGCAAGAGTATTTTCCCGAGGGTGGGGGAGTCCAAAACTAAAGGACATATTTTTAAGGTGAGAGGAGAAAGTTTTAAAAGGGACATGAGGGGCAACGTTTTTATGCACAGAGTGTGTGGAATGAACTGCCAGAGGAAGTGGTGGATGCAGGTACAGTTTCAACATTTAAAAGACATTTGGACAGGTACATGAATAGGAGAGGTTTAGAGGGATATGGGCCAAATGCAGGCAAGTGGGGATTAGTCTAGTTTCGGAACATTGTCAACATGGACTTGTTGGACCAAAGGGTCTGTTTCCGTGCTGTATTTTAGTATGGCTCTTTTCAGTTGATCGTAAAGTTACCTGTACACTATCACCATCAAACATTCCCTGGATACATACAGCATGGGGCTAGATACATAGTAATGCTCCATGTACACTGACCTCAACAATCACTCCCCAGACAGGAACAGCATCACCTTATATACAGAGTAAAGCTATCTCTACCCTATCTCTCTCAAACATTCCCAGGATTGCATGGTGTGACATACACAGTAAATCTCTCTCTACATTGTCCCCAGCAAACACCCCCAGGACAGATACAGTGTGAGCAAGATACAGAGTAAAGCTTGAAGAGTGTTTGATTAAATTGTGGTGGGGAAAGCATTGAGACATTTGACCTCAATGCAATGCCTAAATGAACAGAACATTGTATGGAGTAGTGTAGAGGGAATGAGAGAGAGTATCACTAGGCTAAAGGCCTGAGAATGAGATAATTTAGAGTGTTACTATGGCAACAGGAAAGGGAGCGGTAACTGCTGATTTTTCAGGAGTATGTCTCAGCAGTTATGTTATTAATGTCTAATACGATTGTACCTCTTATTCAGTCTCTATGGCTGAACAAGACCCAAATTATTCTGTACTACTTATTTTTGGTGTTACATCAGGTCATTATGTCTAGCTTCTAGGCAACAACTCTTTCACCAGCAAAGCAAAATAGGGATCCACTAGATTTTATTTACATAACTGAAGAGTTTTTTTCAACAAAACCTAGCATTGGAGCTAAACTTTTAGAGATTTGTGGCATTTTTATTATGAATTAACATAGCTGTTGAGATTGGGAAGTTATATATTTGACTGCAAGGCTAAAGCCTAACGCCTGGTGATGAAACTACGACTCCCAGCATGCCTTACAAAGCATCCAGACAACTTACCATGGCAACTAACAGTCTCTACAACAATGACATGATGTGAGTCAGGTTGCCAAGTAACTAATGGAACCAAAGCAGCCAAAGGTCACAGAAGCAAAAAAAGCATCTTGGCATTAGATGATGAGGGTGGAATATTCGGGTTGCCACTTATCCTCCAGGATTGTGCTGCTGTTTCCTTGGGCAGAACTGTGAGGAAATCTTGGAGAAAATAATCATCTGGGACCTTAAGTATTGGGGTTTCAACCTTGTACTCCAATTGAAAACATTCATTCATGATAGTGTCAGCGAGAATAACAAATACATTTATTTCCCACCTTTAAACATAGTGACATGTTCGAAGTGCTTTATAATATAGAGACAGGGTTTAATCAATATGCAGATAAGCTTCTGATGTTTGTTGTGATGTAACTGTGACCTCAGTAGTCATGTGAGAGAGACTCTGCTAGAAGGTTGGAAACTAAAGCATCTCCAGGATGAGATTCCTGCTGACAGATCTGATTGTATAGACTTTGCGAAGAATTTCTTTTTAAAGAAACACCTTGTGGTCAGACCTGAATCTGTCTGAAGAGTAGATGAATCCATAAACTACATGACAGTGTTATCAACAAAATTTGACACCCAGAAGCATGTGGAGATGTTAATGCAGGTGACCAAAAGCTTTGAGAAAGTCAAGGGAGGGAAGATGGGGAATTATAGACTTAGCGACCCACACATCTGTTGTTGGAAATTCCTGGAGTCTATAATTAAGCTGAACACCTTGTGAATTTCTAGCTGATCAGAGAGAGAGACATGGTGGGTCATGCATGGTGAATCTGATTGAAATTAGACCTCGGAACAGAAGCAGTACTTCAGTATATTGAGTTTGCTCCACCATTCAATGAAATCATAGAACATAGAACAATATAGCGCAGAACAAGCCGTTTGGCCCTCAATGTTGCGCCGACATCAGATTATCAGATCATGGCTGATCTGATAATCCTCGCCTCCTCTTTCTTGTCTTTTCACTAAAATAATTCCATAGAGACCTGTATCCTGTCACCCAGTCGCCCTGCATTTAAATACACAGAATACTTGACATAAATCTGATTTCCTCAGAGCTAGCTCTCAAAAGGAGCAGAACCTCTGATCCTCCTATTTATATCTGTCAGCCAGGGCTCCCTGTTTGGTCAGAACAATGGCCCCAGTCAGGGAACTCATATTCTATGAGTTCCACTTGGCTGACCTCATTAGAGTTACTACATTCCCCATAACCCTTAATTCCCTTACTGATTAAAAAATCTGTCTATCTCAGCCTTGAATATAGTTAATGACCCAGCCTCTATCGCCGTCTGTGTATAAGAATTCCGCAGATTCACTATTCTGTGAGAGAAGAAATTACTCTTTCCTAGCTGATGACCACTTACTCTGAGATGTTGCCCTATGGTCCTTGACTCTCCCAGAACAGGAAACGACCCTTCTGCACTTCACCTGAGAAGCCCCTAGAAGTCTTGTTTCAATAAGGTTCCCCTCATTCTGCTGAACCCCGAAGAGTACAAGCCCAATGAATTCAACTTCACCTCATAAGAAAATCCCTCCATAGGTGGAATCAACCTAATGAACCTTTTCTGGGCTCTATTCAATGTCAGCATAAGAAATAATAGGTAAAAGGATGAAGTCAGTTCACAGTATATCAGGTGTAGCCTTCTAGAGAACAATAGAATGTCAAGGTTATTATTGATATGGATTTCAAGAAAGCATTTGATGAGGTCTCCAAGAGACTGTTCTTTACAATTGAAGGTAATTGAACTGACAGTAAATTATTGGCCTAGAGGGGAAATTAATTGAGTGGCAAGGGACAGAGAGTCAGCATAATAGGCAGATACTGTAATTGGCAGGATGTTTTTCAAGATGTCCCACAGGATCTGTGTTGGGGCCTCACAGTGTTCATCAACTACATTGGTGGTGTACATTGAAATTTAGTGATGATGAAAATTTAGGTGGCATGGTACTGTAGTGAAGGTGGAAATATAAAAGTACAGAGGAATATTAATAGATTAAATCAATAGACAAAACTGTGGCAAATAAGGTAATAAAACTGGACCAAATAAAAAGTAGAGGAGAATAAATGATTAAAAGCTCAAAATAGTGCAGATCCAAAGAACATTGAGGTAGCTAAGTTAGTATTAACACATTGAAGGGGAAGCACAATAAACTGATGAAGGAGAAAAGGATAGAAGAATATGCTGATGGCATGAGATGAAGGGGGCTGCTTGAAGCCCCAGATGGAGTAGGATGGAGCAAATGGCCTGTTTCTCTGCTGTAAATCCTGTGGCCAAAATCAGAAGTCTTCACTCCACCTGACAAAGGAGCACCACTCCGAACACTTGTGATTTCAAATAGACCTGTCGCACTATAACCTGATGTCATGTGACTTCTGACTTTGTTCCCCCCCCTCCAGTGCAACATCGGCACCTCCACATCATGTAAACCCTGTGGAATTTGATGTGAAGTGTCCTTCTCCTGTATACTTGCTTCTTCTTTGCAGAGACACCGCACTCACAACTTCAATAACAACAACAAAAATTTCCATTTCCTTTGACTTGGTAAACATGTTCAAAGATGATTCACAGAGGCACTTAAGAAAAAAGAAATGCAACTTAAGGAAACATTAGCACAAATGCTTGGTCAAAAAGTTAGGTTTTAAGGACCATCTTAAAAGAGGAAAGATTAGTTGGGAGGGCAAGAGGTGCAGAGAGAGTGTTCAAGAGCTTGTGGCCATGGCAACTGAAGGCAGGGCCATTGATGGATGGATTCAAATCAGAGATGCTCAAGTGGCTAGAATTGGAGGAATGTACTGACCTTGGAGGGTTATGGGGGGGAGTGGAGGAAGTTACAGCAATAAGGCAAAGGTGACAATGGAGATTTAAAATCGAAATTTTAGTTAAACTTGAAGCTAAGCTAGGTCAGCAAACACAGAGTTGATGGTAGGTGAATGGCACTTTCTTTGAACTGAGACGTGAGCGGTGAGCCAGAGAGCTCCATTTCATGGTGAGGAGAGGATATGAGAGGCCAATCAAGAGTGTGTTGGTATAATCAAGTCTCAAGATATTAAAGGTATGCATGTTTCCGACAGTGACTACAATAAACAGTTCTTAATTGCCTGTCAAGCCACATGAGAATATTGTGCATGTGAAACTGTGACGTTAATTAGTTTTTCTGAGTTTTTGATGAATGTTTAAGCAACAGATCTGTCGAAACAGGTGAGTGGTCATTGTGACTTTATGGAAGGAGATGATGGCGTAATAGGATTGTCGGTAGTCTAGTAATTCAAGAAGCCAGTTAGTGTTCTGGAGACATGGATTTGAATTGTGCCATAGCATTCTAGAATTGAAAATTTAACGATGACTGTGAAACCACTGTCAATTATCATAAAAATCCATCTGGTTTATTAATCTCCTTTAGGGAAGGAAATCAGCCATCCTTACCTAGTCTGGCCAATATGTGACTCCAGACTTTCAGCAATATAGTTGACTCTCAACTGACTTGAAATGGCCTAACGAGCCATTGCATCCAAAAGTAACTAGGGATTGGCAATAACTACACACCCAGCCAATGCTGCCCACATCCCATGAGTGAATAAAATGGTTAAAACTTAAAGTCTTGGTGACAGGACTGTTTTATTGCAGGTCCTCACCTCAATATCAAATCTGATTGAATGCTTCTCAGCTTGCCGTCTGATTGATGGATGGAGTTGGTGGCTGAGGAGTGAAGCTGGTGGTGGGAACCAGAAACACTGACCTTAGATCTCTTGGTATTTAGTTGATGGAAATCCCTGCTCATCCAGGGCTGGATGTCAATTAATCGGTCTGACAATTTACAGAGCACAGAGGGTTGTAGAAAGATGGTGAGATGAAGCCTGAAGTTGGCAGTGTATGCTGACATAAATGCATACTGTTTCTGGATGATATTGTTGAGGGCAGCATGCCAATCGAGTTGTGCGGAGTGTCACTTAGAGAGAACATTAGGGGACACCAGAGGGAACCAGGAGGGAGTGAGATGAGAAACCAACTCGCTGACTATGATCAGATGGATACGAATGGCATTGAATCCCCCTCCGCTCGACAAGTGAACTGAAGTTACCTCTCCATAAATAATGAGCAGACAGCAGCTGGTTGTTGCCCTGGCAACCAAACGTTATTAGACATTTGGCATTGTCAGCCTTTACAGAATGGACATTTAGCTCGTTGACTTTACATGTGGGAGAAAGTTCACACGAGGTAGAATGTTCAATTAAGTTTTTTTCTGCAATGTATGAGGGTTAAATTGCTCTGGTCCCACTCACTGATTGTCTGCACTGCTGATTAGCATCTTCTGAGACCCGAGAGTTATTGCCAGCGAGATATCGAGACTTGGGGTGGCATCCCAAACAAACTCCATTTGACTTTCCCACCAGCATTCAGACTCTCTTATAATTTTGCTCAACTTCAAAATGTTCCAAAGCACTTTGAAATGAATGAAGCACTCGTGTTTTGAAGCTCACTCCCTATTATGATCCAGTACTTTTAACATCCCGTCTGTTATATTTGCAACTATTTGCATTGTATTTATATTTGGGGGTAGGGGGCAATGGCTTAGGAGTAATGTCACTGCATTAAACTGTCCATATCCCCAGGCTAATGTTCTAGGGATTGGTGAATTGGAATGGGCGGATGGTGAAATTTGAATTCAATTAAAATTAGAATTAAAAACTAGCCTTGTGGTGACCTTGTAATAACTGTTGTTGTTTGTCATAAGAACCCATTTGCTTCGCTAATTTCCTTTAGGGAAAGAAGTCAGCCATCCTTACGTATATGACCCTTGACACACTCAAGGTGGTTGACTCTTAACTACCTTCTGGACAATTAAGAGCAATAAACGTTGATCTAGCCAGAGATGCCCACATCCCATAATGTATTTAAAAGTCTTATATATATAATCACTTTGCATTCTTTCACTGAACTCACACCCCTGTAATGAGAGCTTGCTGTGCACAAATTGGCTGCTTTATTTTCCCCTATTCAACCATTCCTTGAAAGAAAGTCCCTTCATTTCAGGAATCATTCCAGGCTAACTTCTGCAATGCATGTTCATCCCTCCTTAGGTAAGGAGGTCAAAGCTGTGCACGCTACTCCAAGTGTGATCACACTAAAGCGCCATGTATTAGTAGCCTGAGTTCCCTAGTTATATCCCCATTCTTTTGCATTAAATGCCAATAATCCATTTTCTTTTCTGATCATTTGCTGTACCCGTATGCTATCATTTTGTGATTCATGTACCAAGTCACCCAGATCCCTCTATATTAGTGTTCTAGAATCTCTCGCATTTTAAATTAAATGCTGCTTTTCTATTCTTCATGACAATCTAACATTTTCACACATTACAAACCATTTGCTAACATTTTGACCATTCACTTAACCTTATGTATATTCCCCTTCACAACTGGCTTTTCTACTGATGTGTGTATTGTCAGCTAATTTGGCTACAATGTAGTTATTACTTTCTTTGGCCTCAAAAATCATGTTTTCACTCAACATGTAGACTGTTAATCCAACCAACAGCTCCCATACTTGCA
Organism: Chiloscyllium plagiosum; assembly: GCF_037043375.1. Taxonomy (NCBI): domain Eukaryota; kingdom Metazoa; phylum Chordata; class Chondrichthyes; order Orectolobiformes; family Hemiscylliidae; genus Chiloscyllium; species Chiloscyllium plagiosum. The sequence continues at coordinate 24,669,460 of NW_028270151.1, read as the reverse complement.
TTAGTCATCAGCCTTAAATTTTCACCCAACAAATGGACGTTTTACTTGCCAATACCTTACAGCTGCACTTAAGAGATCAAGGAGACGATATGAGCTATGGTCTGAAGGTGTGCAGGGCTTTGCATCAGATGTCAATGGGATTTCAAAATACTAACCACCCACACACTTGTTTTTGTAGGGAATTTTCAAAGCTGCAAGGTCAACCTACGCACCGACATCTACAGTATATTGTAAATAATTGAGGCCCCAGCTCTGATCCCTGTAGCATTCCATTAGTTATGATTAGTCAAGCTGAAAATTATCTGTACATCCCTTCTCTCTGTTTTCTGTTTGTGATCCAATCTTCTATCCATTGTTCATATATTAACCCAACACCATGAAGTCTTACCTTGATCCTGGTCCATATTTAATAGTCAACAAAAATCTAAAAACAAATTCTCTGATCACTATTGCATTTCTATTTGTGGGAACTTGCCATTCATAAAATAACTTCCATTTTGCCTACATCATTGGCTGTAGAGCACCTTGAGTTGTCCTGATGTCACAAAAGATACTGTAATAAAACAAATTGTTTATTTCTCATCCAAACCATGAAGGTGAAAATATTTTCTTCCAAATGAATGAATGCCCACTTAGAGAAGATCATAAAGAAGAAATATGGGAGATTGTTTCATGTTTACAAAGATATAAAAGCCTCTTGCAATGAAAGCTGTCTTGACTCTGCCTTTAATTTCTATAGCACTTTTCATCATCTCAGAATATCCCAATTCAGTTGGCTTATGGTAACTGGGAATGAGGGCCAAGTAGATCTCATTGACCATGAGATTGTTGATTGGGGTTGTTAGCCTGGGCCAATCAGTGGGCCCCAGCTGATGGGTATAAACAAGAGATTCTCCACGTGTGAATAAAGGGAGACTTGGTGAAGTGATACCGGCCTCTGTGGAGTTATAAAAAAAAGAAAAAAAAAGAAAAAATAAACAAGAGATTAACCAACTGCTTCTCATAAGAGACTGGAACGGAAGTCATACCCTTGATCTGTAAAGGCTCCCCGGCATAGGTTCTCAGTCCAGCCAAGGTCTTGCGCAAAAAAAAAACAGGATTGTCAAAAAAAACCCAAGAAATTCAGAGTGTCTCCTTTTTCTAGGGACAGGCTCTGAGCTGGCTGGTCAGAGCCCATGTACTCTGCACATGGAAATAAAGGGTGACTTGTTGAGGGAATACTGGCCACTGAGCAGTTATTTCAGGAATGGGAGAGGATCTTACTGTCAGTCTTTCTTGCTGCTAGATTAGAGGATCTTGTAACATATTGGATGTAAGGTGTTCTTAAGCTTAAAGGAGCTACCTGGTAAGCCATGAATTTAGCCTCAGATTTGAGATCCCAGTCCGAAGTACTGTCCTGCTCAGTAGGCTAAAGGTTGAGTTGCCACATTTGGAGACAATGATAACTTTCACTATCTATGACCACTTGCATCGAGAGGAGACTTCCAAGATATGGAAAACAGCTGTGAGATTATAACCAGACCATCTATTTGGTTATGTTATTTGTGGGGCAAGAGTTGGCTTATGGCACCATGGAAACCTCCTCTGCCTGTTTTCCTCACTCCGATGTCTGTCATGATGCAGCCATTTGAACAAAGTAACTTGACAGTCTGTACCTCAGAGTGTTAATGTTGAAGTTGAGTGACTGGTTGGATTCAGATATGCGTAAAGTTGGTGGGTCTGCAAGTTTATCTCATGCTGTGTATGATCAATTTTAATTAAAATCGCAACAAATGTTATTGTTTGCTACTTTTGCATGTTGATTGCCGTGGTCCAGTTAGTAGACTTGAGTTCAGTAACAGCATGGAGTTTCTAAAATAGCTGAGTTGTGTTTTTTTTCTTGTGTTTACTGATAAACATCTGGGCACCGACCACACATCAGCAACTGGTTAATGAAAAAATGCATAGGCTCATTCATGAAGCATTTGCAAAATGGGTGGCAGTGTCACCCAGTTGGAGAACTTGCGTGATTGCAGTTGGCAGCTTCCACAGAACAAGCCAAGTCTGAATCACATGATGCATTGGAACAGCAGCCCCTCCAGTTTTTATGCAGACGCAATACCCACACATCTTCTTAAAGTGTACCACAACAAGCTGGTGTTGACCATGAAACCATTGGATTGTAATAAAAAAACCCAGCTATTTATTATTGTCCTTTCTGTGAGAAAACCAGCCATCCTTACCCTGCTCTGAGCTGCTATGTGACGGTAGTCACCCACCAACTGCTCTCTGGCTTGTGCTGTCACGTCAATCAGTCGTAGCGAACACTGTGTGGACTGCAGCATAGAGTCATAGAGATGTATCGTATGGAAACAGACCCTTCGGTTCAACCTGTCCATGCCGACCAGATATCCCAACCCAATCTAGTCCCACCTGCCAACACCTGGTCCATATCCCTCCAAACCCTTCCTATTCATATACCCATCCAGATGCCATTTAAATGTTGCAATTGTACCAGCCTCCACCACTTCCTCTGGCAGCTCATTCCATACACTTACCACCCTCTGCGTGAAAAAGTTGCCCCTTAGGTCTCTTTTATATCTTTCCCCTCTCATGTTAAACCTATTCCCTCTAGTTCTGGACTCCCTGACCCCAGGGAAAAGACTTTGTCTATTTACCTTATTCATACCTCTCATAATTTTGTAAATCTCTATAAGGTCACCCCTCAGCCTCTGATGCACCAGGGAAAACAGCCCTAGCCTATCCAACCTCTCCCTATAGCCCTGGTAACATCCTTGTAAATATTTTCTGAACCTTTTCAGGTTTCACAACGTCTTTCCAATAGGAAGGAGACCAGAATTGCATGCAATATTCCAACAGTGGCCTAACCAATGTCATATACAGCCATAACATGACCTCCCAACTCCTGTACTCAATACTCTGACCAATAAAGGAAAGCATACCAAACGCCTTCTTCACAATCCTATCTACCTGCGACTCCACTTTCAAGGAGCCATGAACTTGTACTCCAAAGTCTCTTTGTTCAGCAACACTCCCTAGGACCTTACCATTATGCGTATGAGTCCTGCAAAGATTTGCTTTCCCAAAATGCAGCACCTCACATTTATCTAAATTAAACTCCATCTGCCACTTCTCAGCCCATTGGCCCATCTGATCAAGATCTCGTTGTAATCTGAAGTAACCCTCTTCGCTGTCCACTACACCTCCAATTTTGGTGTCATCAGCAAACATACTAACTGTACCTCTTATGCTCATATCAGTTCAAGAAAGATGGCTCACCGTTACCTTCCCAAGGGAAACTGAGAATGCGTGACAAATGCTGTCTTTGCATGCAGCCACACGTCCCAAAGAATGAGTAACAGTTTCCACCATCACAATGTGTCTTGAGAAATCTGGATAGTTGTGCTTCCATTGCCCCTGTGGCATCCCGATGTATGATTACTGGATAGTGATTCGAGTGAGGAGTCCTCAGCAGTTTCCTCCTCTCTCAATGGGCTGAAGAGGGGGTCAGGCAAGGCAAGTGCCAAGTACTGAGTCCCACTGTGAAGGCACAGAGCTCCGTAGACTGAAATCCAGTAGCTCTGCAGTCTTCGATTCTATCGTTTCAGTTTCAAGCACTCAGTCATAGTCTTTTGAGATATGAAGAGATTTTCTTCTTGTACTTGGTGCTGCAGCTAACTCTTGTGTCTTTGTTGCAGGTTATTTTAGTTCAGGTTAATCCGGGAGAAACCTTCACCATAAGAGCAGAAGATGGATCTCTGCAGTGTATCCAAGGTAGGACAATAACCTGTACAGGGGCAGGACTGTTGGGTGTGTTAGACAGATTGTATATTCATGTTGTACACTGCCCATCCATCCAAACAGCGACCTCTGTAACACTACTTAAAACAAGTGTTGATTTGGTTAGATTATTACAGATTTGATATTGGGGCACTCGCTTGTAATGAAGAGCAGGAATCCTGGCTGATGTTATTCCTTAACTCCAGGTTGTTCTGTAATCTCATTGCAGACTGTCCTGCTTTGTATCTGCAAAACCAGGCTCACACTCTGTCATGGATAGACAATGCCATGTGGGGATCAGCTGATATTGTAATATCTGGAACATTATGAAGGCTGAATTCTAGTTTGGCTGAAATGAATGAGTGATATTAATTATATTATGCTTTGTAACAATTCACCAAGAAACTAATTATAGCAAGTCAGTGACACATCTTCCCAATGCCAGAGCATGCAAACACTGAGCCATTCAAAGTTATTTTGCCTGTGAATAAACAACACATTTGAATCACCCCAAACTTCTCTGAAAGTGTTAGATCTTAATTTTTGTGGCTTTGACAAATTTACAGCCTTTAATTATTATGTTTGTGATTATGGAAACCCAATCCAGCTTCACGGTGATGGTTAGAGTGAGTCACAGCCATAACAGATCTTTTTAAGTATGTTCTATTTTGAGTGATTTCAGTCAGGTGTCAAGCTGTTGCATGGATCATAGCTGGCCAGCTGTACTGATGGGGCCATCCTTTGTGACTGAACATATCTCAAATTTCCTATGTTCCAGCTGAAAGTCCCTTTCTGGCATTGTGCTAGAACAACAATCTGCCCTGCCTTTACATTACTAACTGAAAGGGAGGAGGTCATTCAGCCCTTCCTGCAAGACAATCATATCAAGACCACGCACGGCACCTCAACTGTACTTAACTGTCGTAAATGACATTGGTTAGGCCACTGTTGGAATATTGCGTGCAATTCTGGTCTCCTTCCTATCAGAAAGATGTTGTGAAACTTGAAAGGGTTCAGAAAAGATTTACAAGGATGTTGCCAGGGTTGGAGGATTTGAGCTACAGGGAGAGGCTGAACAGACTGGGGCTGTTTTCCCTGGAGTGTCGGAGGCTGAGGGGTGACCTTAAAGAGGTTTACAAAATTATGAGGGGCATGGATAGGGTAAATAGGCAAAGTCTTTTCCCTGGGGTCGAGGAGTCCAGAACTAGAGGGAATAGGTTTAGGGTGACAGGGGAAAGATATAAAAGAGACCTAAGGGGCAACATACCCTAAGGGGTATGGAATGAGCTGCCAGAGGAAGTGGTGGAGGCTGGTACAATTGCAACATTTAAGAGGCATTTAGATGGGTATATGAATAGGAAGGGTTTGGAGGGATGTGGGCCGGGTGCTGGCAGGTGGGACAGATAGGGTTGGGATACCTGGTTGGCATGAACGAGTTAGACCGAAGGGTCTGTTTCCATGCTGTACATCTCTACGACTCTATGACTCTATAACTCTACATCCTTCCATGCCCTTGGCCAACAAAGATCTCAGACTTTAAAGTTCCAATTGACTCCCAATGTCTGTCTACAGAGAGAGTTCCAGGTTTCCACTACCTTTGGTTTGAAAAGATGCATTGCAATTTCCTTCCTAAACCTGAAGCTTGTTTTTCTCCCCTTGTCTGAGACTCTGCTGACTAAAGAACACAGCTTTGATTTTTTATTGTCATATGTACCTCGATACAATGCAAAGTTTTGTTTTGCGTGCAGTACAGGCAGATCATAACATCTCCCCAACTTCCCCAACTCCGACTGAGTTGCTGTAGCAAAATAACATTTCACAGACATGTTATCCAGGACGAAGGTCAGTAACATAGAGGATCCAAAGGTTTTTTCCATCACACAGCTGACCGGGAGTCTCTCCCCTCTTAGCGCCCACCATTAGTGTGTGTTGCAAGTATTTGCACATTGATACTTAACCTGTTTGGCTATACTATACTGCATCTTTCTTGGCCCTCAAGTCCTGGCGTGTGCATCAAATCTCGAACGTATGATCCAGAGGCTAGGACACTGCACCATAAGGCCTCCCAGATAACTGTTCAAACCTAAGACCACAAAATAAAGAGGAACTTTTCCCACTGGCGGGTGGTGTGTAATCAGTAGACACAGTTTCAGTTTCATTAAGAGCTTTGGCAAAGGGATGAGGAGGGAGATGAATTTTGTTAATCAACACAGCAGATGTGATCCAGGAAACACAGACTGACAAAACCGTGGAAGTGGACTGAGTGGTAAATTTCCAAAGGAAAATTGGAAAAATACTTGAAAAAGCAAAATGGAAATTGTGGAGCAAGAGAGTGCAACTTATTGGTTAGCTCTTGCAAAGAGCTGGCCCAGGGGTGTTGGATTGAATGGCCTCTTCCTGTGCGGTGTCATTTTGAAAATGCTAAATTATCAAAGGATGTCTGAAATAAAAACAGAAAATGCTGGAGAAGCTCAGCAGGTATGGCAACATCTGTGGAGAGAGAAACAGAGCTAATGTTTTGAGTCTTCAGAACCAGTCATATCAAACTCAAAATGTTAATTCTTTCTCTCTCTCGACAGATGCTGTCAGATGTACTAAATTTCTTCAGCACATCCTCCCTGATTTCTTCAGATTTTCAGTATCCGCAGTATTTTGCTTTTATTTGAAAGGGTATCTGATCTGCTGCTTGCATTCAGTTGCTGCTACTGTTTGTTTGTTTGGGGATTGGTGTAGCTCAGTTGGCTGGATGGTTGATTTGCAAAGCAGTGTGATGTCAACAGAATAGGTTCACTTCCCATCACTGGTTCAGGTTAACATGATGGAATCTTCTTCTTAATTTCATCCATTGTCTGAGGTATGGTGACCCTCAGGTTAAATCACTACCAGTTGTTTCTCTCCAGTGAGAGAGAGCTGCCCTGTGATTTGTAAGACCATGGTGACCTGACTGTTTGGTAATTGGTGTTTAGTTTCTCCTACATAACCTGGCTGTTTAAAAGATTCTGAGCCTGTCTGAGTAACTGTTAAGAATCCTTATGTAAAAGCTTCCTACTAATGTGCAGCTGTCATTTGTCTCCAGACCTCTTTACTTTATTAAGGAGGTGGTCCATTGCACGGTAACAACAATTGCATTTCTACAGCACCTTTAACAGTGTAAATCATCCACAGGTGCATCACCATACGAAACACAGGAACAGGTGACCGAAAGATAGGTCAAAATGGGAAGCTTTTGAAGAGATTCGTAAAGCAGGAGTGAGACAGTGAGGTTTAACGCTGGAATTCCAGAGATTAGGCCCCAGGCAGCTGAGGTCATGACCTCTGATGGTAGAGCAATTCAGAATGAGGATTTTCAAACAACCAACAATTGGAGGCGCGCAGAGATCTCAGAGTGTTGTGGGGCTACAGGAGATTACCAAAATAAGGAGCAGCAAGACCATGAAGGGATAACTGAACTGATTGAAGTGTTGTCATTTAAGAGGCAGTTCAGATCAGCAAGCGCAGGATGTGAATGTGACTTGATGAGAGCTAGGCTAGGGGAAGGGGGATTCTGAATGAGTCGAATTCTGTCAGAACGACAGGGGGGGGGTCAGCCAGTATCACATTGGTCAGTTGGCATTGTTTCCACAGCAGATAGGTCAAACGAGATGGGGGAGGAGATGGGCGGTAGTCAAATTAGGGGGACGAGTGGATCTTTGGGAAGTGCTTTTTTGGAACACTGTATCTCCGAAGACTGACTGCTATTGGAGAAGGGACAGAAGGAAGCAGCTGAGATGGAATGTCAGGTATGAGGATCAGTTTAAGAATATTGTATGTGGTTTTGTTAAAGAAACGTGTGTGAAAGGAGGCTGAGGGGTGAACTTATAGAGGTATATAAAATCATGAAGGGCATAAATAGGGTGAATAGCCAAGATCTTTTCCCCGGGGTGGGGGAGTCCAAAACTAGAGGGCATAGGTTTAAGGTGAGAGGGGAAAGATTTTAAAGGAGCCTGAGGGGCAACGTTTTCACGCAGAAGATGTTTTGTGTACGGAACAAGCTGCCAGAGGAAGTGATGGAGGCTGATACAATTATGACATTAAGAGACATTCAGACAGGTACATGGATAGGAAAGATTTAGAGAGATATGGGCCTTTTGAACCGGGACTAGTTCAGTTTAGAAAACTTGGTCAGAACGCACAAGTTGGACGAAAGGGCCTGTTTCCATGCTGTATGACTCTAAGTCAAGTATTAGTAAGGATCTGAGAGGTCGTAAAATCTTGGTTGAGGTGTACAGATGGAGGTCCCCTCTCATGAGAATGTTTGGAGCGTAGAATACGTGAATCAATCCTTACCCTTATCCTCTTGAACCCAGCCCTCCCTTCCCCCAGGGTGACCATTATCGTCATGAACAATCCCTGACATAAACTATTAGAACTGTTTGAAAAGGCAGCTGTGCCATCCAGTCACCATTCGACTGGCATGTGTTCAGGTCAGACTCTGGGAATCTGACCCACTGAGGTTGCTAAATCAGGATCCCTTATCCCAGTGACAGACTCCCAGGCTCTGGTCTCCCAGCCTGCCGCCAGGATAAGGAAACTGGGCTTTGTAGTCTGAAATTCTCCGAACCCAAAATAAAACCACCACTCTATAGAAACAGCTTGTGATAGGAGAGTGAATGTATTTGAACTGGTTGTACAAACATTGTTGAGGCACGGGCTTTTTTAAAATTCATTAATGGGATGAGAGCTTCTCTAGTTAAGCCAGCATTTATTGCCTGTTCCTAATTGCCCAGAGGGCGGTTAAAAGGCACCCACATTGCTGTGGGTCTGGAATCACATATAGGCCAGACCAGGTAACCTTTCCTGAACAACGTTAGTAAACCAGATGGATACTTTCCTTGACAATTGACAGTGGATTCATGGACATCATTAGACCTTAATTCCAGATTTTTCTTGAATTCAAATTCCACCATCTGCTATGGAGGGATTCAAACCCAGGTCCCCAGAACATTACCTGGGTCTCTGGATTAATAGTCCAGCGAAAATACCACAAGGCCGTCACTTAGTTTAAATTAAGGTTGCCTTTTTCTCCCTTATTCCCTCATGGGATATGGACATTGCTGGTTAGGCAAGCACTTATTGCCCAAACCTCATTATCCTCTTGATGAGGGTGTCTTCAAAGTCTGAACTGGTGTCAAGCAAAGCTGTGTGTTAGTCCCACGCTATTTATGATGTGCCTGGTCATTCCCCTGAGCAAAGATCACTTGTCCTGTGAGTATTAAATACCACCTGAGTGGAAAACGCATTGATTCAGTCAACTGTGCTGAACCCGATTAAATGGACAGGAACTACTGTATGGAGATGATTTCAGAGTCATTGCCTATTTTGTATTTCTATACCGTTCATGTCAGTCACTCTAAATTCCACATCCTCACCCCTCCCCAGGTAAGGACTTTGTCCTGAATTCCTGATTGAATTTATTAGCGACTGTCTGCTGTCTGATACAGGAAACATCTTCTAGCCGATCGGGAACAGAATCCCAGCCTATATTTAGCATAGCCTTCTCGTACTGTTTCCCTGATAGAATGATTCTGTAGTACTCATGGATGTATAAAGCTGCTGCCATCAGTGCACTTCCCCTTGGTTGGGCTACCTCACAGTGCCAGGGACCCAGGTTTGATTCCCGCCTTGGTCAACTGTGCGTGTGTGTGTAGTTTGCACATTCTCTGCGTGGGTTTCCTCCGAGAGCTCTGGTTTCCTCCCACAATCCAAAGATGTGCAGGTTGGGTGAATTGGTCATGATGAATTGCCCATAGTGCATTAATCACGGACAAATATAGGGAAGGGGAATGGGTCTGGGTGGATTACTTTTCGGAGGGTCGGTGTGGACTTGTTGGGCCGAATGGCCTGTTTCCAAATTATAGGGAGTTTAATCTAAGTGCTACAATGGGAGAGGATCAACCACTAGCGAGGAGTCTTAAGAAGAGGCTCTTCCTTAACAAGGGTTTGTTTTATTGCATGTTAACAATTAGGTAAGTGGTACATCCAGAGCTGTTGTCCTTGTTTTCCGCCCCCCAGGACTTCAGATTGGATGGAGGTTAATGCAGTGTTCAACATTAACCCTTTTAGTACCTGCTTCTCGTCCAACAGCTTCCAGTTTCTGATGTCCACCCAGTGAATGATGCTCAAATGGGAACTGGACTGTCACCCTTCCTGATTTTTCTGCACGTTCTGACATTCCAGCCAACGGTCACTGGGTAGGGATTGTGAGGAGGACCAATGAGGAATGTCCAGATGAGTTGAATTACCAAGAGGGACAAATTCATCCGGCTGAATTATACTTCAGGACGATGTCAGGAAGAGAGGCTGCAGGAGAAAGAGTTGCAGCAAATAAAATAGGCAGACCGTTGCCAAGTTCAGTCCGAACAATCTCATAAAGGCTGAGGCCACAAAGCAGTGATCCAGGTAGAATTGCTGACTGGACAATCTGGATCCTGTGCTGAGAACCTGGTTGCTAAGAATCTGCATTTTTTTGCCAGGTTCCTCTCTAAATCCCCTGATGTTACCTTGCTGCCTGATGGGTGCTCTTTTGAAATGATGAATGAGCAGAGACTTGTCTTCCGGGCCAAGACATCTTGCACTCTCTTTCTCTCTCTCTTTTTGTTTGTTTTTCTCTCTCTCTCTCTCTCTCTCTCTCTCTCTTCCCTCTGCTGTTGATAACATGGGCAGTGCAGACATATTCCCAATCTATTGGGACACGTACAGACAATCCCTTAACATGGCAATGGTTTACTTACATCCCAAGGTCAGCATTACTGCAGAATCCAGTGCCAAACAGAAAGAATTCACAAAGAAGAAAACTGTGATTTTGCACTACCCTGTTCAACCTCAAGAAGTCCCAAACTGCTTCATAATCAGTGAAGTACTTTATGCAGTATTGTCACAATTGTAGTATAGAACATAGAACATTACAACACGGGAATGGCCCTTCAACCCACCATGTTTGTGTTGACCGTGATGCCATTCTAAACTGATCCCGTCTGCCTGCACATGGTCTGTATCCCTGTATTCCTTGTCTGTTCATATATCTGTCTAAGTGCCTCTGAAACATTGTTAATATATCTACCTTTCCAGGCAAAGTGTTCCAGGGGCACCTGCCATCCTGTGGAAAAAAGCTTCCCTAACACACCTCCATTAAACTTTTCCCCTCTTTCCTCAAACCGATGCCTGCTGATATTTGACATTATAGCGAGGACGGCACCCAATTTGTCCACAGCAAGGTCCCATAAGCAGCCAAGAGAAATGCCTGGGAATAGGGTACTGAGTTGGGTGATCATCCACCATCATATTCAATAGCAGAGCAGGCTTGAGGGGGGTCAAATGGTGTCCTACAGCTCCTGTTCTCTATATGTTTCTCTGAGTTAACCACATCATTTTTATATTTAAATGTTGAGGGTTGAGGAATAAATATTTTCTAGGGTATCAAGAGAACTCTCCAGTTCCTCTGCAAAACACTGCCTTGATGCATATCCTCGGTTTAACATCTCACCTGAAAGATAGCTGCCCCATCACAAGTCCCACACCGAGAGATTTGCTGTCAATGAACATACTACCTGCATTACATTAGAGCTGGAAAATAAGTCAAGTGGTGGAATTTATGGACTCAGTAAATCAGTGCTTCTCAAACTTTGTTCCACTGTGACACTATTTCAAAGCTTGAAAATTGTCATGAGACTTTGGTGAGAGCAGGGTCCTGGTAGAGTTGGAGGTATAGCTGTTTTAATTCATTCGGATGTCAACTTCCCTAAACATTTCATACACTTCAAGTGCACAGTACTGTAGTGTGTACATTCTCAAAATGGACAGCAAGAACTCACCAAGGCTCCTCGGACAGCACCTCCCAAACCCATGACTTCTACCATCTAAAAGGACAAGGGCAGCAGTTACATGGCCCCTCCATCACCTGCAAGCTCCCCTCCAAGCCACTCACCATTCAGACTTGCAAGTATATCACCGTTCCTTCATTGTCACTGGGTCAAAATCCTGGAACTCCCTCACCAATAGTATTGTGGGTCTACATATAGCACATGGTCTACAGCGGTTCAAGAAGTCAGCCCACCACCATCTTCTCAATGGTAACTAGGGACAGACAATAAATACTGACCTTGATGTCCACATCCCTTGAAAAGAATATGATATATTGGTTGAGTCTCCGAGTGGAATGCTGCACCATTGGAGATGGCATTTTATAGATGGGATGTTAAGCCAAAGAGGTTTTAGCAATTTGATTTGATTCTGTGAGAGTAAATAAAGATAAACTGCTTCATGTGACAGAAGTACGTGTAACCAGAGGACGCAGATTTAAGTTGATTGGTGATAAGAACTAGAAATGACGTAGTAATGTTTTTTCACATAGTGTGATGTGGTGAGGTGCATTCTACTTGACTGAGCAATGAGAGCAGTTTCAGTAATTGTATAAAGAGATTGGCCAAATAATTGAAGCGGGGACAGTCACACGGCTGTGGCATAAGAGCAGGGGAGTGCAAGTCCCTGACTATCTCAAAGAAATGGACTTGATGGATTGAATGGTTTCCTCCTATCCACCAGTGACTCTAGATATAGTTAAGGACTGTGATGTTGGAATCCCTGTATTGTACAAAACAGAGGAACATGCAACTTCACACACAGTAATGAGTAACTCCAAGCTCTTTTTTTGGTTGTTCTCTAGCCGTCCTGGTATTGCAGTTTCCTGAGTATTTCAGATTAGTTTGTAACCTTGAAATGTTTCCAACTATTTCCTTTCATAATCAGAAGGTTTCTGCTTTGATGTTCAAGTTTTGATTTTTTTTTGGCGTGACTTGGGTTTGATGATCAGAAAGCTCCCTGCCTATGACGTTAACTCATACAGCGCAACATCTTTCAGAGAGGGCTTGCACCTGATGAAAAAATCCCCCTCCTCTTTCAGATGCACAGTCCCACCTCATCCCCAGCTTTCACCCTGTTCCGTGTAAGAAGTGTAAAGCAGAAAGAACGCACATTCTATCAGTGTACATCCTCGGTTAGAATCATTTTTATGAAGTGCAGTCACTGTTGTGAAACAGGGCAGTTAATCTGGGTACAGCAAGATCACAAAACTGCCACCAGGTAATGACTGGATAATCTGTTTTCACTAACTTTGGTCAGAGGACCAATATTGGTTCAGGTGAGCTGTTTTTGATTTGAAATAATTCAACGGATTTTTATGCTGGGCTGAGAGTGTAAATGGGCCTCAGCTGTTTATGTCGCACTTCTGAGATTGTTTTTCCAGCAATGCAGCCCTGCCCTAGTTGGATTAGGTGAACCAGTTCAGATTGGTGCTGAAGTCTGTGAGACGGTTAGGGGTGGGGAGGTTTGGAGTGCAGCCCATAGCAGACAGGAGGAATATCGGTCAACATTCTGATTCCTGATTATTGTCTAGCAACTCTCGCCTAGCAGTGATCAGTGGAGCTAGAGTAGGTATAAGTAGCTGAGTTTCATCTGAGTTTAGTAGTCCATTATCCAGTCTTGGGCAGGACCTCACTTAACCATGGGCTCAAAAATAATCCAATTACCATATATTTACAGATGTTTTCTAATCAACCTGTTCAGAGATGTGATGACACACCTCTGGAGCAGATAGGTCTTGAACTTGGCTCCTCTGGCCCAGAAGAAGGGACATTACCAGTGTACCACAGAACCCAGTGTGTATTGATAGATCCCCTTTAATGTTCCAAGGTGCTAATGAGACATCAAAGAACAGGAGGTATGAGAACAGGTGACCAAAAGCTTGGATGAAAGCCATGGGATTTAAAAAATATCTTAATAGAGGATACTGAGTCGGAGAGGTGTTGGAGAGAGAATTCCAGAGATTAGAATCCAGGGAACTGAAGGCACAGGTGCCAATGGTCAAATGCTTAAAATCATGGATGCTCAATAGGCCAGAATTGCAGGGGTGCAGGGTTGTCATAGGTTTGGAGGGCTGGGGAAGGTTACAGCGCTGAAGGACAATGACTAATGAGAACAAAGGAATTTAAAAATCTGAGGATTGCTGAACTGGGCGCCAGTGCAGATCAGAGAGAGCATAAGTGGGTTTGGATGCTGGCAGCAGGATTTTGCCACAGCTGATATTTCTGGTTCACTCTCTTCCCCCATTTCCCTCGGATCCATTGGAAGGTGTGCTTGCTGTCGGGTGACAGATCTGGATGAGGCCTTGCTGTGTTGCAGTTCCCCTCCCCCACTTCCCACAGGGGAATGCTCTGCCATCTGATGTTTGAGTTAATGATCGCAGGAACAGCATCAGATTGGCAAAAGAACTCCCTGAATTCAATGAAATATTTGATAGTGCACCGGAAAGCTCTAAAATGACTGGTATTAATCTTGCTGTAATTGTGCCATAATTGCAATCCTAAACAATGGTGAACATTTTCCACAATCTCCTTTTTAAAAAAAATAACTTTTTGGCTGTCCTATTGGGTGTTTGCCTCTGCATTTCTGGTGACAGAATTCCGTTTGGATGCCCTTCCTCAATCTTATTTCTAGCCACCCTGGTACATTTTTCATCTTGTTTCCTTTAATTTGTCTTGCCTTTATCTCTGCACTGTCTGACTGTCTCTCTCATTCTCTGTCTAATCTCTCTCTTTGTCATGTCTTTGTCTCTTTCTGTGTCTCTGTCTCTATCTCTCTCTCCAACACACTGCCTTTGTCTGTCTCTCTTCCCATTTGTCTGTCTCATTTTTCCTGTCTATGCACCTCTCTGCTTCTCTTCCTCACTCTATTCTCCGTCCCTTCTGTGTCCCCATCTATCTCTGTTTCTGAGATCTTCTGTCTCTCTCTTTGTTTGCTTCTATCTGTTACTCTTGTTTCTTGCTGTTTCTGTCTCTCTCTCTCAATTAGTGACTGTCTCTTGAGATGATCCTGAAATGGTTGGCCTAACATACGATGAATGGCTGAGGATGCTGGGATTGTATTCATTAGAGTTTAGAAGGTTGAGGGGAGATCTAATAGAAACTTACAAGTTAATGCATGGCTTAGAAAGGGTGGACGCTGGGAATTTGTTTCCTTCAGGTGGGGACCTGTGGACACAGCCTTAGAATTAGAGGGGGTCAGTTTAAAATGAAAATGAGGAGACATTTCTTCAGCCAGAGAGTGGTGGGCCAGTGGAATTCATTGCGATGGATCACAGTGGAGGCCAGGACATTAAATGTCTTCATGGCAGAGATTGATAAATTCTTAATCTCGTAAGGAATTAAGAGATATGGGGAGAGTGCGGGTAAGTGGCATTGAAATGCCCATCAGCCATGATTGAATGGCGGAGTGGACTTGATGGGCCGAATGACTTTACTCCCACGCCTATGTCTTATGATCTTCCTGTCTCCTTTTCTCTGTCTCATCCTGCCTCCTATCTTTGATTTTTCCATTATCTCCCTGTCTCTCATTCTGTCTGATGAGCTGTTATGCTTTCAGTTAACCAGTTATACTAGGTGCTAAGAAGATAAATTCTAGGTTTACCCTGCTCTGCCAACTGGATTCTAGACTGTCCTGAATTGTGGTACAGTCAATTAAACACATTTGGAAATGTAATCACTGCTATAATGCAATTTGTACACAGCAAGCTCTCAAAAATTAAACAGCAATCTAGCAACGATCAGATGGCATTTTTAGTGATATTGGTTGGGGGGGGATAAATGATGACCCGGACCTCAAGGAGAACATCCTCTTGAAAATTATTGGCATGGGATTTTCTTCACATCTGCCTGTGAGGACAGACCGGACTACAGTTGAACATCTTGAGAGAAAGGTACCACTGCCAACAGTGTCAGTGTAGATAAATGATGGACTCAAGGCTCTGGAGTGGGATTTTGAAGTCAAAGCTTTCTGACTCGGAGGTGACCGTCACCCACTGAGAGGAAACAAGGAGTATGTGATTCGTCGTTGAAATCTCCTGTACTCAAAATTTCTGAGCTTTGATGAGTTGTTTCTCCTCAAGTTGCTCTCAATAATTCACTAAAGGTTAGGCCTCATTTTCCTACTGCAGTGTAGTTTGGGTCTTCATTAATTTGTATAAACAGCTGCGAAATATCAATTATAAATTCAACAGGAGTATAATGTGACAGCTTTGCTCACTGTAACAACAAAACCATTTAGACAGAGAGCTTCTGAAATCATTGTCTTACTAACATGAAGTTTATCTTTCACTGGCCCAGCACACCACGAAGTGCTGTCCAACCATTGACATTCTTCAGCTGTTCATCTGATGTGGGAAACAGAGCTTGTTAATTTGTGCACAGCACCATCCCTCAAAGAGAAAGATGATACTCATCAGATTGGTTTCAGCTCAGGGACAATATTGAACAGAACATCAGGATAGCATTCTGCTGCTCAGCAAATTGTAAATAAGGGATGTTTTATGTTCACCTGAAAAAGCCAGTTAGACTTTGGCTTACCATCATATATGAAAAGTTGACATCTTCGACAGTCTGGCACCCCCTCAGTACTGACACCCTGTTAGTGAAACACTGCCTCACTACCAACCCTCCGACTGTGCAGCATTCCCTCAGTACTAACCCTCCGACAGTGCAGCATTCCCTCAGTACCAACCCTCCAACAGTGCAGCATTCCCACAGCACTGACCCTCTGACAGTGTGTACCCGCTCATTACTGCACTGGCAGCATCTTCTGGAATTGAGCTCTGTGTTTTGTCTGAAACCAATGACTTTATAACTTAGAGGGAAGAGTGAGGCATAGATGGCACTGACTAGTGAGTAAAAACACCCAAATTAAAAGCAGGATTGGTCACTCGACCTTTTCGGCTCGTTGTCCTATTCAATATAGTTGTGGTAGATCTGATTGTGGGCTTAACTCCACAATTCTGTCTGTCCCCTGGCTCCCTTTGTCTAGTTTGGAGGAAACAGCTGTTCATTCTGCCCCTCTGGTTAGACTGTGACTTTTCACAGCACATAGCAAGAACCAGATAAATCATTGATAAGAGACTATTTTTGGCTGCAGTATTTGGTGACTATGTTGGTAAACTTATCAACTTCTCGAAATTCATTCAGCAATTTCCCAGAAAACCCTTTTTGGTGCAGTCCTTGTACAAGTTACTATTTTGTGCTGAAGATTACAGTACTTAAAATCTCTATATACGAATAAATGAGACGAAGACATCTGCTCACAGTATTTAAAACAAATCTTGCAATTTAGTGAAGCTGCTTTGAAGTGTGGTGTTGCCTGAAGCTTTATCCATAACACCCAGCATGCTCTAATTAACAATTTCAATATAGTCAACCCAATTGGTTTATTTTGATGGAAAATTAGTCTGGGAAAGCTGACGAATTCGTCGTTTGCCTTGCCTTTTGATATTTGCTTCGGAGACAAATTCCAGTTAATTTTACTGCCTTTTCAAAAAAAAGATGTTTTGCCTGTGGGAGAATGGATGGATTTCCATTCTTACTCATTTTCCATTGGATGCTTGTTTGTGTATAAGCAGCAAGTCCTGCCTTGCCTGAGCAATGTACGAGAGGAATAGCGTTTCCTGGCAATAATTCTGTGTAGGTGTTCCTTCTTATCTCAAACTGCACCGATTCAAGTCTCGAGGCCATTGCCAGCTGACACCATTCTGTCTGGATCAATGGTGCTGGAAGAGCACAGAAATTCAGGCAGCATCGAGGAGCTTCAGCAAAAGCGACGTTTCGGGCAAAAGCCCTTCATCAGGAATAAAGGCAGAGAGCCTGAAGCGTGGAGAGGTAAGCACATCCACTAATATCATTTATTGTATCCGTTGCTCCCGATGCGGTCTCCTCTACATTGGGGAGACTGGGCGCCTCCTAGCAGAGCGCTTCAGGGAACATCTCCGAGACACCCGCACCAATCAACCAAACCGCCCCGTGGCCCAACATTTCAACTCCCCCTCCCACTCTGCCGAGGACATGGAAGTTCTGGGCCTCCTTCACTGCCGCTCCCTCACCACCAGACGCCTGGAGGAAGAACGCCTCATCTTCTGCCTCGGAACACTCCAACCCCAGGGCATCAATGTGGACTTCAACAGCTTCCTCATTTCCCCTTTCCCCACCTCATCCTAGTTTCAAACTTCCCCTTGACTTGTCCGGACTTGTCCGACCTGCTTAGCTCCTTTTCCACCTATCCACTCCACCCTCTCCTCCCTGACCTATCACCTTCATCTCCTCCCTCACTCACCCATTGTACTCTATGCTACTCTCTCCCCACCCCCACCCCCCCCTAGCTTATCTCTCCACGCTTCAGGCTCTCTGCCTTTATACCTGATGAAGGGCTTTTGCCCGAAACGTCGATTTTGCTGAAGCTCCTCGATGCTGCCTGAACTGCTATGCTCTTCCAGCACCACTGATCCAGAATCTGGTTTCCAGCATCTGCAGTCATTGTTTTTACCATTCTGTCTGGCCCTGGGCTAATGGAAAATAAAGGGGCTTGCATTTCGATAGCACTTTTCACAATATCAGGAAGCCCCAAAGGGTCACAGACAATGTGGTTGTTTTGAATTGTCACAGGCATCAACATCTTTTTGTAACTTCAGATTTGAATGCACAGGTCATGAAGCAGGGATTATTTATTTCATTGCCATCATGTCATTTCAATTGCTTGAAGGGCAATTAACATTAAACAGAAATACACAGTATTCAAATGGAAATAAGTTCGTGGTTTACATCTGATTGAGGCAATCCTTAGTCTGTTTGATCTTTTTCCCCATGAGGTCTCTTTTCCCCCCCTTTCCTCCAGAGAAGGTCCACTCGCTTTGTCTAGCTGCCATGCAGGCTGCCCTCCCTCACTATCGCCACCTGAAGCTGGAGGCCCTGGCACTTTTGCTTGAGGTGCCTTGCTCTGTGCTCACCCACACCACCATTACCTGCGGCTGGGGATCCTGTTACAGTTCCAACGACATGTAGCAATCTGTTGGGGTGGGATAAATTCCAAGGCTGTGCTTTTCCTGATGACTGAAGAGCCAGAACTATGAGAAACTGGTTCCACCATGAGTGCTGTACATGAGCTGGTTATTAATTATCGCTGTGGGTCGTTATTATCGGTGTATTCACTGTTGTAGATTTTTTGTTCATGCTGTCATGCAACATTGGCGGCTTTAGCAAGGCCAGCAAATGTTGCTCATTCTGTATTGACCTTGGCCAGAGTTTTCTTGCTATGTGCCTGTATAGATGTTCCTTTGTGTCCATCATTGATGGGCTGGGGAAGCTGTACCTATTCAAAACTCTTCAATGGCCATTTCGGTGGCAAGCAGATGACTTGGTTCTGGAGTCACATTATAGGTCAAACCAGGTAATGGTGGTAGATTTCTATCCCTAAACCAGATTGAACCAGATGGGTTTTTGCAACAATTGATGATTTCTTTGCATGATTGACACCAGATTCAATAATTAATTTAAATTCCACCAGTTGCTGAGGTGGAAATTGAACCCATGCACACAGAACAGTTGACTCAGCCTCTGGATTATTGTGGGATGATCATTGTTTAACCACCTCCCCTTGTAAGAAATACAGCTGCCAGTTTGTGTTGTGTGAACAATCCTCCCACAAATCGGAATGTGATAAATGAGCTGTTTTAGTCATGTTGATTGATTATTTGGCAGGACACCAGGGAGAAACTTTAGATTCTCCTGAGAGGGTATGTGAACTGCAGTTTGGAATCTCATCCAGAAGACAGCGCCTCTGACTGTGTTGCATCCCCTTCAGTACTGCCATCTCTGGGATTTTGTGTTGGAGGGCTCAGGATTTGAGCCCACAGCTCTCCAGCTTCCAAGTACGGATTCTACCAACTGAGTCATGGCTGGCAAACTTTAGTTGAGGTTAATTATTCCAAGCTTCTGAGTTACAAGAATCATAATCATTGCTCCAATGTAACCCTATTCTCACCTTTGACACATTGCTTGAGTTCTGATATTGCAACTGTTTTATGACTATGGAACTTTCAAGATCAGCCGCAGATGTGATACGAAGGTTGAGTGCGATGGATCCATTGATATGAATTGACAGATCAATAGATGAATGGGACAACAGAAAATAACCTAACACATGAAATGATCAGAGTTGTTCACCTCTTGCAGCCTCTGATCTCTTTCCTCCTCTGGTAAACTTCTACACAAATGATTTTAATAAAAAAATGACAGAGATTCTGAGCTGGAGGCTTATAGCATGTTACACAAAAGCGGCTCACTGTCCATGAACCCTTAACTCATGCAGCACACATTAGATCCTCAAAGGGTTCCCTCTTTGATCCAGAGCAAGGAAGTGTGCTTAACCTTAATAAAACACAGACTTGGCCCCAGCTTGAGTCTTATGTTCATTTCTGGGCACTGCACTTTGTGAGAGATAGCAAGGAGAGGATGTGGAGGAGGTTGAGTAGACTGGGTCGGAAATGAAGAAGTTTGTAGTGAGCAGGTAGAACCACAATGCTGCTACAGCAGGGGAGTTCCAGGATTTTGACCAAGGAGCAGTAAAGGAATGAGATACGCACTCAAATCAGGATTGAAAGAAATATGGAGACCATAATAAGTAAGACAATAAAGACATAGGAGCGGAAATTAGGCCATTCAGCCCATCAAGTCTGCTCCGCCATTTAATCATGGCTGATAAGTTTCTCATCCCCATCCTCCTGCATTCTCCCCGCAACCCTTGATCCCCTTGACAGCCAAGAACCTATCTAGATGGTGGTATTCCCAAGAAACTAGTGACCTTGTTCTAACAGCAACATGCAAGTTTGGGAGCATGTTAAAGATGGTTTTAACCCTGAATGATGAATGGGAATGGGACACACGAGCAAGCAATTCCACTTGGACAGCACCTACGTCATGGGTAAGACAATCTTAAGACAATTCAGAGTATGATCAAGCGAAAGAAGGAAGCAATGGTGCTGTGGTATTATGACTGGGCTAGTAATTCAGATCCTCAGACTCAGGTTCTGGGACATGAGTTCAAATCCCACTATAGAAGGTCATGACATTTCAATTCACTGACAAAAAAACAAAGTCTGGAATGCAGAGCTAGCCTCATGGCAATCTTGTCCATTGTTGTAATAACCCACTTGATTCACTGAACTCTTTAGGGAAGGAAATCTGCCCTCTTTACCTGGCCTGCATGTGACTCCAGACAAAATGGTTCTGCTCTCTGTAAAGAACCAATAAGCCACTCAATTTAGGGGCAATTGGAGATGAGCAATAAATATTAACCAGCCAGTAATGCCCACATCTCATGAGTGCATTAAAAAAAATGATGCTCACTGCATTAGGAGATATCATCCCAGATAACATCAGTGTTGAAACACCTAAGATTCTGAGGGGATTGACAGGGTAAACATTGAAAGGCTATTTCCTCTCCTGAGGGAATCTAATACTGGTTTCAGTGTAAGAGGCCATCCACCTTAAGATGGAGCTGTGCAAGAATTTTCTCAGGAAGTTGTTAGTCATTGGAATTCACTTCCCCAGAGGGCAGCGAGGGTTGGGTCATTGAAAATAGTCACGGCTGAGTTAGGCAGAGTTTGGATTGACAGGCAAGTCAAGGGTTATGGAGGGCCAACAGGAAAGAGGAGTTGAGGCCATAGTCAGATGAGTCATGGGCTTATCAAATGATAAACCAGGCCTTCTACGCTGAATGGGCTCCTTGTGCTCTAAGATCATTTGGTCTTTTGTGGTCAGAAAGTGTTAGACTTTAACGAGAATTTTAGAGGAAGAGGAGGAAGAAGAGAGCTTTAGGATGGCATTCCCAGGGCTTGGGTCCAGGCAGCTGATTGCCAATGATGGAGGGATTAAAATCAGGGATTTGGAAGGATCCAAAAGCAGAGAGAGAGACAATGTGATGGAATTATAAAATACTTTACAACATCTAGTCTCACTCTGGAAGATTGTTTGGACCTGTACTCCCTGGAGTTTGGAAGAATGAGAGGAATCTCATTGAAATGTGTGTAAAATGCTAGAGACGATGTTCCCCCGACCAGGAGTTTGAATTCCCTGAATAACGAGTCAGAGGATTATGTAGTAAGCCATTTCAAACTGAGGTGAGGAGAATGATCTCCACTCAGAGAGGGGTGGCCTGTGGACCCAGGTGGACCCCATGCCGCCAAGTATATTTAAGAAAGCAATATAGCTTTCTAGAAGCTAG
Source organism: Chiloscyllium plagiosum (assembly GCF_037043375.1). NCBI lineage: Eukaryota > Metazoa > Chordata > Chondrichthyes > Orectolobiformes > Hemiscylliidae > Chiloscyllium > Chiloscyllium plagiosum. The sequence continues at coordinate 24,647,551 of NW_028270151.1, read as the reverse complement.
AAGTATCAAAGGATTTGGGGAGAGTGTAGAATACAACACTGTGATGGAGGATCAGCCATGATCATGTCGGCTGGTGGAGAAGACTTGATGGGCTGAATGGCCTACTCCTCCTAAATCCTATGCTTCTTCCATTTAGCGCCTGGTAAAGCTCTTGCTTGGACGTTATGCCATTAGTGCTTCAGTCTTGTTGATTGCACTTTATATCCAAATAGCTCTGGACCATCATTTCAGAGCTGCCCTGTGTTTTCATTTTATGCTCTGACCAAAAGCTTTGAGAAATGGCAAAAGGAGCAAAGAGGCTGATAGGAGCGAAATCAGGAGAGACTGCTCCCCCTTTATCAGAAGGATCAGTAACACTACGACCAGAGTTTAAGATAATTGGCTAACAAGCCAGAGAGAAGATGAGAACTCTTTTTATGCACGACATGAAAGAAACCTGATTTGATACCAATTCAACTTCAAATTTTAAAAAGTAATATCATAAAAATGTGTGAAGGCGAGTTTTTACAGAGCTAAGAACGGGCAGTCAGTACGAGACGAGCTGGACATTTCTTTCCAAGGGCTGGTACAGACACAGTGGGCTGAATGGCCTTCTTTGTGCTATGCTATCCTATGGTGATAGTCAAACACATGGTTCAGATTGAACAGATTTTCAAGTGTTTCCACGTATTCAACTCATCTGGCAGCCTTCGTTGACACGCTAATCAAATATTTTACAATTGCATTTGATTAAAGCCATCTTTAGATCTCCATGCACTGATGGCAGCAGCATATTCTGATCATTCTGGTTTGATCCCATGAGTTAAACTTTTAGAAGGCTTTGATGCATGACAAGGTGTTTTTTTTCTGTGGAAAAATAGAAGTCCAACAATAAATAATAATAACTAATAAATCCAGTGGAGCATTCAAGAAATATATTTATTCTCAGAGGCTGGCACGAATGTGGAATTCACCACCGCACAGTATAGTTGAATCAGATTTAACAATTAAGGAGAAGTTGGATGTGGATGTGAGGGAGAGAAGGAAATGTCTGATAGGTTGAATTGAATTGAATTAGCTTTATTGTCCCATGTACTCTCAAATGAGCACAGTGAAAAGTTTACAAATCGCCACTTACAAAGGTACCTAGGTACAGCTATATTAGTTACAAGAAGTTGTATTTAGATAATTTATAATGCTATTGGATGTATGATTATGCCCTCTGCATCATTGGTGGCCATAAATTGGTCCTAAGCAAAGGATTTCCCTCTCTGCCTCTCTCTCCTGCTTAAGGATGCTCCTGAGAGCCTCCCTGTCTGAGCAAGCTTATGGTTACCTGCCCTAATATCCTCTGTAGCTCCCTGATATGGTTTATTGTCTAAGTTATGTTCCTCTGAAGCACCTTGGATTGTCTTACTATGTTAAAGTAGTCAATGGTAGCCATGATTTGGAGGAGCCGGTGTTGGAATGGGGTGGATAAAGTTAAAAAGCTGGCGTTGTTTCATTTTTAACAATGTAAAAAGGAATCCAAGAAATGCAACTTTGTTATTGTTTGAAATTCACCCATTTAGAAAAAACACTTGGCATACAAATAGTTAAAGGGTTCCAGCAACTAAACGGTCCTTTTCTTAAAATAAAGGGCTTTTTTTCCCTCTAAATATATCCCTACAAATGTCTCACTGTTCTGTAATCTGCCTAAATTGAAGGAAAATAAATACTTTAATGCCACAGGAGAGTGACAGAGAGAGAGAGAGAGAAGTGTTTGGCCGACTGGTTGATGACTCACTGGTTTCTCCTCCCTCTCTCTCTCGCTATGTCACTCCTCAGCATTCAGTTCTGAGCTGGTGGTGTAGGAGGCCACATCAGCAGCAAACGTCACACTCAGGGCTGTCTGGAGGAGTTGCGGGCCAAGCAGTGAGCTATGGTCCTTTCAAGATGTTGTTCGGGGCCTCAAGCTTGTGTGGGAATAGAAAAGAAGTGAAGGGGCACTCAGGCTCAGAGGGAGTGGCTTGTAATTTTGGGATGTGGCAATGGTAGAGTTCAGAAAGCGGGAGAATCCTCAGGTTTGTTTGTAGGTGGGTGAGTGCAGGGCTGTGAGGCAAAGAGTTGTGAGAAGACCATAAGCCTAATTGAAGATTAATGGCCTGGACACCATTTTGAGCAAAGCCCCTGAGAAAAGTTAATGGAGGCATTAGGAAAGAAAATAACTTTGTTTCCAATCTTTGTTTTCTTTACTATGTTGGAATTGGTGAAAGGAGAGTTTGTCTGACTGACATTTGAGCAACGAGGAATTCATTCGCTATCCAGTTGGCCATGAGGGGATGTAGTCCTGTGAGGGTGAATAAGTGGTGGTGGTGGAGGGTGGGAGAGTGGGGAGTCAGTGCAGGAAGGTGCATGTAGGAAACTCCAGGAATACATCCAACTACAGCTGGTGACTTAGAGGGTGGCAGGGAAAAGAATGGAGACAGCATTGTTGGTCCTGTGTTTGGTTTGGGTACTTCAGGATTATTTAAGTCAATGATAAAAATCCTAGTTCCAATGCATGATGTGGAGTGTGATGATAAACCGACAATGAGGGGAAGGTTTGTGTTAGAGAGTTAGCAGAAAGTGGAACGGCAAAGGCTAAATTGCGAATTTGAGTTGAAGTAAAGCTGGAAGTCAAACAGGAGACAGACAACACCAACTAGTGAACATATAGCTTTAAATTAAGGGGTGGTAGGTATATGACAGATGTTAGGGGTAGATTCTTTACTCAGCGAGTCATGAGTTCATGGAATGCCCTGCCAGTAGCAGTGGTGGACTCTCCCTCTTTATGGGCATTTAAACGGGCATTGGATAGGCATATGGAGGATAGTGGGCTAGTGTAGGTTAGGTGGGCTTGGATCGGTGCAACATCGAGGGCCAAAGGGCCTGTACTGCGCTGTATTTTTCTATGTTCTATGTTTCTATGTTCTATATTCCAAACTGTTTACCCCTCCGACTTATTCTATATCTGCTTATTAAAACAACATTTTCCATTTAGGAGCTTTTCTGTTTGGATTTAACTCTTAAGTTTCAGCAGCAAAGCCAGGAGATTTGTCACATCCTGAAGGTTAGAAAGAGTTAAAGGATTCCACTCTTTAAATAATTCTTAAATATTCAGTCTGGCTGTGTCACAGACTTTTTTTTTCACTAAATGAGTCTCGGAGGAATTCAACACTCTTGAGATGTAGAGAGTTATGCATTGTTGCCGTGTGTTCCATGCTGTCTGTGGACCAGTGTCATTTGATCTAATTTTAGCAGATGTAGGTAGCCAATAGGATGGTTTTACTGCGAGGAGGTTTGTAGTGCTTGAGGCGAAGAGAGGGCAGAGAGGTGTTGAAGCACAGGCTGACTGCAGCACAAGGGCCTCTGCTTATACACGGTCATAAACATGGAGCTGCTGCTTGGCATCTGGAGAGCAGCAGTGGATCAGGCTGTCAGCCCAACAAGTTAACTCTTTTCCTGCCTCAGCGCAGCCGATGTTCTATCCCCCTCGACCTTTTCAGGTTTGTTCCCGAGCTGACTGTGGAACCAAAGAGGTCTTCGGACAGGGAGGAAGCCACTCAGCCTGTTGACTCTATTCTGGCTCTTTGCAGGAATGATCCTAAAATAATCCAAGTGTTTCATACTGATTTCATAGACCAATATCAAACCTAAACAAATTTCGCTTTCCCTCCATAGGCTGATATTAATCTGAAACCAATACCACGACAAATTGCATAATTCCAAAGTCTCTGTTGGAAAACATAATATGTTGCATCCAATTTGCATGCAGCAAGATCCTGTAATGATTATAAGCAGGTAGTCTGTTTTATTGATGTTGGTTGGGGGATAAGTATTGGCAACGTTGCCAGCTGTTCTTTCAATATTGGTCTGGAACCCTGTACACCCATCAGAAAATGACACCTGTGACAGTTCAGCTCTCCATCAGTGCAGCATTGAATTTAGTACCTGGGATTCTGAATTGAACTTTGATCACTGACTCTTGCTGTCAGGAGCGAGAACACTGAGCCACCACTGACATCCAACTCAATCCCTTCAAAAGGAGGGAAAAAAATTATCATGAAGAGTAAAAGTAGCATGTAGATAAGACTCAGATTTACATTCTGTCCAAGTTCGTAGGATCACTTTCAGATAAGAACGACAGATCGGGGTGTTCACATCCCAGCAATAACTTGCAGATGGAAATGATGTCACACCAGATACTTTTACAAAGTCAGAACATATGGTGTTCTTTGCAAAGCCTTTCCTTTCCCAGAGCTTATTGTCAGGACTGGAGTTAATTAGTATCGTTTTTTTTTGTAAATTGAAGATCTGTTCCAGTGCTCTGGAGATATAGAAGATTAGGGGTTTGGATATCCTGTAGACATGGCAACACAAACATCTCCATTTGCTCCTTTGGTGCCTCCAACACTTCTCAAGGTATTTCTTGCCTCCTGAGGCTCTTGACTGCTGAGGTAATGTTGTCCCTGTACCATCATGAGTTACCAGCCTCTCTCACTGGCCCGTCACTGTAGTTCGAGTTATAGCACTGGATGTACGTGGACTATTTGACCATGAAGCAGTCAAAACCTGTCCTAGCCACAGCAAATACAGAAGCATAGCTCACAGGGATTTCAGGATAGCCAGCAGGTTGAGAGATGTTATCCGCAGGCAGAAAGCACACGGTACATTAGAGTGGTGCTGAAAAAGCACAGCAGGTTTTCCAGCACCACTCTAATCTAGACTCTGATTTCCAGCATCTGCAGTCCTCACTTTTGCCTAGAAAGCACACTGTAACCTGGCTCTGAACTGGAACAGAAGTTATTGTGAAGATGTCCATTCATCCAGTCCAGATTTCGCCATCCAAATGTTTTTTCAAGGATTGCACCTGCCTTTAACTGCACTTTTCATTGAGCAAGGAAAAGATCTACATTTTTATAGCACCTTTCATGACTTTAGGACATCTTAATCCACTTTACAGCCAGTTAAGTGCAATTCTTTTTAAGAAAAGCAGCTGCCAATTTATATGCATCAAGCTCCCACAACAACCAATTACTAATGACTAGGTAATCTATTTTAGTGATGTTAGTTGATAGTTAGTGGTCAGAACATTACAGCAAACTCCCCTGCTCTTGTCTGAAATAGTATCTTGAGACTTTTAATGTCGATTTAAGACCATAAGACAAAGGAACAGATGTGGGCCATTCAGCCTGTCAAGTCCGATCCAGCATTCAATGAAATCATTGCTCATCTGATAATTCCCAACTCCACTTTCCTGCCTTTCCCTAGAACCCTTGATTCCCTTATTGGTGATTAATCCATCCATCTCAACCTCGACAGCCGTCTACAGTCAAGAATTCCACAGATTCACTCCCCTCTGGAGAAGAAATTCCTCCTCATTTCTGTTAAAATGTATAACCCTTAACTCTGAGATTATGCCCTCTGGTCCTAGACCCCCCGCTACATGGTAAAAACAAGGACTGCAGATGCTGGAAGCCAGAGCCTAGATTAGAGTGGTGCTGGAAAAGCACAGCAGTTCAGGTAGCATCTGAGGAGCAGGAAAATCCACGTTTCGGGCAAAAGCCCTCCTCTATTCCAGCTGCCTGAACTGCTGTGCTTTTCCAGCACCACTCTAATCTAGAACCCCCCTACATGTGAAAGCAAACTTTCAGCGTCTATCCTGTGAAGTCTGCTGAGGATCCTATAGGATTCAATAAGGTCAACTCTCAGCTTCCATATTCTAGCAAGTACAGGCCCAATCTACTCAACCTCTCCTCATCAAAATGTGGAGGAGCCGGTGTTTGGACTGGGGTGGGCAAGGTTAAAAATCACACAACACCAGGTTATAGTGCAACAGGTTTATTTGGCAGCATTAGCTTTCGGAGCGCTGCTCCTTCATCAGGTAGCTATGGAATGGGATCATGTAAATTCTGTGTCTTATAATCCCATTCCACAGCTGCCTAATGAAGTTAGTGCTTCCAAATAAACCTGTTGGACTATAACCTGGTATTGTGTGATTTTTAACTTTCTCCTCATCAAGACAGTCACTCCATAACTGAAACCAGCCTGTGAGCCTTTTCTGGACTGCATCCAATGCATTTGAGGCCATCAAATGCGTCACCAAAAGAGACATCCCAAAATAAGATTTTTCCATTTTACGCAGGAGATAACAGTGGTGTCATCACCATCGAACACAAAACTATTATCTCAGCTGTCAGCTAATGAGTTTATCCCTTCAGATACAGAGAATCTATGCCTTCTGGTGGGATGGGTTTGGAGCAAGATGGCATCATTGTGTAATCAGAATTAAAAATGACACAAACACCAGGTTATAGTCCAACAGGTTTATTTGGAAGCACGAGCTTTCGGAGCACTGCTCATTCAGCAGGTGCTTTGCAACCACCTGATAAAAAGCAGCGTTTCAAAAGCTAGTGCTTCCAAATAAATCTGTTGGACTATAACATGGTGTTGTGTCATTTTTAACATTGTCCACCTCAGTTCAACACTAGCACCTCCACATCATCTACTCAGAATAGGCTATTGAGGGACAATGTCAGGTTGCTCTTCACAAACCAACCTGGCACTCTCTGGCTGTTAAGTTTTTTCTTTCTTTCATGGGATGTGGGTATCACAACAGGGTCAGCAATTGTTGTCCCTTCCTAATTGCTGTGGAACTTGGTGGCTTATCCAGGTACTTCAGAGAACAGTTAAGAATCAACGACATTGCTGTGAGTCTGGAGTCAAATGTAGGCCGGACAAGCTGCTGTCTTCCAGGTATTAATAGTGAACCAGATGGGTCTTTTTGAGAATTGATGAGCGTTGTCATGGTCACGGTCACTGAGAATAGATTTGTGTTCCAGATCTCTCTCCCAAATTCAATGCTGTTGTGATTCATTAATCTGGGCCTCTGGATTACTCGTTCAGTGACACTACCACTATGCCATATCTCTTCGTTGGTGGGAACATATCAAGACTATCAGACCTCAGTGTAAGAGTGAAGGTGGTGGTAAACGGATTAACCATGATGTACTTGAATGGAGAATTAAGCTCATGAGGCTGAATAGCCTCCTCCTGTTCCTATGTTTCTAAATGCTAAGGTTGATGCCTTTGCTAGCCGACAGGGTTCAGATACATTGAGAGCAATGCATTTACCACCTGAGCTATTCAGGGCACTTCCTGTAATTTTGATGGAGAAATTTGCTGAATGGTATTTCCTCATTCTGAGCTCTGTGTTACACCACACCCCATCCTATCCCCAAGGCATCTTCCCTTTGGGGCACCGGAGATACAGCACTGGCCCTTTTACCATGGTGGTGAAACTATTTAGACTCAAATTTGCTTCCAGTTTATGCCATTCCCTCATTCTCTCTTGGTTCATCTCAGACTCTTAACATTCTCGATTTCCCAGTCTCCATTTCAGGAATGACAAGGAATTGGCAAGGAATTCCGGCTTAGCTGGCAATACCCATGTCTTGTGAACGAATGAATGAAAAAACAATGAATCTCCACTATAAGCTCATTAATTCCCCTAGCTCCCTTGATGAGACTTGCTCATACCTCACTTCCTGTTCGGAATTATTATTTAATTTCCCCTCCTTAGCCGTTTTCATATCTTTTCCAATGATTCAATCTTCTCTTCAACTCTTCTGATGTGTCTTCCTTTTTTCTCCTATTCCCCCCCACACTCACCCTGCAACATGGGTAACAGCACCCTTGACCATCCTATTCTTTTCTACTTTTACCCCTTCCCTTTCCTTCCAGAATCACAATAAGATTCCCCTTATACCTCGCTTTCCACCCCACCAGTATTTATAGAACATAGAACATAGAACATAGAAGAATACAGCGCAGTACAGGCCCTTTGGCCCTCGATGTTGCGCCGATCCAAGCCCACCTAACCTATACTAACCCACTATCCTCCATATACCTATCCAATGCCCGCTTAAATGCCCATAAAGAGGGAGAGTCCACCACTGCTGCTGGCAGGGCATTCCATGAACTTACGACTCGCTGAGTGAAGAACCTACCCCTAACTTCAGTCCTATATCTACCACCCCTTAATTTAAAGCTATGCCCCCTTGTAATACCCGACTCCATACGCGGGAAAAGGTTCACACTGTCAACCCTATCTAACCCCCTAATCATCTTGTACACCTCAATCAAGTCACCCCTAAACCTTCTTTTCTCTAATGAAAACAGCCCCAAGTGTCTCAGTCTTTCCTCATACGATCTTCCTTCCATACCAGGCAACATCCTGGTAAACCTCCTCTGCACCCGTTCCAGTGCCTCCACATCCTTCCTATAGTATGGCGACCAAAACTGCACACAATATTCCAGATGCGGCCGCACCAGAGTCTTATACAACTGCATCATGACCTCAGGACTCCGGAACTCAATTCCTCTACCAATAAAAGCCAGTACGCCATATGCCTTCCTCACCGCACTATTTACCTGGGTGGCAACTTTCAGAGATCTGTGTACATGGACACCAAGATCCCTCTGCTCATCCACACTACCAAGTATCCGACCATTAGCCCAGTACCCCATCTTTTTGTTATTCTTCCCAAAGTGAATCACCTCACACTTAGCTACATTGAATTCCATTTGCCACCTTTCTGCCCAGCTCTGCAGCTTCTCTATATCCTGCTGTAACCTGCCACATCCTTCCTCACTGTCAACAACTCCTCCGACTTTCGTATCATCCGCAAACTTGCTCACCCAACCTTCTAACCCCTCTTCCAGGTCATTTATAAAAATGACAAACAGCAATGGTCCCAAAACAGATCCTTGCGGAACACCACTAGTGACGGCACTCCATGAAGAAACTTTGCCATCAACTACTACCCTCTGTCTTCTTCCATCCAGCCAATTCCTAATCCAAACCTCCAACTCACCCTCAATGCCATATCTCCGTATTTTCTGCAGTAGCCTACCATGGGGAACCTTATCAAACGCCTTACTAAAATCCATATATACCACATCTACCGCTTTCCCCTCATCAACCTCCTTTGTCACCTTTTCAAAGAATTCAATAAGGTTTGTGAGGCACGACCTGCCCTTCACAAAACCATGCTGACTATCCTTGATCACATTATTCCTATCCAGATGTGCATAAATCCTATCCCTTACAATTCTCTCTAAGACTTTGCCCACAACAGAAGTGAGACTCACCAGCCTATAGTTACTAGGGTTATCCCTACTCCCCTTTTTGAACAAGGGAACCACATTTGCTATCCTCCAGTCTTCTGGCACTACTCCTGTAGACAAAGAGGACATAAAAATCAAGGCCAATGGCTCTGCAATCTCCTCCCTTGCTTCCCAGAGAATCCTAGGATAAATGCCATCAGGCCCAGGGGACTTATCTATTTTCACCTTTTCCAGGATTTCCAACACCTCTTCTCTACATACCTCAAAGCCATCCATTCTACTTATTTGTGGCTCAGTATTCACATCGACGACAATGCCCTGTTCCTGAGTAAATACTGAAGAAAAGTATTCATTCAGTGTCTCCCCAATCTCTTCCGCCTCCACACGCAACTTCCCACTACTATCCTTGACTGGACCTATTCCTACCCTAGTCATTCTTTTATTCCTAACATACCTATAGAAAGCCTTAGGGTTTTCCCTAATCCTACCGACTAAGGACCTTTCATGTCCCCTCCTTGCTGCTCTTAGCTCTCTCTTCAGGTCTTTCCTGGCTACCCTATAACTCTCAATCGCCCCAATTGAACCTTCACGTCTCATCTTGAGATAGGCCGCCCTCTTCCATTTAACAAGGGATTCCAATTCCTTATTAAACCACGGCTCCCTCGCACGACCCTTTCCTCCCTGCCTGACAGGTACATAATTATCAAGGACACTCAATAGTTGCTCCTTGAACAAGCTCCACATATCATTTACACTCTTGCCTTGGAGTCTACTTTTCCAAGCCACACATCCTAAGTCATGCCTCACCGCATCATAATTTCCCTGACCCCAGCTATAACTCTTGCCCTGTAGTACACACTTATCCCTCTCCATCACGAGAGTAAAAATCACCGAATTATGGTCACTATCCCCAAAGTGCTCACCTACCTCTAATTCTAACACCTGGCCTGGTTCGTTACCCAGAACCAAATCCAGTATGGCCTCACCTCTTGTTGGCCTGTCTACATATTGTGTCAGGAAACCCTCCTGCACACATTGAACAAACACTGACCCATCTAGCGAACTTGAGCTATAGCTTTCCCAATCAATATCAGGAAAGTTAAAGTCCCCCATCACAACCACCCTATTACTGTCACTCATCTCCTGAATCACCTTCCCTATCCTTTCTTCTACGTTTCTAGGACTATTGGGAGGCCTGTAAAAGACTCCTAACAGGGTGACCTCACCTTTCCTATTCCGAACCTCAGCCCAAACTACCTCAGATGGCAAGTCCTCATCCATCGTCCTTTCCACCACTGTAATACTATCTTTGACAAGCAATGCCACACCTCCCCCTCTTTTACCCCCACCTCTGACCCTACTAAAACATTTAAATCCTGGAAGCTTCAACAGCCAATCCTGTCCCTGTTCTACCCATGTCTCCGTAATAGCCACAACATCGAAGTCCCAGGTACCAACCCACGCTGCAAGTTCACCTACCTTATTTCGTATACTTCTTGCATTGAAGTATACACACTTCAAGCCACTTTCCTGTTTACAGACACCCTCCTTGGAAATTGATGCCATGTTCCTAACCTCCCTACACTCCAGGCCCTGCACCCTGAAGCTACAATCTGGGTTCCCATGCCCCTGCAGAGTTAGTTTAAACCCCCCCCCATTTAAATGATCCTTCCCTTGTTTCCACTACTTCCAGCAGAATTCCTCTGGTATCTACCCTTCCCAAACCCTGTCAGCACTCTTCCACACCCTGACCTATTCCTCAGGCACACAAACACGCCAAGGCACCTTTACACAGAGGCACCAGAGGTCATACACTAGCCCATTACCTCCTGTAGCTCAGGGGATTCCGGATGCTCATTCCCAGTGACTTACTTGTACTTCTTTCAACTTAATACACTGTACTCACAGCTTTTGTCTCCTCTAAGTTGAGGTAAAGTAGATGCAGAATACATGAGAGCTTTTTGGAATACCTTTATTCAATCCATACCTATAACGTGGAGCCTCATGTCACATATTATTTCAGTTCTCCGTTGTGTTCCCGCATGAACCTTTCTTTCCTCAGACCATTCCAACGCAGCTCAAGGTCAGCACTGTATCTGTTGATTATGAACTTAATAGCTTTCTAGACTCAGCGTGTAGTCCAACAGTTTTCAGAAATGCCCAACTGCCTTAATCTTTTGCACATCAATTTGGGTTGATAATTAACAAGTGCAAGGCAATGGCCACCTCTAACAGGAGACACCACTCAACATTCAATGGCAGTATTGTTGTTGAATCTTCCACTCGCACAAAATCCTGGGTGTTAGCATTGATCAGAAACTATATTGGACTGGCCATATAAATATTGAGGTTGGATGTTGCCAGGATTGGAGGGTTTGAGCGAAAGAGGGAGGCTGAATAGGCTAGGGCTGTTTTGCCTGGAGCATTGGAGGCTGAAGGGTGACCTTATAGAAGTTTATAAAATCATGAGGGGCATGGATAGGGCCAATAGTCAAGGCTAGTTCTCTGAGTCCAAAACAAGAGGGCACAGGTTTAAGGTGGGAGGGGAAAGATTTAAAAGTGACCTAAGGGGTCTTTATCACACAAAGGGTGGTGCATGTATAGAATGAGTTGCCAGAGGAAGTGGTGGAGGCTGGTACAATTACAACATTTAATAGTTATGTACATGAATAGGAAGGGTTTAGAGGGATAAGGGCCAAATGCTAAAAAATGGGACTAGATTAGTTCAGGATATTTAGTCAGCATGGGCAAGTTGGACTGGAGGGTCTGTTTCCATCTGTATAGCTCTATGATGCTATGACTCTAAGAGCGGGTCCGAGGCTGAAAATTCTGCAGACTCTTGATTCCCCAAAGCCCATCCACCATCGATAAGGCACAAGTCAGGAGTATGATGGAAAACACCTCACGTACCTGGATGGGTGCAGCTCCCACAACCCTCAGTCAGCTCAACACCATCCAGTCTTATTTATTTTTGAGAAGATTTGTAGCTCAGGTTGATGATAAATATGTAAGCTTGCTCGCTGAGCGTGGAAATTTATTTTCAGACATTTCGTCACCACATTAGGTAACATCATCAGTGAGAGTCTCTGGCGAAGCATTGGTGGTATATCCCACCTTTCTATTTATAGGTCATGGTTTTGTTAAGGTGGGTGAAAAAAAGAACTGGAAATGACATCACCCACTTTAAGAAACCAAGACCTGTAAATAGAGAGGTGGGATATCCCACAGGTGCTTCACCAGAGACTCTCGCTGATGATGTTACCTAATGTGGTGACGGTATGTCTGAAAAGAATCTTCGAGCTCAGTGAGCAAACTTATGTATTTATCATCCAGTCTGTTTGATTGGCACCATGTCAACCAGTACTCAGTCCCCCCAACACAATGCAAAGTAGCAGCGGTGTGCACTATCTACAAGATGCACGGCATTAACTCACCAAACTCCTTCAATAGCACCTTCCAAATTCACAACCTCTCCTATCTAGAAAGACAAGAGTGGTAAATACTTGGGCACAGCACCACCTGCAAGTCCTCGTCCAAGCCACTCATCATCCACACTGTAAGTAATCTAATCTAAAAAAAAATACACCACTGTTCCTTCAATGTCACTGGGTCGAAAACCTGCAACTCCCTCTCTAAAGCACAGTAGTTTTCCTACAGTACATGGACTTCATCAGTTCAAGAATGCAGCTCATCCCCACCTGTTCCAGGGCAACTAGAGATGGGTATTAAATGCTGGCATAGCTAATGATGCCCACACATCTTTGAATGAACTCATTGTGAGTCTGCACTTCATATTTCCTAACTCCTAGACCCATCTGATATTTTGTTAGAGCTCCCATTTTTGAATTGCGCCATTATCCCTTATATCATTTCATCTCTTCTGTCCTTCACAATCCTTCCTCTCCTACCCAGTTCTCTCTTTGCTTTTGCTTAAAATTTACAATTTATAATCTTTTACAATTCTACGATTTTGCAAAAAAATGCATTGCCCTAAGACATTAATTAAAGCTCCCTCCATATTGTCCCCATCAAATGCTCCCAGAATGGATGCAACACGGGGTTGGGTATGGAGTAAAGCTTCCTCTACACTGTCCTCATCAAACACTCTCAGTATAAGTACAGCATGGAGTTAGAGGCTCAGTAAAGTTTCTCCTACTTATTCCAAAATTACCTCTCCTCCAAGCTTTTAAACTCTTGCTCCTCCTCCCCTTTATCTCAAAGTGACAATCATCACTGTTTGTACACCTTGTGCTGTAACTATTGTTTTGGTGTCTTTACTTCAGGGGAGATACTGTCACATTGGTGGTTATTCGTTGAACATTCAGTTGGTTGAGCTATGTGTTTTGAAGATTGATCAGATTGGGTCTATCCTCATTAGACTGTAAAGGAATGTGAGTCGAGAGTGTGCTGCTGGAAAAGCACAGCCGGTCAGGCGGCATCCGAGGACCACACGAATCGACATTTCAGGCATATGCCCTTCATCAGGAAGGGTTCATGATTCCTGATGAACGGCTTATGCCCAAAACATCAATTCTCCAGCTCCTCGGATGCCGCCTGGCCTGCTGTGCTTTACCAGCACCACACTCGACTCTGATCTCCAGCATCTGCAGTCCTCACTTTCTCCCTGGAAAGGAACGTGAGTTGGTCTTATTACAGCTCATGGGAATCTGAGGGGGCTCAGCAGCTGGGGAATCTAGAAAGAGGGGATACAGTATGAAACTAAAAGGTGCTTTATCTAAGACAGGAATCAGAAGAACCTTCTTCTCGCTGAGTGACATTAATTTTTGAAATTCTCTTCCCTAGGGATCAGGTAAGGCTGGATCTAAGTTAGACCGATCGTTGCACTTTCGGGAATTTTCTTTGGTGGGGGAGGTGGATTGCTGGTGATACAGTGGAGTCAGTCAGATTGGGAATGGTATTATTGAACAGCACAGCTGGCTGAAAGGGTGAATGACTTACTCCTGCTCCTTTGATGCTCTGAATGAGAATGTCAATATGTTGTGTGCTGGTGGCCCCACACTTACCAAGAGCTAGATATAGACTTCCCAAAGACCCTGAACGCAAAGCTACTGAGATAGTATTACATGGTATCAGCAGGAACTAGTCATTTAAGGTTAGAGTCTTCAATCCTACAAGATATCATTTGTCATGAGTTCTCTGTAATTTGGATGGTTGGTTCAGGCAGCCACATAGGGACTGTAACAACATTGTTAATTGAGGCAGACCAGTTGCGTGAGTGTTCCTCATTAGGAGATATTTAATGTTCTTGTTAAATCCACTCGGATCTGAAGCTTTTGACTCAAGATAAGGGTACTGTTTGACTCATGCCATCCGTTAGTGCACCCATTATTATTCATGTTTGAAGCTGTTTACAATTTTATTATTTTAAAAGAACCCTCCTTGTTTTCAGACTGTCTATGACCTTACCCGTTCCTATTTTAATGGGCATCTTTAGCCATGGAACTCTCAGAGATCACTGCATTCCTCCAATTCTGGCCTTTTGTACAACTTGGATTTTAGACACTCCACCAGTCATGAGGGGGCATAATTTAAAGGTGATTGGAGGAAGGTTTAGGGGAGATGTTAGAGGTAGGTTCTTTACGCAGAGAATGGTGGGTGTGTGGAATGTGCTGCCAGCAGTGGTAGTAGAGTCAGAAACATTAGGGACATTTAAGCGACTACTGGACAAGCACATGGATGGCAGTAAATTGAGGGATGTGTAGGTTAGGTTGATCTTAGATTAAGATAAACGCTCATCACAACATCGTGGGCCAAAGGGTATTGCTGTACTGTTCTATGTTCTGTTAGGTCAGCTGCTTGGGTTCAGAGTTCTGGAATGAGTGGAGATGATGATGTCACTGCACTAGTTATCCAGAGCCCCAGGCCAATGCTCTGTGGTGTTCCCTCTCATTACCTCTCTGGCTGCATGGGCCTCTGTGCAGACATGCACAGCAACAGCTAGTGGAAGTGGATGTCAATGCAGTGATCAGCTCACCGACACAATCGCTCTGCGCAGGACCATGGAGCAGCTGTGCACGCCTGCAGCTGAGAGGCAACATTGACGTTCTCTTGGTCAAAGAAAACAATTGCACCTGGTGAAATTGGAAGTTAGTTGCTGCAATGATGACCATGAAATGTCATGAAAACCTGCTTGTCTCACCAGTGCCCTTCAGGGAGGGAAATCTGCTGTCCTTACCTTGTCTCATCTACATGTGACTCTTAACTGTCCTCTGAAAAGGCCCAGGAAGTCACTCAGTCCACTCAGTCCAAGGGCAATTAGGAATGGGCAGCAAGTGCTGACCAAGCTGCGATGTCCATACCCCATTGCAAGGTTAATGTTCAAACCATTTCCTCACTAATTCTCTTGTCCTGACTTCCCCTTTGATGTCACTACTTGACCTTTTAGATTGAGCTTTAGTTCCTCCCTGCTGACAAATTGCTTCCTATTATTACGATGTTATTATTTTATTGAGGGGCTAGTGTTCAAATTTGGTTTGCTCACACTGTGCCTTGTCTTTGCTTTGACGGATGGGTCAGGCCTTTAAACCTGAGCCTCTGAATGACCATTCATTGATATAAACAATCCGGCAACCATTATTTTATTTGAAGAATGGAGGAGTTGTCTTTGGTGATTTGGACCAATGTTTATCTCTCGTTCACACCCATCTAATGATGGTCTCATTTATTTAAACGGACATTGGCTTGCTTTCTGCCAATTGGCTGCTGCTGTGTCTCACATTCCAACCATGGGAGAAATGCTTTGTGGGCTGTGAAGCACTTTTGAGATGTTCTGAGGATGCAGCTTCTTATTTTTCTGCTTATAGGCCTCCGCACAGTTCTCAGGTTTGAGTGGGAACCGCAGTAAAAGTGAGTCCCAATTGCAGTGAATAAGGCGATGCCTTTCCTTCTCCCATCACTCCCCAGTAGCCAGGTGGGTGTAAAGTTCTTAGAGATTTTTCCCCTATGGAGGCTGAATGTATTGAGTGACTCCTTCTTAACTCCTCCTCCTTAAATACTATGTTATGATTCTGCAAGGAACATAATAAGGTGCGATAAAAATGTAGCCCCCTCTCTTTCTACAACCCACTGAGATCATCGCCATCCTCTGAATCTGGGCCCGTGTCTGCTCACTTTGACTTGCACTTGGTGGCCATGCCTTCAGTGGTCTAAACACCAACCTCTGGAGCTCCATCCCTTAACCAGCTCCATTCTCACGACAGCCTTCAGGCCTTCAGTAATGCCCAGTGCTTTGATCAAGCCTGTCCTAATCTCTCTCCATCTTGAGCCCTATGTCTGGCTTTGTTTGATTAATTTTCAATGCGATGCCTTGGGCCACTTGTCCACGTGAAAGACAGTCTATGAATGTGAGACATTTTGTCAGTACTGTTTTGCATTGCTCCAGTCAAACAGACTTTTCCACCCAACAGCACCTAACCTCAAATTATGAAAGATCCAAACCCCTCCATTTAAAGACATTTTTAGCCATTTTTGTGCCCCACCCTCTCCTCCCCAGTTAGATATTTAGTTGAGGTTAGACCATAGATGATAAGATATAGGAGTAGAATTGGGCCATTTGGGCCATCAAGTCTGCTCTGTCATTTGATCATGGCTGATTTGTTTGTCAACTCAGGTTGTTACAATAATGGTGGGAATGGACAAGTTGTTTTAATTCCAGTTTCAGATTATTTTAAAATTAGTATTAGAATTAGAATCCCTACAGTGTGGAAATGGGCCCTTCGGCCCAACAAGTCCACACCGACCCTCCAAAGAGTAGCTCACCCAGACCCATTCCCCTACAGTTAACCCCTGACTAATGCACCCAGCCTACACATCGCTGAACACTGTGGACAATTCATCTAAACTGCACATTTTTGGATTGTGGGAGGAAACCAAAGCACCCCGAGGAAACCCACGCAGACACAGGAAAATGTGCAAACTCCACACATTCCCCTGAGGTTGGAATCAAACCCAGGTCCCTGGCACTGTGAGGCAGCAGTGCTAACCACTGAGCCACCATGCTGCCCTTGTAATGAACATTTTAATGTTCATTGATTAAAATAATTTCAAAATAGGAAGAAACATGGGCTTAAAATGGATGCAGTGATTACCTGACCACCTGAAACTCACGTGGAATAAACAGAATACTTTGCACTGAAATTATCATTTTTATTCAAAGACACTAAAACCAAGCAACTAATCAGCATTGATTCTTGTTTGAATTCAAACTTGTTTGATAATTTCACAGTTTGAAGATGAAAGGCTCATTTGTCAGGTAGCCAGCTTGGAAAAGCCATGAAGCCAGACTCGGAAACATACACTGAACTGTATTTCAATGGGCACTTTGAGCAGCAGAGCAGAGGGAAAGAACAAAAACAGAAAATGCTGAAGAAACTTGGAGGGTTTGGCAGCATGTGTGTAGATGGAAAGACAGAGTTAACATTATGAGTCTTATATGACTCTTCTTCAGTGGGAAGTCATTCATATACTCTGGAATACAGCACAACCAGTGTTGGCAACTCTAAACCAAACTTGTATAGAGGGATTGTATTTTAACAGGAGCTTCCTTGTGTTTAATTTCTTGAAACAGGGAGTGTGCCATTTCCCTTGTGAGTCAGGGTCAGACTGTGTGTGTGCTGAAGGTGTGAAATTACAGGAATGTTTGCATTGAACAGGAAGCGAGATTTTCTCGGGCTCCAGCCTCAGGCTGTGAATCAAGGTTCCACACAAACTGATTGTAAAAATGTGAAAGCAAGGATGACACCAGAACGGAGAGCTAGAGATTGAGCAGACTGCAGCTCTGTTCTCTGAAAGATGAAAGGCTCAGGAGCGACTTGGGAGAGATTTCTCAAGTTTTCAAAGAAATGTGACAAATATAATGGTGTTTCCTGTTGTGGCTGAGACTACGAATCAGGAGCTATCAATCTAAAACACTCAGTAATCAATCCAATCAGGAATTCAGGAGAAACATCTTCACCCAGAGAGTGTTAAGAATTTAGAACTCGCCGCCACAGGGAGTGGTTGAGGCAAGTCATAGTGATCCATTTAAGGGAAAGCTGGATAAACACATGAGGAAGAGCTGTGATTGTGCTGTGGGGGGTGGGCAGTGAACAGGAGACTCATGTGGAGCTTAAATGCCAGCAGACAGCAGATGGGATGAAAGGCCTGATTGTGAGCTAGAGATTGGATGAATTGTGGATAGGAAAGAGGGCAGCAGTTTTGGTTGATGCTCCAACTGCTAAGGCAGATTGCCCAGTATTGCACTTCCTGCAGGTGGTGTGTCAGACAGGAAGCGGCCTCCATCCATTGAGATGAACCAATGGAAATTCAGTGGTGTCAGATACCCAGAGCTTCATATCCACCTCCTCCCCCAACATTGTGTGTGTGTATTACTCCTTGTCACAACTTCTGCGCAGGAAATATTCCCAAGCAGAGTCCACACACTTCTTTCCAACTTCCCACATTTGGAGGTATAACATGCAGCACGTCATAAAGAACAAAACGCAGGGCACAAATTTTCTTTGGACACGTCATCTCATTTGTTATAAAAGATATTGAAGCTTCTGGGATGTTGAAATCTCCAGTGGAATGTGATCCACCAAAGTTGGCAACAGTTGGTTCCCTCCACACTGACATCTGATTAATGAAGGGCCAGAGTCCCTGGAGACAAGTGAAACCTCACCCCACTTTACGTCAGAGCTAGTTGGAGGTTTTACAGCCCAGTGGACATCTCCTGGAAATCAAGACATTATTACAGAGTCTCAAGTCACACTTCCAAACGCTTTTCTGTCAAAATATTGAAGGAAAAATGATTTATGGCCATGGCTAAGTGGCTGGGACTCATGACTGAGGCAGAACATGGTGTGTCCAAACCCACACTTCCCAGAATTAGGCACAAATCCAAGACCGACACCCTGAGATATACAAAGACTTGACACAACTGTCAGAGGATCAGTACTGAGGGAGTGCTGCATTGTCAGAGGATCAGTGCTGAGGGAGTGCTGCACTGTCAGAAGGTCAACACTAAGGGAGTGTTGCACTGTGAGAGGGTAAATAGTGAGGGAGTGCCGCACTGACAGAGGGTCGGTACTGAGGGAGTGCTGCACTGACAGTGGGTCAGTAACTGAGGGACTGCTGCACTGTCAGAGAGTGAGTACTGAGGGAGTGCTGCACTGTCAGAGGGTCAGTACTGAGGGAGTGCCGCAGGATCACTACTGAGGGAGTGCTGTACTGTCAGAGGATCAGTACTGAGGGAGTGCTGCACTGTCAGAGGGTCAGTACTGAGGGAGTGCTGTACTGTCAGAGGATCAGTACTGAGGGAGTGCTGCACTATCAGAGGGTCAGTACTGATGGAGTGCTGCGCTATCAGAGGGTCAGTACTGAGGGATTGCTACACTGTCAGCGGGTCACTACTGAGGGAGTGCTGCACTATCAGAGGGTCAGAACTGACAGAAAGCTGCACTGTTGGTGTGTCCATACAGACAGAATGCTGCATTGTCAGAGGGTCCATTCTGAGGGAGTGCTGAGCTGTTGGAGAGTCAGTACTGATAAGAACACTGTGCTATCAGAGAGTTTGTACAGAGGGAACACTGCACTGTCAGATGGTCATTACTGAGGAAACGCCGCACTGGAGGGTCAGAATCACAGGATTATTGTGCAGCTGAAATGCAGAAAAGGGGAATGCAGCACAGTTGGAAGGGCAGTACTGATGGAGTGCTGTTGTATTGGAAGGGCTGTACTAATGTAGTACTGCGGTATTGGAAGGGCAGTACTGATGAAGTAATTAGTATCGGAAGGGCAGTACTAAAGGGTTGCTGCAGTAACAGAATGGTAGTACTAATGGAATGCTGCAGTACTGGAAGGGCAGTACTGATGGAGGACTGCAGTATTGGAAGTGTCGTCTTTCTGAAGAGACATTCAACAAAGGCACGACCTACCTTATTGAGTAACTGTGAAAGATACTCTGACTATGCTTTTCCAGTCCTGTGCTTCTCCATCAATCAAGGTCATTAAGAAAAGAAAACACGTTATCTAGTAACCACCGCATTGCTGTGTGTGGCTTCTTGCTGTCAACAAATTGACTGTCACGTATCCAACAGTACAACAGTGGATATCCTTCAGAAAATACTTAAAAAGTTGTGAAGCACTTTGCATCATCCTAAGATTGTGAAAGGTGTTATAGAAATGGATATTCTTTGTTTTCTTTCTTTTATTGTTCACCGAGATTTCTGTCTTCAGTACCAGCCTGAGAGGATTGCACATAGACCGTAAGAGGAGCCACACAGATGAGATAAGACCAATGTTTGACCCACCACAAGCTTATATTGAGTTAGTTGATCTTTGCACATCTTCCTGTGTTAAGGAAGCAATAAATCTCTGTGACCCTAAAATGAGAGCCAGTCTATTCAGGGGTGATGTCAGGGAACACTTCCAGTGTCATGCATCTTCACTGATACAGGGTTGAGGGAGGATATCTTGCCTGGGCACCATTATGTCCAGCAGAAACTCTCCATCACTGTCCACATTTTCTAGTCTAGTTTCTCTGCTCTGCCCATTCCAGGGCAAATGTCAGCAACCAAGCAAGACAGCCCCAGACTCTGGATTGGCTCCAGGGAAACTGATCAATTCTGGGATATCTCGACAGTGGCGAACTGTTCTCGGAGTGGCGCCTGGTAAAATGGGGCTAGAGTCGGACGAGGGTGGGGCAGGTCATTGATGAAGCAGGTTTGATAAGATTCGGCAGGAAATCTCACTTGGACTTGCAGTGGAAGACCTTCCAAAACACTCAAGGTAACCAGCCTTTAGCCAAACCAAAACATAAGATTCAGAGTATCTGAAAGGTGCTGTTTGAAATATAACCTTTTCTGCTCAAGAGTTTAGCTCCATTAGTTATCACCAGGGTTATGCATGATTAGGCCAAACTTTGAGTTTATCAGTGATCGAGTTGCGGAGAGATATAGACAAAGAAAACTTGCTGACATCACAATTGTCCTGACCTTGAAAGATTTGTGCACCAGCAACAGTATGACCTTGTCTCTATCACAAGACAATGCTGAGTACAGCTCATCACTGTCCCATTGAGTCAGGTTTACAAAACCGCTATCAAGGGCAAACTATCAGTTGCGTTACGCCCATAAACCAGCAGGAAAAGGTTGGCCCCATTACTTCCAAATGGAATTTGTATTTGTATCCTGTACGTAGCAACAGGTTGCATTTATGTAGTACCTTAACTGATGGAGAAAGGCTGCAACGTGCTTCACATGAGTGATATCAGTCCACATAATACCACAGGTCAGATATGACTGGTGACCACAAGCTTAGTCATTGAGACAGGATTTAAGAGTCCCTTAAAGAAGGAGAGAGAGAGACAGACAGAAAGGTGGAGAGGGTTTTGAAGGGAAGTTCAGAGGTTAGAACCTGGGCAGCTGATAAATAGAATTAACACAAATTGGAGTGCAGAGATCTCAGACAGTTGAAGGATGAGGTTACAGAGATATGGTGGTCAAACAGGTCAGTTATTATAGATTCAGAGAGTCCTACAGCACGGAGACAGACCCTTAGGCCCAAACCGGTCCATACCGACCGAAATGTCCGTCCATGCTAATGCCATTTTCCTACAGTTGACCCATATCTTTCTAAACCATTCCTGTCCATGTATTTGTCCAAATGCCTCTTAAATGTTGGAAGTTCTTCTAGTTTATAAAATAATGAGAAGTTTAGATAGAGTTGATAATAGTTGTCTTTTCCCTAAGATAGTTCATTTCAAGAGTAGGAGGCACATTTTTAAGGTGAGAGGAGAAAGATTTACTAATTTGTTTTCGACAGAGGCTGATTCACATCTGGAATGAGCTTCCTGAGGAAGTGGTGGATGTGGGTACAATTACAATGTTCAAAAAACATTTGGAAGTATACATGAATAGGAAACGTTTGGAGGGATAGGGGTCAGGAGCAGGCAGGCAGGACTAATTAAGTTTGGGATTATATTCAGCAAGGCCTGGTTGGACCGAAGGGTCTATTTCCATGCTGTATGACTATGACTCAGTTCACCGTTCCTAAGAGGAATATTTAGGCTTCCTCTCCTCTCAACCATCTCATCAAGTCCAGTCATCTCCTTCTCTATGTTCCAAGATTGGTCTGGAACCCTGCTTTCCCTGCTGTGTTCAGATTTCCAGAGCAAGAATTGGGCAAGAAGTGGCAGATGGAATATAAAATTGCAAAGTTTGAGATTATGCACTTTGATAGGAAGAATAGAGGCATGGACTGTTCTCTAAATAGGGAAAGACTGTGGAAATCTGAAGCACAGAGTAACTGTATTCTTTATGCCTTTTCCGTGACTCCCAACCCCCTCCAGATGTGCAACTCCTCAAAATCTCTGTGCTCCTCCAATTTGAGCCTGTCATCCCTTCCCTAATCACTCCTCTGTTAGTGATTGTGCAGTTACCTGGACCCTAAGCTTTGGAATTCTCTCCTAAACGTCTCTGTCATGCTCTCCTTTCCCTTGTTTTAAGATGTTTCTTCAAACTGACCTCTCTGACCATACTCTTGGTCCATGTCTTTATCTGAATCGGATTCAAATTTTGTTTGATCATCACTCTTGGGGTGCACCTTGAGAAGCTTAACTATGCTGAAAGCATGATATAAATGCAAGTTATTGTTCAGGTTTACTTTACCTGGAAGGTATTGATGGGAAATCATGCGGGATGTCAGCTACTAATGGATTTGCCAGGAAATTTCACCAAGTGTTAGGATGTGATATTAAGACATTGAGATGTATTGAGTGCTGAGCTTGAGTTGTCTGTTGACCTGTAGCTTCCCCCAACGTGTCACATCATTGCCTGCAAGTGACTCTAGACACACAGCAATGTGGTTCACTCTTAACTGCCCTTTGGGCAATTAGGGATGGGCAATGAATACTGGTCTAACCAGTCACAACCAGAATCCCATGAATGGATAAAAAAATATTCAACCTCTGCATTTGTTCCTCATAAGACGACCACTCCATTATCTGGGATCAGCCTATTGAACCTTCTCTGAACTGCCTCCAGAGTTTTTCTCTATTTAGAAAACAGTCCATGCCGCTATTCTTCCTACTAAAGTGCAGAATCTCATACTTTTCCACTTTATATTCCATCTGCCACTTCTTGCCCATTTTGGGGCGGCGTGGTGGCTCAGTGGTTAGCACTGTTGCCTCAAAGCATCAAGGACCTGAGTTCAATCCTGTATGGAGTTTGCCCATTCTCCCTGTACCTGCAGTGCTCACATGGGTATTCTAGTTTCCTCGTGCAGTCCAAAGATGCTCAGGTTCAGTGGATTGGCCATGCAAAATTACCCATAATGTTCAGGGAGATATGGGTTAGGTGGATTAGCCATGGAGAATGCAGGGTTACAGGGAAAGGGTAGGGGGTGGGTTTGGATGGGATGTTCTTCAGAGGGTCAGTGTGGACTCAATGCTGAATGGCCTGCTTCCACACTGTAGGGATTCAATGATGCTATAATCTTTCCTTAGATAAGGGACCCAAAACTGTTCATGGTATTATGCTTCTGACCAGTGCTTTGTATAGTTTGGAGAGACCTCCCTACATTAAACACCATTCCTTTTACAGTAAAGCCACCATTGCATTTGGCTTCACTGTTACCACTTGAACTTGGGTGCTAGCTTTTTACGATTCATGCATGAACTTCCCCAAATCCCTCTAGCTTTCTACAATCTTTCTCCATTTGGATATTAAAAAAATTCCTTTGTTCTTCCTGCCAAATTGAGGGACCACAACTATTCACACTATATATTCATGATCTAGACAAAGGAACTGAAGTTGCTAAGTTTGCACATGAGAGGGAGATATGTGGAGGGACAGGTAGTGTTGAGGAAGCAAGGAGGCTGCAGAAGGACTTACACAGGCTAGAAGAATGGACAAGAAGTGGCAGATAGAATAGAAAATGGATAAGTGTGAGATTATGCGCTTTGGTAGGAAGAATAGAGGCATGGACTGTTTTCTAAATAGGGAAAGACTCTGGAAATCTGAAACGGGATTCAGAAATGCTCATTCAGGATTCTGTTAAAGTTAACGTGTGGGTTGTGTTGGCAGTTAGGAAGACAAATGGAATGTCAGCATTCCTTTTGAGAGGGCTGAGCAGAGATGCACTGCTGAGCCTGTGTAAGGTTCTGGTCAAACTGCATTTAGAATATTGTGAGCAGTTTTGAGCTCTGTATCTAAGGATAGACATGTTGGCCTTGGTCCTGAGAAGGTTTACAGGATTGAAAGTCTTGCCATGTGAGGAGTGGTTGAGCACTCTGGGTCTGTACTCAATGGAGTTTAGAAGGATGAGGGGGAAATCTAATTGAAACTTCCAGAATATGGAGAGCCCTGCATAAAATGAATGTGAATAAGATGTTTCCACAAGTAGGAGAGACTAGGACCTGAGGGCACAGCCTCAGAGTGGAGGGATGACCATTTAGAACTGAAATGAGGAGGAATTTCTTCACCGGGGGATGGTTAATCTGTGGAACTCATTGCCGCAGAGGGCTGTGAAGGCTATGTCATTGGGTGTAGTTAAGACATAGATAAATAGGTTCGTAATTGGTAGGGGGATCGAGAGTTATGGGCTGAAAGCACAAGAATGAGGTTGAGAAACATATCAAATGGTGGACCAGACTCAAAGGGCTAAATGACTAAATTCAGCTTCAAAACTTTAGGTTGTTTTATCTCACACTTTTCCATATTATATTCTATTTGTCCAGTTTTTGTCCACTTACTTAACCGGTCCATATCCCTCTGTAGACTTTTTGTGTAATCCTTGCTACTTTCCTTCCAATTTATTTTTGTGTAATTCACAAACTTTATGATAGTACATTTATTTCCCTCATCTAAGTCATTATTATATATTGTAAATAACTTTGGCTCCATCATTGATCCCTGTGGCATTAGACAAGTTCCAATTGCCATCTGGGAAATGCTCTGTGTGTAACAATTCTTTTATCCTCTATCGGTTAGCCAGTCCTTTATCCATGATAATATACTTCTCCAACATTCTGAGTTCTTATCCTATGATGTAGCCTAACCTGTGGTACCTTATCAAATGCCATTTGGAAATCCAAATAGTCTACACCCAGTAGTTCCCCTTTATCTATCTTGCTTGATACCTTCTCAAAGAATTCTAATACACTTGTTATACATGATTTCCCCTTCATGAAGCCATGTGGACTCTGCTTGATTGTGTTATGTATTTCCAAATGCTCTGCTGTTACATTCTTTATAATAGTCTCCAGCATTTTCCCAATCACAGATGTTAAGCCAACTGGCCTATAGTTTTTTTTGTCTCCTTCCCATTCAGAGAAAGGGCGTTACCTTGGCAGTTATCCCGTGCACTGGGAAGTATTTGGAACCTGAGGATTCGTGGAAGGGTGAACTGAGGAAAAACTTTTTCACACAGCTGTTACTCAGGATAGAGAATTGACTGCCTGAAGGTGTTGTGGAGGCAGGGTCAATTGAGCCATTCTAAGAGGGCATTAGATCGTCTTTTAGATGAAAATATTTGCAAGGTTATGGGAAAAAAGCAGGAAATTGGCGCCAGTAATGATGGTGAAAGTGAGGACTGTAGATGCTTGAGATTAGAGTCAAGATTAGAGTAGTGCTGGAAAAGCACAGCAGGTCATGTAGCATCCGAGGAGCAGGAAAATCGGGATGAAGGGCTTTTGCCTGAAATGTTGATTTTCTTGCTCCTCGGATGCTGCCTGAACTGCTGTGCTTTTCCAGCACTACTCTAATCTTGACCAGGTAATGATGCTCAGTTAATGAGCCTGTGCAGGCATGATGGGCAAAATGGCCGCCTTTTGTGCCATAACACATCTGTGGTTTTGTGTTCATTACCATTGCGTCCACTATCTCTTGAGCTATTTCCTTTAAATCCTAGGGTGTACCCATTAGACCCAGGGGATTTCTTGGCCTTTAACCCCATTATTTTCCCTAGTATTTGTTCTCTAATGACAGTTATTGTAATTATTCCCACAACTCCCCGAGTCCCATGATTATTTAGTATTTTTGGAATTCTATCAGTGTTCACTACCTTGAACACTGATGCAAAGTATTTATTCACCTCCTCTTCCATTTCCTGGCTCCCTGTTATTATTTGTTCTGATTTGAGAGAAGAGGGTTAAGAGGAGATTTTATAAAAGTTTTTAAGAAGATAATGAGGCTGGATTGAGTAGATAAGGATTGAGAATTAGAGGGCACAGATTTAAAATAATTTGCAGAAAGTATCAGATGTGAGGTGAAAAGTAACTTTTTTACACAACAAGTGGTTTGAGTCTGGAATGCATTGCCTGAAAGTGTGGTCGAGGTAGGTTTATTTGAGGCATTCGAGAGGGCATTAGAAGATTATTTGAATTAAAACAATATGCAAAGGATTTGGGGAAATAGTAGAAGGTCTCACGAGAGGCATAGAGTCATCGGGATGTACAGCACGGAAACAGACCCTTCAGTCCAACTCGTCCATGCTGACCTGATAAATTAATGGACTCCCATTTCCCATCCAGGTGCTTTTTACATGTTTTAATTGTACCAGCCTCTATCACTTCCTCTTGCAGCTCATTACACACATGCTGTGTGAAAAAGTTGCCCCTTAGGTCCCTTTTAAATCTTTGCCCTCTCCACTTAAATCTACGTCCTCGAGATTTAGACTACCCTACCCTGGGAAAATGACCTTGGTTATTCACCCTATCCAGACCCCTCATGATTTTATAAATCTCTACAAGGTCACCCCTCAGCTTCTGAGCAGCCCGAGCATATTCAGCCTCTCCCTCGAGCTCATAACACTCATGATAGGCTAGATATGATATGGCCTCAAATAGTCTTTCGGTGTTGTAACTCTTCTGTTATTAAGCAATTCAATGGATAATATATGAGCATGGATAGAAGATTGGTTGGCTAGCTGACAGAATATCCACAGTGTGTATCAATAGACACTGGTCTGACATCGACACAATGTGATGAGTGGGGTATTGCAAGGGCCTGTGCTGGGTCTTGGATTTTTATAATTTATTGTTAATGGCTGGGATGAGAGATCAGAGGCATTGTGGCTAAATTCACAGATGACACAAAGACAGGTTGCAAAGTACAATGTGAAGCTGACATAAAAATGGTGAGGACCAATATAGATCGGTTAGAAATCTGGGCAGAAATCTGAGAGATGAAACACAGTGAGGGAAAATGAGAAGAGTATTACTTAAATGCTGAATGACTGTGGAAGTCTGAGGTGCTGAGGAATCTAGGTGTCCTTGTGCATGAGTGACAAATAGAATCATAGAGATTTACAGCATGGAAACAGACCCCTCAGTCCAACCTGTCCATGCCGACCAGATATCCCAACCCAATCTAATCCCACCTGCCAGCACCCGGCCCATATCCCTTCAAACCCTTCCTATTCATATACCTATCCAAATGCCTCTTAAATGTTGCAATTGTACCAGCCTCCACCACATCCTCTGGCAGCTCATTCCATACACGTACCACCCTCTGCGTGAAAAAGTTGCCCCTTAGGTCTCTTTTATATCTTTCCCCTCTCACCCTAAACCTATGCGCTCTAGTTCTGAATTCCCCAACCCCAGGGAAGAGACTTTGTCTATTTATCCTATCCATGCCCCTCATAATTTTGTAAATCTCTATAAGGTCACCCCTCAGCCTCCGACGCTTCAGGGAAAACTGCCCCAGCCTGTTCAGCCTCTCCCTGTAGCTCAGATCCTCCAACCCTGGCAACATCCTTGTAAATCTTTTCTGAGCCCTTTCAAGTTTCACAACATCTTTCCGATAGGAAGGAGACCAGAATTGCATGCAATATTCCAACAGTGGTCTAACCAATGTCCTGTACAGCCGTGACATGACCTCCCAACTCCTGTACTCAATACTCTGACCAATAAAGGAAAGCACACCAAACGCCTTCTTCACTATCCTATCAACCTGCAACTCCACTTTCAAGGAGCTATGAACCTGCACTCCAAGGTCTCTTTGTTCAGCAACACTCCCTTTGACCTTACCATTAAGTGTATAATTCCTGCTAAGATTTGCTTTCCCAAAATGCAGCACCTCGCATTTATCTGAATTAAACACCATCTGCCACTTCTCAGCCCATTGGCCCATCTGGTCCAGATCCTGTTGTAATCTGAGGTAACCCCCTTCGCTGTCCACTACACCTCCAATTTTGGTGTCAACTATAAACTTACTAACTGTACCTCTTATGCTCGCATCCTGTTAGTATGCAGGACAGAGTGGATGTTTGGAAGATGTTTCCATTGGTAAGAGAGACCAGGACCCAAGGGCACAGCCTTAGAGTAAAGGCAAAACCTTTTAGAACTGAGACAAGGAGAAACATCTTCAGCCAGAGAGTGATGAATCTAATGAATTCACTGCCACAGAAGGCTGTGGAGGCCAGGTCATTGAGTAAATTTAAGACAGAGATAGATAGGTTCTTGAGTATCAAGGGGATCAAGGGCTATGGGGAGAAAGCAAGAGAAAGGGGTTGAGAAACTTATCAGCTATGATTGAATGTCAGAGCAGACTCGATGGGCTGAAGGGCCTAATTTCTACACCTATGTCTTTATGGTTTTACAGACAGTCAGTGAATATGAAGGTGAATGTGCTTTAGCAATATCCTTTATTAGAAGAGAAATTGGACATAAAAGTAAGGATGTTAAGTTTCAATCCATTGGCATTGGTGTGACCAAATCTCAAGATTCTTTTGGATTTGGGCTTGCTTAAGAAAGGATGTAAATGTGTTTGGAGGTGGTTCCAAAGATAAGATTGATACCTGTAATGAGCAGATTTCTATATGAGAAAAAGTTGGACAGACTGGCCTTGTTTCCACTGGAGTTTTGGTTTCTTTATTGAGTAACAGGATGAGGGCGTCACTGGCTAGGCAGCATTTATTGAGAATCAACCACATTGCGATGATTCTGGAGTCACGTGTAGGCCAGACCAGGTAATGGTGTCACACGTCCTTCCTGAAAGGACGCTAGTGAACCAGATGGGTTTTTCTGACAATTGGTAATGGATTTATAGCAGTAATTAGATTCTTAATTCCAGATATTTATTGAATTCAAATTCTACCATCTGCCGTGGTGGGATTTGAACCTGGATCTCTAGGTTAACAGTCTTGTATTAATACCACGAGACTGAGGAGTGGTTTGTTTGAAGTGTATAAGATCCTGAATGATCTGGACAAGGTGGTTGGGGAAATAATGTTTTCTCTGGTGGCTTAGTCCAGGACTAAGGGGTCAATGTCTAAAAATTTGGGCTTGAAGATTTTCAGTCAGAGCCGAGGAGAAATCTGTTTTGCTCGGAGGGTTGTGAAACTTTGGAAGGCAATGGATGTGGAGTCACTCATGTTTTAGCAGGAGGTGTTTCGATTCTGGTCAGAAACAAACACAAGCAGAAATTGCTGGAGAAACTCAGCAGGTCTGACAGCATCTATGGAGGGAAAACAATTAATATTTTGAGTCCAGTGACCCTTCTTCAGAACGTCACCGGCAATTTCTGTTTTTGATTGTTTCAGATCTCCAGTGTTTGCAGTTCTTTGTTTTATTTTAGATTCTTGTTAGGTAGGGCAATCAAATCAGAGGTACTGTAGATGGGAATGTGGATTTATACAACAGACGGATCAGTCATGATCTTATTGAATGGCAGAGCAAGTTTGAAGGGATGGATTAAAACAAGAAAAAGTGCTGGGGAAACTCAGCCAGTCCCTCAAGAGTGATGATGGACGGAGTGGAGTAGTTGGGATGGGGTCAGTTCATATTTTTAAGGTTAATTTTGACAGCTTCTCAACTAATGAGGGAGTCAAAGGTTACCGGGAAGTAGTTGAGAATGTAATGTTGAGGCAACAGACAGATTATCCATGATCTTATTGAATGGCAGAGCAGGTTCGAGGGGCTGAATGGCCTACACCAGCTCCTAATTTGGACCTTAATATTGCTGTTTGTTTGTGGATTCTTGGCTGTTATCACATCAGCCGACATCTACAACACAACAGTGATTCCACGTCAAAACTATTGCATTGCTTTGAAGATTGTACCAAATCACAGGACTGAACCATACTCACTCGCTTGATGCACTACGACAGTGGCCTTGTAACTGCCCCCTGGGAATGGGTCGTCGGTGTGTGGGCTACTCTTGAAACTGCACTTGTCTGGGCCCCATGACGCCTGAGCTGGGTGAAGGAGAAGATGGGAGTGCTCTTCATTTTGGTGAGTGATGGTAATGTGTGTCTAAGGGAAAAGGTCAGCAGACTGTGTACATATTTTAATTGTACTGATAGCTGAGCTTTACAAACACAGTGAGAGTTGTTTACAGTTTGTGTAGATTTGATGTTCTGGGACCTTACATGGAGTTCCTGGGAAAATGAGTCATGCTTGCTGATGTTCTGCTTGTTTTGTTGAATGAACAGCAGGAAATAGCCAGTGACTTTCTCCAGATGAAGATGGTCATCTTGCTGTAGAAGGTGATTGAAACTTGGAGTCAGCCACGGCTCACTGGGTTACACTTCTAAAACTAAAACTCATGGTTGCAGCCGCATTTCAGACACTTCAGCCCATGCTTCCTGTACAGTGCAGTCCTAGACCATGAAAACAGTGGCTTCTTAACCTCACCTGAGGCATGGTGACCTTCAGGTTAAACTCACCACTGGTCACCTTTCCCTAAAGAGAGAGCAGCCTCATGTAAAGACCATATGTTTTTATCTTTCTCTATTTTTGAAGGTGGACTGAAATGAGGAAAAGTTCTGTTTTAAAATTCATGGATTGTGGAAGGGACTGCTGAATTTTTAAAACCAGGCCACCAGCACACATTGTTTACACAGCTGTTTGTTCAACCAGTTAGTGGGGATAACTGGAGGCCAGCTTGGACCAGGGTGTGTGCATAAAATAGGATTTGGCCAGCAACTGATGGATCTGTGAGCTGGTCACCAGTTGTTTATGAGAAACGCCTTCTGCCTGCCAACAACTATGTGATTGGCTCCCAGGTAGCTCGACAGCTTGTGGATGTGAATGAGACAGCCAGAAGCCTCCAGATCTCAGGAAAGGGAGGTGATGTCTGTCTTCCTGCAGTACAAACACCTAATCAGTTGCTGCAAGTTGTTGCCTTTTATCAGTAAGCTGGAGATTTTGTAAGTTGTGAACCAGTTGCCCTGGGTCTCCTGCAAGGAAGTGAAAGTACCCAAAGAAGCAAGATTGAGGAGCAGCAAGTCCTTACAGGCCGAAACGATCACCTCATCTATGTGGACAGGGACCATTAAAATGCCCTTCCCAGTTGTTCCCTGAGGCATAACACCAATGCTTTTCTGTCTGTCTGCGTAGAGGAGCAGTTTTATCAGAGGGTCAGAGATTTAACTAGAAAAGTTATATGGCAATGGTTCTTAATTGATTACCTGCATTAACATATTTATTTGCAATTAATAGCATTTCTTGTTAAATACAGGAACCAAGCCAATGGTTATATGGGATAGAAACTGCAAATAAATTTGGAAATTTTGCATACTTGTATAAAATCTTTAACTTTTGCGAAGACTTCGAGAATAGCAGGGCTTAATTTCCAGCTGATGTCCTCTGGGACTGCGGTGATTTTCAATTTTACAAAAGGTTTTGTAATTCCAAAATCCCATTTCAGATATCTCTCAGTCCTCCATTCTCCAGAGAGAAAAAAATGTCAGGCAGTCCAACCTTTAGCTGAGCAGTTCAAGAGGAACGAGAGCCTTGGCAGAGGCTCAAGCAGAGGATGAGTATTGACTCAAAACGCCAGATTTTGTGCTGTAATTTCTGTCAGGATGCTTGCAGAGATGAAAGAGATGAAGAGAATATTCCAGAGCAAACTCTCTCTCTCTCTTTTGCTCTCTCTCTCTCTCTTAGCAGTCTGTTGACATTGACAGTCTGGTTGAATATTGGCCAAATGGTGAAAGGATGTACTGTGGGGCTAGGAGGGTACAGACAGCTAAAGCAAACATCACCCAGCCTGACCAGGCAGCTCTCATTGCTGCTTTTCATGCAGGGCCCTTGGTATTTGTAACTTTGGCATCACACACAGTCAGGGCACACCCTGTTTAACGGGAAAGTCTTGTTAATCAGGATTGAAAATGTGTTGTTGGAAAAGCGCAGCAGGTCAGGCAGCATCCAGGGAATAGGAGAATCGACGTTTCGGGCATAAGCCCTTCTTCAGGAACTTGCCTGGACTGACCCCATCCCAACTACTCCACTCCATCCATCATCACTCTTGAGGGACTGGCTAAGTTTCCCCAGCACTTTTTCTTGCTTTAATCCATCCCTTCAAAATTGCTCTGCCATTCAATAAGATCATGACTGATCCGTCTGATTCCTGAAGAAGGGCTTATGCCCGAAACGTCGATTCTCCTGTTCCCTGGATGCTGCCTGACCTGCTGCGCTTTTCCAGCAACACATTTTCAGCTCTGATCTCCAGCATCTGCAGACCTCACTTTCTCCTCCTTGTTAATCAGGATGCCTGTTGAGCATGGTACCATTTCTTCAAGGGACTTCTGGGCTTGGTGCTGAGCGAAGACAGCCTACACATTGAGACAAACCTCTGCCATAAGATGTCGGAGCAGTAGGCTATTCAGCCCATTGAGTCTGCTCTGATATTCAGTGAGATCATAGCTGCTCAGATAATCCTCAATCAAACTATCTGCCATTCTTCTGCAACTCCCTAACTCATCAAAAACCTGCCGATCTCAGCCTCGACTACACTTAATGATCCAACCTCCATAGCTGTCTGTGGTAAGGAATCCCACAGATTCACTCTCCTTCTGACAGAAGGAATTAGTGCTCATTTCTGTCTTACAAGGTAGCCCCTTATTCTGAGGTTACACCCTCTGATCGTAGAGTGTCCAGCCCCCAATTTATTTCTTCTCAGCAGCTACTCAATTCATTCCCTCCACCGGGAAGAAACACTATTTTTTAAAAATAGACTTGCAAATGTCTTGATATGCCCCATTCACACCCATGGGCTAAGCTGAAGCTCTTCACATCCATCGAAGCAATTTATGAGGTGAGGTCGCTGTTGTCTAAAGCGGAATAGAGTTTGAAGCCGGTTGGTGGGGGAAGCTATTGCTGCCAGAGAGGCCTCGGAAATCGGGAGAAACTCACAGGCAAACAGATTGAGGAGGGAGTGTGAGAGACATAGGGTGTGTGGGGTGTAGGGAAATTCCCTGTGAGGCAGGGAGGTGGAGCGAGGGGAGAGGGAGGGCAGGTAGGGAGGGGAGAGTCAGAGAACAGGAGGGCGGAGTTGGAGCACAGGGAGGAGGGAGTCTGGGCACAGGAAGGGCGGAGTCAGGGCATAGGGAAGATGGAGTTAGGGCACAGGGAGGGTGGAGTCTGGGCACAGGGAGGGTGGAGTCAGGACACAGGGAGGGTGCAGTCAGTGCACAGGGAGGATGGAGACAGGGCACAGGGAGGGTAGAGTCAGTGCACAGGGAGGGTAGAGTCAGTGCACAGGGAGGGCGGAGTCTGGGCACAGGGAGGATGGAGACAGGGCACAGGGAGGGCGGAGTCTGGGCACAAGAAGGATGGAGTTAGGGCACAGGGAGGGCGGAGTCAGGGCACAGGGAGGGTGGAGTCAGGGCACAGGGAGGGTGGAGTCTGAGCACAGGGAGGATGGAGTCTGGGCACAGGGAGGGCGGTGTCAGGGCACAGGGAGGGTGGAGTCTGGGCACAGAGAGGGCGGAGTCTGGGCACAGGAAGGATGGAGTCAGGGCACAGGGAGGGCGGAGACAGGGCACAGGGAGGGCGGAGTTAGGGCACAGGGAGGGCGGAGTCTGGGCACAGGGAGGATGGAGTTAGGGCACAGGGAGGGCAGAGTCTGGGCACAGGGAGGATAGAGTCTGGGCACAGGGAGGGCGGAGTCAGGGCACAGGGAGGATGGAGTTAGAGCACAGGGAGGGCGGAGTCTGGGCACAGGAAGGATGGAGTCTGGGCACAGGGAGGGCGGTGTCAGGGCACAGGGAGGGTGGAGTCTGGGCACAGAGAGGGCGGAGTCTGGGCACAGGAAGGATGGAGTCAGGGCACAGGGAGGGTGGTGTCTGAGCACAGGGAGGATGGAGTCTGGGCACAGGGAGGGCGGTGTCAGGGCACAGGGAGGGTGGAGTCTGGGCACAGAGAGGGCGGAGTCTGGGCACAGGAAGGATGGAGTCAGGGCACAGGGAGGGTGGAGTCTGAGCACAGGGAGGATGGAGTCTGGGCACAGGGAGGGCGGTGTCAGGGCACAGGGAGGGTGGAGTCTGGGCACAGAGAGGGCGGAGTCTGGGCACAGGAAGGATGGAGTCAGGGCATAGGGAGGGCGGAGACAGGGCACAGGGAGGGCGGAGTTAGGGCACAGGGAGGGCAGAGTCTGGGCACAGGGAGGATGGAGTTAGGGCACAGGGAGGGCAGAGTCTGGGCACAGGGAGGA
Source organism: Chiloscyllium plagiosum (assembly GCF_037043375.1). Taxonomy (NCBI): domain Eukaryota; kingdom Metazoa; phylum Chordata; class Chondrichthyes; order Orectolobiformes; family Hemiscylliidae; genus Chiloscyllium; species Chiloscyllium plagiosum. Next base: position 24,612,986 of record NW_028270151.1, on the reverse strand, counting down.
TAGAGTCTGGGCACAGGGAGGGCGGAGTCAGGGCACAGGGAGGATGGAGTTAGAGCACAGGGAGGGCGGAGTCTGGGCACAGGAAGGATGGAGTCTGGGCACAGGGAGGGCGGAGTCAGGGCACAGGGAGGGTGGAGACAGGGCACAGGGAGGGTGGAGTTAGAGCACAGGAAGGGCGGAGTCTGGGCACAGGGAGGGCGGAGTCAGGGCATAGGGAGGGCGGAGACAGGGCACAGGGAGGATGGAGTTAGGGCACAGGGAGGGTGGAGTCTGGGCACAGGGAGGGCAGAGTCAGGGCATAGGGAGGGTGGAGACAGGGCGCAGGGAGGGTTGAGTTAGAGCACAGGGAGGGTGGAGTTTGGGCACAGGGAGGGCAGAGTCAGGGCATAGGGAGGGCGGAGACAGGACACAGGGAGGATGGAGTTAGGGCACAGGGAGGGTGGAGACAGGGCACAGGGAGGATGGAGTTAGGGCACAGTGAGGATGGAGTTAGGGCACAGGGAGGGCGGAGTCTGGGCACAGGGAGGGTGGAGTCAGGGCACAGGTAGGGCGGAGTCAGGGCACAGGGAGGGTGGAGTCTGGGCACAGGGAGAGCGGAGTCTGGACACAGGGAGGGCAGAATCAGGGCACAGGGAGGGTGGAGTCAGGGCACAGGGAGGATGGAGTCAGTGCACAGGGAGGGTGGAGTCAGGACACAGGGAGGGTGGAGTCAGGGCACAGGGAGGATGGAGTCTGGGCACAGGGAGGATGGAGTCAGGACACAGGGAGGGTGTAGTCTGGACACAGAGAGGATGGAGTCTGGACACAGGGAGGGTGGAGTCAGTGCACAGGGAGGGTGGAGTCAGTGCACAGGGAGGGTGGAGTCAGTGCACAGGGTGGGTGGAGTCAGGGCACAGGGAGGGTGGAGTCTGGGCACAGGGAGGGTGGGGTCAGGGCACAGGGAGGGTGGAGTCTGGACACAGGGAGGGTGGAGTCAGGGCACAGGGAGGGTGGAGTCTGGGCACAGGGAGGATGGAGTTAGGGCACAGGGAGGATGGAGTTAGGGCACAAGGAGGGCGGAGTCTGGGCACAGGGAGGGTGGAGTCAGGGCACAGGGAGGGTGGAGTCAGGGCACAGGGAGGGTGGAGTCTGGACACAGGGAGGGTGGAGTCAGGGCACAGGGAGGGTGGAGTCTGGGCACAGGGAGGGTGGAGTCTGTGCACAGGGAGGATGGAGTCTGGGCACAGGGAGGATGGAGTCTGGGCACAGGGAGGATGGAGTCTGGGCACAGGGAGGGTGGAGTCAGGGCACAGGGAGGGTGGAGTCAGTGGACAGGGAGGGTGGAGACAGGACACTGAGTAGGCAGTCTAGTGAAAAGGACTGCATGGATAGCGACAGGAGAGGACTGGAGACAGGACAAGCAGCTCGGAGAGAAAGCAGAGGGAGGGGTGGGCAGTGACTGGGAATCCTGAGAGAGGACTGGAAGGCTAGAGAGAGTCAGGGGTTAAGGGTAGATGGATGGAGGGTAGTCAGCTGAGGAGAAGGTGAGGAGGTGGGAAAGGTGAGGAAAAGAGTAGACAGTTGGAGGGAGACCAGGTAAAGAAAGATTGACTGAAGCAGTGAGAATGAGAGGAGATTGTGGATATGCCTGAGTTACTCTCTCTGCGCCAGCAGTGCATTGGTTATTGAGATGGTTAGCTGAAAAATGAGATCCCAACATGTAGGCTACAAACAGGACAGAAAGCAACTTCAAATGGGAAACAATCAGTAATATAGACAGGCTTGAGTAAATATTCAGGAAGCATTGAGTGAGGGGAGGAGAGGCAGCCAATAGATTACACAAATGATAAGAAACGTCAAAGATTGCAACAGTTCCATGGCTGCCTTTGCCCATTGATCTTCACAATCACACGTTGCCACAAAGCACCAATTACTTGATGCAGCATCTGTGGTGGAATCTTATTATTGGCTGCTTGCATCTGGACCTTTCCATTGCCTTTATCAGAAACTCAGACCACATCACATGGAGATTAAAAGCTAGGCAACCATGAGATTTGAAGACACAGCTGGCAGCACTTGAATTTGAGAAGTGGAAAATTCCAACACAGGATATAACAATGCGCCCAATGTTCTCCTCCCCACATTAGTGGTATTGCATTACAGAGAGACCAGCACTGGTGGGGACAGGTCTGTCACTGTACAACCTTGGGGTACAGTACTGGTGGGGACAGGTCTGTCACTGTACAACCTTGGGGTACAGTACTGGTGGGGACAGGTCTGTCACTGTACAACCTTGGGGTACAGTACTGGTGGGGACAGGTCTGTCACTGTACAACCTTGGGGTACAGTACTGGTGGGGACAGGTCTGTCACTGTCTAACACTGGGATACAGTACTGGTGGGGACAGGTCTGTCAATGTCTAACACTGGGATACAGTATTGGTGGAGACAGGTCTGTCACTGTCTAACGCTAGGATACAGTACTGGTGCGAACAGGTCTGTCCTTGTATAACACTGGGGTACAGTACTGATGAGGACTGGTCTGTCACTATATAACACTGGGGTACAGTACTGGTGGGCACAGATCTGTCACTGTATTACACTGGGGTTCAATACTGGTGAGAATAATTCAGCGTACACTGTGTTGTCTCTACCCTTTCATGGAACCCAGCCTTTCACATATTGCCTGGTTTATGATGTTTAATGTATTGAGCAGTTGCTTCAGTTTGTCTTCATTCAATTTGATATGGCATAAGAGAGAGAGCAAGGACAAGACAGTGAACAAATTCAAGCAAGGGGGAGTCAGTCATCCTAAATGAAGAATTATTTTAGAACAAATAATATTATTCCATGAAGGCAAGGGTGTCATGGTAGCAATGTCACTGGATAATAAATCCTTCACCTGTTCCACTGTTCATTTTACCTATTTTAAACTTCATCTAACCATTTGAATGCTTTCACTATTAATTAACTTGTGTTCACTGTTAATTAATTTGCCTGAGAAAATCTGGAATCCTGAGATTTATCATTTGAGTACTGTATTTTGGGTGAGAGTTGTGGATTCCCTCATGTCTCTGTTTTAAGAAGATGTTCCCTGACATCACCCTTTATTGGCCTGGCACTCATCTAGAGTGAGGCCTTCTTGTCCTGAACTCCCTTCGTGTTAAATAAAAGATTTATTGTTAACAATTTCTGGTTCTCTCAGAGTCAGTTGCGTTGGACAAAGAGACGGAATCTCCCACAAAAATCAAACACAAACAGAAATTGCTGGAGAAACTCAACAAGTCTGGCCGCACCTCTGGAGAGAAAGCAGAATTGGCATTTTGTGTCCGATGGCGCTTCATTGGAACATTGGAATCCGTACAAGAACAGTGTAACAATTAGATTCATGCTGACCTCCTGTACAAAATCACAGCGTTTAACTGTCCCCACCCTCCTCTCAATGGGAGATCATTGGCAATAAGTTGCATTTATATAGCACCTTAACATGTTCCAAGGTGCTTTATAGGAGTGTAATCTGACTAAATTTGAAACCACATCACGAAATATCAGCAGATAACAAGTTGCTCACTCAGAGCATGATTTTAAGGAGCATCTGCATGGAGTGTAGGGAGGGGGCTTGGGGACAGAGCACAGTGGAGAGAGGTTTAGAGAGGTTTGAGTTCTGGCAGTTTAACATGAGCGGTGGGAATACAGCATGGTATCCCTGGCTCCTATAATCTTCCAGGTAATAAAATTGGAAGTGAATTAATACCTTAGTGATGGAGGGTGGCAGTCTGAGGAGAGAAAGCAGATTATCGATTCTTAATTGTTATGTGTCTTCATTCTTGTGTGTGTTGCAGTTCCCATGGTGTCTATGTTGTGATGGTCAACATGCAGTTTTACAACCTTATCATTACTTGGAGCTATGGCCAGTGAAGGTGATGACTCCACTTCCTTCCCATCAAATGGTAGACAAGGGTGACTCCTGACCTTACCGCCATGCCATTGAGAAGTGATGGGAGGATTCGCAGGTTGATTCTTAATGTTCCAAGTGTTAAGAATAAACCTTCTTTGGGCAACAAGTTCTGGAGTCGGTCTCGAACTTTGATCTTCTGACTCAGACACTAACCACTACTTCCCAACACCTTTCAACAACAATATATTTATATAGTGCCTGTATGTTAGTACAGACCCCCAAGGTGCATCACAGGAAGCAAAGCATGACACTGACACACAAATGGAGATAGTAGGTCAGGTCTGAGTTCGAGCGTTTCTGAATAACAGCTTAAAAGAGGGGAAGGAGGCAGAGATCTTTCAGGAGGGAGCTCCAGAACTTGAGACCGAGGCAATGCGAGCAATGTTGGAGTGATGGAACTCTGAAATGTGCGAAGGATGTTGCTCTTGAATGTTCTTGCCTGGAGGAGGGCTCTAACTTTGAAGACTGACTGAGATCCCTGGCTATGTGAAAAGTGTTGAGTCAGTCAGGAGGGAGAAATGGTGGGTGAAAGGCATTCTATCTTCAGTTGTGTTGCGGAACACTTGCCATTTGTTAAACTAATGACTGCTCTAAGCCTCTCCCCACCCCCGGCTCCTTCTCCAAAGTTTCTCTCTCTCTGACGTTCTTTTAAACAATCTCTTTTAAAAGGTCAGACTTGCACGAGTGGGTGTACAAGCAAAAGGTGACCATGTCTAATGCTGGTGCACGTCTGTCACCATGGCAACCTTCACCTCTGTCCAGTCTGTTGCCATGACAATCTCAGTAATGACGCCTTTGGCATTATTAGTTGTTATGGAGTAAAACCTCGAGGACGATGTTTTACCTTGAATAGGAAACACAAAGCTGATTTCCATTCTGAAAAACGCTGAAAGATAATTGAAAATAAAACTTTCTTGTTTTCTTATTATCTTGCAATGTCTCTTCACACCGGTCACAGGCACCCCGAGGGATCCGTTTGCAAGATAAGATGTTCAAGAGCATCTGTGAGCTAGTGAACTGTGGAAGGTCTCTCATTTTGTAGAATCTTACATGTAATAAAACTGTAAAACATAGGAGCAGAAGGAGGCCCTTCGGCCCATTAAGATTACCTCATTGCTCAATGAGGCAACCTGGCCTATTCTATATGTTAAAAACATATCCACTTAGTTGCACTAATGTCCTCCCTCTCCTCCCTCATTCCTCTTACTCATGGCCATGCAAAGGAGACCTTGTCATTGCTGAAAAAGACGCATTTTATGACAGCATTTTGTCTTGGACTGTCACAGGATGAGTCTTTTTCCAGCAACACTCAAGTTCTACACTACTTGACATCTATTTGTATCTTGCCACGACCAAACGGTTGTGAGTGGGATCTTGCCACTCCACCTTTCACTCGGTACAACAGTGACTATCCTTGAAAGAGAAGTGCACCAACACCTGAGCCTTCCCCTCCCTCAGCCACTCGCCTTCCTGACTTGGAAACATATTGTGGTTCTTTGAGTGTCGCTGGGGTCAAACTCCTGGAGCTCCCTCGCTAACAGCACAATCGGAGTCCGAACACCACAAGGACTGCAGCGATTCAAGGAGGCAGCTCACCACCACCTTCTGGAGGGCAGCTAAGGATCGGCAATGAGTTCAAGCCCAGCTGGCAAATCTCAAATCCCATGAACAAAAAATATAAAAACATATATGAATAGGAAGTGTTTGGAGGGATATGGGCCGGGTGCTGGGCGGGTGGGACTAGATTGGGTTGGGATATCTGGTCAGCATGGACGGGTTGGACCGAAGAGTCTGTTTCCGTGCTGTACATCTCTATGACTCTATGACTCTATGTCATTGGCTGGCAAACACTTTGGCATCAGCATATCCTTGTCTCTTGGGGGTGGATTGATGGATATGGGGAGTGCGTGACAAGCTAGGGTTGAAACCCAAGGTCAGCTGTGGCAGTACTAAATGACCAATGGGCAGAATGGTCTACTCTTGCTCCTGTTCCTTGTGTGAAGTCCTCAGCTTGTACAAGGTGCTGGAAAAATGCTTGTTATGGTTTTTATCTCCCATTGATCCTCAGGGCAATATTAAGCACAGCCACCAATGGAGGGAGTGAGAGCTCCAACCGATTGTCCCTCACCTCACTGTTAGGGAGGGGCTGGCATTCAGGGGCAGAACGAGGTGCCAAGAGACAAGAAAAACAGCATGGGCGTTTGCAATTATGTAGCGCCACCGGGTCTCTAAGCCCTTCGCAGCCAATGAAGTGTGATTTCTATTGGAATACAGCAACTGAGAGAACCTGGCAGTCAACCTGTGCACAGCAAGATCCCACATATTGCATTGTGATATTCTGGGTCATTGTAAGTAGTGCTGGTTGAAGGGTAGACATTGGGGCCCACGACATTAAAGGGAGTGCTGCACACTCTTCCACTGCACCTGAAAAGGCAAACTTAATAGTTCATATGTGAAGGGTAACACCTCCAGCAGTGCAGGACGCCTTCAGTACTGCAGTGGAATATCGACTTGAATTCCTACCTCATATTGCCGGATTCGAACCCGCAACTTTATGTGTGAGGTAAGAGCGCTAGCCACTGAGCTACAGCTGGTTACAAGGAGGGAGCTGTGATGTGTATCTGAGTGAGACAGTGAGCTACCCTGATTATCTTGTAAATAAAATATAATTTAACTCAACTTTCCCTTCGGAATTCTTTGATTTTTCTGTTTGCTGTTGTTGTCCGCCAGACATCAGGTAATAGACACGTTAGATCACTCATCTCCCGGATGCTGTAAATCCTCTAATAAACGGCCCACAAACCGGCTGGATTCTCACTTCACAACAGCTCTGATAAAGAGTCATCTAGACCCGAAATGTTAGCTTGCTCTCTTTATCCATGAATGCTGCCCGACCCACAGTATTTGTCGTTTTCAGAATATTCAGATAACTTGATGCCAATCCTGTGTTGCAGGCAGAGGGAGCCTCTCAATGTAGATGATCTCAGCTTCTCTCTGAAGTCCTCCAGCACTGGATCGGGATCCACTTTCTCGGTCGCTGAGCTAAACAGGGAGGACTCTCATTCTCTTCTTCATCGACTGCAGTTCACCAGGTAACCCTTCTGTCCCTGAGTCAGAAGATTCCTGAAGAAGGGCTTATGCCCGAAACGTCGATTCTCCTGCTCCTTGGATGCTGTCTGACCTACTGCGCTTTTCCAGCAACACATTTTCAGCTCTGATCTCCAGCATCTGCAGTCCTCACTTTCTCCTCAGAAGATTATGGGTTCAGATCCCATTCTTCAGAGACCTAAATGCAGAATCCAGACTGACTCTCCCAGTGCCGTGCTGGGGGAGTGCCACTCTGTCAGCAGTGCAATCTTCCATGTGAGATAATCAGCCCAGGGCCCTCTTGATGCCTCTGAGGTGACTGTTTTTGAAGCAGAGCAGGGGACGTTCTCATAAGGTTTTGAGGAGGTCTTCATTGGTGGAAAGTGCTTTTTAACCCAGGCTGTTGATGGGAATTATTCTGATTCACTTAAAACACCTACAATATGGAAACAGGACATTCAGCCTAACAAGTCCATACTGACCCTCTGAAGAGCATCCCACCTAGACCTCTACCTTACCCCTGTATTGCCTGCGGTTAATGCACCTAACCAACACATCCCTGGACACTTTGGACAATTTAGTGTGACCTAACCACCTAACCTGCACATCTTTGGACTGTGGGAAGAAACCGTAGCAACCAGAGGAAACCCATGCAGACATGGGGAGAATGTGCAAACTCCATTCAGACACTCGCCCAAGGCTGGAATCGAACCTGGGATCATGGTGCTGTGAGACAGCAGTACCACTCTATTGTTTAACCTTCCTGACCCTGACCACTGTCTCTCACCTGTCATCCTTCATAGCCTGGTTTCCCAGAGAATGCCTGCACCAGATTGGCTTTCTGCCACTTTGCTAGACTAATACCATGGGCAGGAAAATGTGGCGGCTTCAGTGAGGTTACTCCAATTGCATCAAGCATCTCTGCTGTGCCTGCTGCCCACCAGTGTTGGTCGACTGAGGTGGGCTTCATTCAGGCATGGCATGGCAGCCCCTCAGGGGCGTTCATAGAGTCATAGAGATGTGCAGCATAGAAACAGACCCTTCAGTCCAATTCATCCATGCTGGCCAGATATCCTAACCTAATCTAGTCCTATTTGCCAGCACTTGGCCCATATCCCTCTAAACTCTTCCTATTCATATACCCATCCAGATGTTTTTTAAATGTTGCAATTGTACCAGCCTCCACCACTTCCTCTGGAAGCTCATTCCATACACGTACCACCCTCTATGTGCAAGAATCTGCATTATGGAAAGGCAAATCAGAGTAGGACATATACAATTAATGGTAAGGTCCTAGAGAGTGTTGCTGAACAAAGAGACCTTGGAGTGCAGGCTCATAGCTCCTTGAAAGTAGAGTCGCAGGTAGATAGGATAGTGAAGAAGTGGGTTTGGTATGCTTTCCTTTATTGGTCAGATCATTGACTATAGGAGTTGGGAGGTCATATTGCGGCTGTACAGAACATTGGTTAGTCCACTTTTGGAATATTGTGTGCAATTCTGGTCTCCTTCCTATCGGAAGGATGTTGTAAAACTTGAAAAGATTCAGAAAATATTTACAAGTATGTTGCCAGGGTTGGAGGATTTGAGCTATAGGGAGAGGCTGAACAGGCTGGGGCTGTTTTCCCTGAAGCATCGGAGGCTGAGGGGTGACCTTATAGAGGTTTATAAAATCATGAGGGGCATGGATAGGATAAATAGACATGGGATGGGGGAATCCAGAACTAGAGGGTATAAGTTTAGGGGTAGAGGTGTAAGATATAAAAGGGACCTAAGGGGCAACTAAATCCTCGTTATTTTGGATCACTGCTGCTTTAAAATGCTAAAGTACTCATCTCAAACAGTACTCATCTGTTCAGATTTGCAGATTAAGCTGTTCAGCACTAAAGTCTCAAACCAGATGATTAAATGGTCTAACTAACACTCAAACTGTACGTTTCACATTGGATGGGTAGTGTTAGATCAGTTTTCTATCTTTCTGGGTGAGAACTAACATTTCATCATGCACAAAGGGGCAAATCAGCAAGGCAGTCAATGTATAATTCAGATTGCACTCTATTGGATCGGAAGTACTGAAGTAAAAATGACACTAAGGAGGAACAATCTGAACCATTGCATTAAATCTCACTCGTATTTTTGACATAGACAATTCCTGGAATGAATTTTGTTGGAAAAGTCTGGGTAGTGGGTAAGAACAAGAAAATGTTTACTTCCACATCCAGATACCATTCACTATCCAAGCCCAACCACCAAGTGCAATTCGGTAACATGTCGAGCATTTCAGAGCAAGTGAAGGCGAAGCCCAGCAAGAACTCTTGAAACAGATGGGGAACTGCAGGAGGATTCACTTAGCAAATCATTCCCCTAGACACTGAATAAAACACCTTTGTTTTGAGCAAGATCCTCATTTACCTTCAACAACGTGTATCAGACAGAGGTCATTTAGGATACTCTTTACAAGAAGCGTGATTATAATTCGACTTATCGAAAGGCGAAAGAGAGTTTATTGTAGAATCTCACCAGAACATATAGAGGCCATTTTGCTCATCAATTTGCACCGACGCTCTAATGAGCATCCCACCCAGACCCAAGCCCACACCCTGAACACCCAGCCTATCCCAGAAACCCCACATCTACCATTCTTAATCCACCAAGTTTGTAAATCCCTGGAAACTATGGGATAATTTAGCCTGGCCAATCCACCTAAACCGCACCTTTCTAACTGCGGAAAGAAACCCGAGCACCCTGCAGAAACCCAGGAGAATGTGCAAACTCCACACAGACAGTCGCCTAAGACTGGAATTTAACCCAGATCCCTGACGCTGTGAGGGAGCAGGGCTACCCACTGTGCCATGCCACCCAATGGTTGAGGTAGAGCACTGGGATCTTTACAAAGGGAACCAGGTTGCAGGTCTGTTCAACCAGAAGCTTTGACAAGCAAGAATAGCATTCATTGTTGCCCAAGGTGTCTCATCGGGGGAGGAGTTTAGATGCAAAAATTGTGCAACTTGGGATGACAGTCAGACAAAGGCAAACTTTTAAAAAGTCTTTACTTTTCACCTTGCTCTGTCCATTGTTGAGAGTATTCATAATTCTGAAAACCCTGAACAGATCACCTTCTGATTTGCACTATTCTAACAAAAGATACACCAGCCTTTCCCACGTGGTCATACCTCTGGAAATGACTTCTATACTTGCTCCTTTGTCCTCACCATTCCTCAAGGCAGGGAAAATAACACCAATGCAAGATTCTAATTGAGACCCAATCATGTATTCTTGCACAGCTAACTCTTTCCCATTCTGCTCGAAGACAAAATGCAGATAATCTCCAGTAGTGTTGGTGAGCTGGGGAAACCTGTCCAATTCCATTTTCACAGCAGGTTAACAATGAGACAAGCACAAATTGTTGGGTTGGGAATTTGGAAAAGTACATCTCACTGATTTGGCAATGAACTCAAGCAGCATTCCTGATTTGCTGTGCATCATTAGCATTTATCAACTTGAACGATTGTGAGGTCGGAAGTGACAAGGGGTTGGGGGTTAGGGGAGGAGCACTGCAGAAACAAATGCTTCCATGCCTCACATTGCTCAAAACTAATTTTAGCCACTTCTATTCTGATCCGATTTGAATTCCATAAGCTTTAATGACTGAGTTTTAGTAAACAGTTCCCTGTTCCCAAGGAGAAAGAAGCAATTCATTAAGATTAAGAGAGCGGCAACAAGAGCAGCTATTGTGACAGCCTGTGCATGGTGCTAACTCACCAACTCTCCATATCTCCTCAGCTAGCCACTGGTCTGTGGTGCAATTACCCATACCCTCCACCCTCTGGCCTCTCACAGGACATGAGGTCATCCTTAAATCACACCCTAAGGAAGTCAATCACTACATCCAAGTCACCACTCCCAGTGTCAGTACAGAGGGAGTGCCGTACTGTCAGGGGGACAGTACTGAGGGTGTGCTGCACTGTCGGAGGGTCAGTACAGAGGGAGTGCCGCACTGTCAGAGGGTCAGCACTGAGGGAGTGCCATATTGTCAGAGGGTCAGTACTGAGGGAGTGCCGTACTGTCAGAGGGTCAGTACTGAGGGTGTGCTGCACTGTCAGAGGGTCGGGACTGAGGGTGTGCTGCACTGTCAGAGGGTCAGTACTGAGGGAGTGCTGCATTGTCAGAGAGTCAGTACTGAGGGACAGCTGCACTGTTGGAGGGTCAATACTGAGGGAGTGTTGCACTGTTGAAGGGTCACTATTGAGACAATGCTGCACTGTCAGATGGTGAGAATTGCATGAGTGCTGAGCTTTGGGGGGGGGACGCATCGTTGGATGAGATGTTAATTTGAAGTTCTGTCTGCCCTCTCAGGTGGATATAAAAGATCCCACAGCAACCATTCAATATGAAACAGCAGACATCTCCATTGTTGCCTTGTTTATCATCTGGTTACTGTTGGGCTGGCAGTTCACTCTCTGCAGTTGGCCCCACTGCCCCTAGGTCTATTGGGGAAGGTGGCAACCAGAACAATTGTGGCAGCTGGTGGAGGTGAGAATTTAACTGGGATCCCTCTCCATCACAATACCTTCTGTTGGTAAGGTAACAGCATTGGACCAATAAATCCATGCTGCCTCACTTTCTGACTAGAAGGCTAATGTAATGCTAGCCTTCATATCTCGAGGACCAGAATGCAAGGATGCAGAAGTTATGCTGCATTTAAACAAAACCCTGGTCTGGGTTGGATGCTGTCTGAAGGGTCAGTGCTGACTCGATGGGTCGAATGGCCTCTTTCCATCCACTCGGGAATCTATGATTGCTTGCCCTTTGTAGCGGACCGTTCACAACCACAGGAAAACATCTCAGAAATATTGAAGTACTTTTGAAATGGAGTCAGTATTATAATTTTGCTTCTGAGCCGTGGAACTGAACACAATCAGCAAGTCAGGAAAAATCTCAGGATCTGCTGGGATTTGTGCAGGGGCATGGGGAGTTACAATGAAGCAACTGGTTAGCAATTGTTTGAAGGTGTCAGGAGCCAACAGTAGCATGTTGTCTCTCATTTCTTTACACCTCCCAGCCTAGCCCCTGACACTGGAGACTTTCAAAGCATTGAATCATGACTAAGCCTGCAGTGCTGGAACTCTAATTGGCGATTAATGGGCAGATGTGAGAAGAGCTTTTGAAACAGTGACAAAACAAATTTCTGCTGGATTGGAAGTCAGGGACTCTGACTGATCACAGGAGGACTTGCCAGGTCAATTTTCCTTTTCAATAAATAGTACAAAACAAATAACTGGTGAAAAATTAATCTCAGCAACCTCCTTTAGCTTCAGAACCCCTCGAGATCTCTTTGCTCCCCCAATTCAGCCTCTTAACTGACCCTGGTTTTCATTGCTGCAGCGTTTGGTCTCTTTCAGAAATGTAGTTTGTTTTTAAAATTTGTAAAACTGCAAAATGTTGCAACTTGAAAATTACAGAAACTGCAATAATATTAATCTTGTCTCCACACAGCCTTAAATGCCTCTGTGCGACGCTAATGTTCTGAATATTGCTAATATGCATCAGGTACATTGCCCAGGGATCAAAATGAAATTTACAGAAGTGCAACAGAAATAAGCTTTTCTCTCTGCGCCAGGTTCCACTCTGAGGGGCCTGGAGACAATTCCTTCCCTCTTGATGTTGCTGATGTACATTCCTTGCCAAACACATAGTCTTCATCTGGTTTTTAATTGGTATGGGTTAGCAGCTAAAGGCATCAAAGTGCTGTTGAACATTATCGGATAAGCCACTCTCATTGATTGGTGGAGCAGACTTGATGGGCCGAATTGTTTACTTCTATTCCATGTCTTAGGTTCTTACGATCTTAAGAGTTAAAGTGCACTCCCAGTCACTTAGCCTTTACTGCAGTCTGCATTACGATCATGGCTGATAAGGAGGAATTTCTTCTCTCACAGGGAAGTGAACTTGTGGAGTCCTTTACCAGAGGGCTATTGAGACTGCGTCCTTAAGCATGTTCTAAGCTGAGATAGACACATTTTTAATCAGTAAGGATTCAGCACTTTCCTGTCCCTTGGCGTATTATTGGACTGCTTCTGAGGCCTAAAACCTGGATTGTGCTCTCAGAGTCTCTTAATCTTTCACTCCTCCTTTAAGATTGACCTGAAACCCTCCCTTGTTGAGAAGCTTTGCCTGCAAACCAGGTATCCCCTTATGTGGCTCTGTGTCAGACATGGCTTCATTACTTTCCTGTTAAGAAGTGTTGCCATTGACATTGCAGATGGCAATTTTCTGGTCAACGCGGTCAATTCAGTTGCAGGTCTACAAAACATTATATAAAATATATGATGCAGAAATAGGCCATTCAAACCAACCATTCGATGCTGTAGTCATGCCTCAATCCCAATTCTTCTTTTTCCTCTCTCGATTAGCTCTATCAGAATAAGCCTTTCTCCCTGATGTGTTTATCAGGACTAGACCCTGAATGCCTCAAAGCTGTTTGACTCTTCCACTTCTTGTCCCACATTCTCACCACTCTCTGGATAGAAAAGATTTCTTCATGGCATCGATCTCATGCTGATGGTCTCTCATGTTGCTGTTCTAGCATGAGGAATGGTTTCCACATCTATTCTGTGAAGCTCTGTCATGATGTGAAAGACCTTGCGCATTACACTCCTTTTGTAAAAGCGAAACGTCACAGCATGTTCAGGTTTTGCTTATACTCATTGCCTCTCAGTTTTGATAGCATCCTTGTACATCTTTTGTGGGCTTTTCCAGTGCCTCTATATGATTTTAATATTATAATGACTATAAATGACCCAGTGTTCTTTGGTGTGGCCTAATCAAGGACTGGTATGAGTTTAACTGCTCTCCTCTTCAGATCTCTCCCTGCATATTGACATCTGATCTTTAATTTACTATTTACCTTTTTATTCTTCTGTATTTTTGATTGGACTGAAATTAGAAAAGGTATGTTTTATAAGCCAAGGATTGCTGATGGGTTACTGCACTTTATCAGAAGTTAATTACCTGACACTCATTGTCAATGTTATTTCCACTGCAGCTTGTTCAAACATTGGAAATATGATAGGGCTGGAACCAAGGGATGTGGACATAGGGAAATTCAGCCAGCAATAGTTAACTAATTGGTCAGTGGACTGTTAACCAGTTATTGATAACAAAGGCTTGCTGGCATCCCTATGATTGACTCCCAAGTGGCTTATGGATGTGAATATTTGGTCAGAAGCCAGCAGACCTTCAAAAAGGAAGGAGCTGCCCTCTCTCTGCAGTAATAAACCTCTCCAGAATCAGGAGAGATAGTTTATTTGCCTTATCAGTATCTGTAACCTGTGTTTCTTTAACCAATGAGTCAGAGACTTTATAAGTTGTGAACAAGTCACTCTGTGCCTCTTGCAAGCAAGTGAAAGCACTTGGAGAAGGAAGATTGAGAAACTGCAAGTCAAAAGGATCATCTCAGGGAACGTTGAACTGCCTTCCCAGACTTTCCCTCAACCCATACTACCCTGTTGTTATGTCTGTTCCAGGTTTGTCTGTCTGCATATGTGAGTTGGGGGAGTTTTTTAAGGGAGTTCGAGTTAATTAGTTGAGTAACATATCGACAGTTCATAATTGTTTACCTTTAGCTGGAAACTATTTATGTTAATGATAAATTGTAATTCTTGTTAAGTATAAGAAACTGCATCTAAAATGAAGGTTAAATTGGGGGATTTTTGTGTACCTTTAAGAAAATCTCAAACTTTTGAGACTATAGGAATAGTGGGACTTAGTTTCCAGTGAGCGACCCAGTGAAGTGTATCACTATGGTTTGAATTACCTGTGTCATTACTTTGTCGATGTTTCTTGTTGTACTCCTGGATCATTTTTGCTGTCCACCCCATTTGGATGACTCTTTATCTTTCTCCGGAAAATGTAATAAATTACAATTTGTTCAGCACATAGTTAATGTGTTGAAATTAACTTTCCAGTTATATGTCCAGTCAGTATGTTTGATCTCTATGTATTAGCAGCAATTTTCAAAAGCAGTTCTGAATGAATTTGTCACCTAGTTCAAGATTTAAGTTCAAATTCACACTGCAGTACTGCCTGCTGGCATGCGACAATTCATAGAGAGTGAAAAAAAAATTCTTAAAAGTAAATTATTCAACTAATCACAGAAGGTTAATGATGATTAATTCAATAGCATCTTTCGTGACCTCAAAACATTTGAAGTTTTCAAAAGGAAGTTAGATATAGCTCTTAGGGCTAACAGGATCAAAGGCAGTGAGGGAAAAGCAGGAATAGGGTACTGCGTTAGATTATCAGCCAAGATCATATTGCATGGTAGACCAGGCTTGAGGGGCTGAATGGCCTCCTGCTGATCCTATTTTTCATGTTTCTCAGCAAATCTCAAAGTGCTTTCCAGTCAGTGCAGTACTTGTATGAAGTTGAATTGAATTAGCTTTATTGTCACGTGTACTCACATGAGATACAGTGAGAATTTGACAAGTTGCCACTTACAGTGCCATCATAAGTACAAAGGCACCCCGGGACAGATTCTGGGTACAGATTCATAAGGAAAAGAAAATTAGAAAAGTAAAGAAATAAAAAATGCAGTCACCGCTGAAATGCAGCAGCCAGTTTACACACAGTAAGTTCCCACAAACCTAAGTATGACAATGACTAGATTGTCTGGTTTTGTGATGTTGGTTTAGGGATAAATATTGGGCAGGACGTTTAGCTAACCCGCCCTCCTGCTCCTCTTCACAATAACATCACAGGATCGTTTATGCCTCAAGAGGTAGCACTTCTGACAGTGCCATACCTCGTCAGTTCTGCAATGGCGGCACAGTGGCTCAGTGGTTAGCACTGCTGCCTCACAGCACCAGAGACCCGGGTTCATTTCCTGCCTCAGGCGACTGACTGTGTGGAGTTTGCACATTCTCCCCGTGTCTGCGTGGGTTTCCTCCGGGTGCTCCGGTTTCCTTCCACAGTCCAAAGATGTGCAAGTTAGGTGAATGGGTCATGTTAAATTGCCTGTAGTGTTAGGTACAGGGGTAAATGTAGGGGAATGGGTCTGGGTGGGTTGCGCTTCGGTGAGTCGGTGTGGACTTGTTAGGCCGAAGGGCCTGTTTCCACACTGTAAGTAATCTAATCTAATCTCGTGACCTGTGCTTTACCTTAGGACTGAAAGTGGCTGATTTGAATATCTGTCTATGTGTGTTCACTGATCGTGTGGCGATCTCTCTGATAGTCAAGTTCTGTCACGAGTCATGAAGCAAAAGGCTTTTTGGAATCACGGCCTCTCTGTGTAGCCGTCTAGATTCTTGCTGAGCTGTCAGCCAGCCTGGCTTGTGCAGAAGTTCCTGCGAACAAAAACAACGGGAGTTTTGTCTCTGAGCAATCCTGAAGGCCTTGTGTTGTTTTTGTGAAAAATTTGGATTTGGTGAATGTGGAAAGGTTTGAGAAGGTAGTGGTGGGGAGGTAGGGAGTGGGGTTGGGGGGGGGGGAGTTGATGGGATTCTGTTTCTGGACTGCAGCACTGTGGTCGAAGAGGAATGTAGATGTTTAGCTTCTGAATCTAGCCAAACAGAGCTGTGTTTGCCAAGCACTGAGCACATGACTAGCTCTGTCGAAGCCGTTTCTCAGAGCCTGAGTGAGGGGGTCTCACAATTTGCTATAAAGGGCTTTGATTGAATGCTGAGCTGACATTTACAGGCTGGAGAGGCAGTCGGTCTCACCTTGTTTTGTGAACAGTGGTCATGGGCAGCACGGAGTTTTGTCTGTCAGGAGGAGTGGAGCAGGGAGTTTTGAGAGTCTGGGCCGGGAATTGGAACTTCTTCAAACTCAAGCTCCATCAAAGCCAGCTTCTCCCCGTTCTGACCATATTCTGTCTGGAAATCATGACGCGATTTGGCTCCCAAAAGTGGACCTTATTTCTCGGCTCTGATGCCCACTCGCTGTCCTGTCCAATCCACATTCATCCTCGTCACCTCCCTTGTCAATTTCTACAACACTCGCATCCCCTTACCACTCAGAATCTCCTCCTCACCTCCACCACCACCCCATCCAATCACCCTTCCCACCTTCTCTCCTCAACCTCTGCTCTCCAACCCTCTTCTTTGTAATTCCCCATTATCTCTCCCATCTCCTCAGTATTGTGTTCCCCCCATAGATAGATTCCAGATTGCTTCAGATGATTCTGGGCTGCATAACTTGTATTTCTGTAACGCCTTTCACAGTCAAAGAGGTACTTTGTAGTGTGTGAAACACTAAGTTACTCACAAGGAACAGGAGAATCGACGTTTTGGGAATAAGCCCTTTTTCAGGAAAGAAGAAGGGCTTATGCCCGAAACGTCGATTCTCCTGTTCCTTGGATGCTGCCTGACCTGCTGCGCTTTTCCAGCAACACATTTTCAGCTCTGATCTCCAGCATCTGCAGTCCTCACTTTCTCCACTAACTTACTCACAGCCAATTTACTCAGAGCAAGCTCCCACTAATGGCAAAGTGAAAATAATCAGATAATCTGTCTTTTCTTGGTGATGTTGATTTTGTTCATTACAGGATTATTAATAAAAATGAGATTGTTAATGAGCAAATGTGATGGAGGATTTTAATTTAATGTTTCATTAGTCTGCCCTCTCAGGTCAACAGAAAGATGTTGTGGCCACTATTTCCTATTATCTGGTCGTTGAAATTTTGGGATGTGAGCTCTGAGGTAACCATAAAGAATGTGTTCTTTCTGTGCACAAATTGGCTGCTGTGTTTCCTACTTTAACATGTGCTTCATTGGCTGTGAAGGAATTAGGGACATCCTGAAGACAGGGTGGCATGGTGGCTCAGTTGGTTTAGCACGGGAGTGGGAGAGTCCAGAACTAGAGGGAAGAGGTTTAGGGTGGGGGGGGGAAAGATATAAAAACGGCTTTAGGGGCAACATTTTCACACAGAGGTTGGTGCGTGTATGGAATGAGCTGCCAGAGGCAGTGGTGGAGGCTGGTACAATTACAGCATTTAAAAGGCATCTGGATGGGTGTATGAATAGGAAGTGTTTAGAGGGATATGGGCCAAGTGCTGGGAAATAGGACTCAATTAGATTAGGACATCTGGTCAACATGGACGAGTTGGGCCGAAGTGTCTGTTTCTGTGCTGAACATCTCTATGATAATATGACTCTATGCTGCCTCACAGCACCAAGGACCTGGGTTCAATTCTGGGTGACTGTCTATGTGGGGTTTGCACGATCTCCTCATGTCTGTGTGAGTTTCCTCCAAGTGCTCCAGTTTCCTCCCACAGTCCAAAGATGTGCAGGGTAGGTGGATTCGCCATACTAAATTACCCCATGATGTGTGGGTTAGCCATGGGAAATGCAGAGTTACAAAGATAGGGTAGGGGAATCGGTCTCGGTGGGATGCTGTTCGTAGGGTCAGTGTGAATTCAATGGGCTGAATGGCCTACTTCCATACTGTAGGTGTTCTACGATAGGACAGATGCTGTACAAATGTAAGTTTGTCTTCATTTTGTTTTGTTTCTTGTTGGAGTCTGTACTATCATTCTAATGTGAATTCTACAGGAATGAGGCAAGAGTAGATTGAGAGAGAGAGAGAGAGAGAGACAGAGGAAGGAAAATTGTATGTGTTCCCTGGCTGTTTGTCAACTATTCCAGTCAAATTTCCTGTTTATAGGAAGAAAAATAAAACAGGGTCTGGAATAAAAACAACAGCAAATGATTCTGGGATTTATTTTTCTTGTCTTTCAAATATATTCAGTGTAGTTTGTCCTGTTCAGTTAAAATTACAACAATTCTACGGGGACACTGAACTGTGATAACTGTGAGGCATAGCTGTACACAAATTGTGCCAATTCCAGGATAAAATAATCCACAAACTGCACCAACTGTGAGGCACCATCACACAAGCTGAAATGTATAAGGAGAGGCTGGATAGACTGGGAACTTTTTTTTCCCCCTGGAGCGTAAGAGCTGAGGGGTGACCTTATTGAGGTTTATAAAATCATGAGGGCCATGGATGAGGTGAATAGCCAAAGTTGTTTCCCCAGGGTAGGGGACTCCAAAATGGGACAGCATAGGTTTAAGGGGAGAGTGGAAAGATTTAAAAGGGAGCTGAGGGGCAACATTTTCACACCGAGGGTGGTGCATGTACAGAACGAGCTGCCAGAGGAAGTGATAGAGGCTGGTATAATTACAACATTTAAAAGGCATTTGGACAGGAGCATGGATGGGAGGGTTTAGAGGGATATGGGCCAAACGCAGGCAAATGGGACTAGTTCAGTTTAGGAAACCTGGTCAGCATCGATGGTTAGACCGAAGGGTCTGTTTCTGTGCTGTATGACTCTATGACAATGAGGCATAATGACACAGAAAACTCCACTGACTGTCCAATAATCTATGACGCAAAGTTCACTGACCTTGGGGCAAAGCTAAAAATGGATCTGAGAATGAATAAAGGAAATTGTTAAAAGAAAACACATTAAATCATCAAGGATAGTTATCTAAAGGGTTGTAATTCTGATTCATCAAATAAAAATATGTTGGGAGGAGCATCACCTAGTGGCAAGGGCTGTTACTGCAGAATATCTCAGCCCTGTCACATATCATTGTGTTCTTAACCCCTTATTCCCAGAGCTTCCCAAAGTTGGGTTGCAAGTTGAAATTTCGGGATGTGAGCTCTGAGATAACCATGCTCTCCCTCTGTCAGACCACAGACTCTGTCCGCCCCATCTCCGCCACACTTCTCATGTTCTCATTGAGGGGCACAATTTAATTTACGAGTCCCAAAATGAGGTGGCAATGCAAAAAAATTTGGAAATTGTTGCCATTTCCATTGTGTTCCCTCATATCATTTGAATCATTTCCACAGGCAGTGTTAAAACTTGCGAGGGATAAATTGCGTCTCCTGACAAACATTATTAAAAATTTGACACTGGACCTTAGCAAAAGTATTGGCACTTCAATCCTCAAAGCATGATGTTAGAATTAGTGAGCCACAGACTGGATATTAAAAGTCCTATCTCCTGTTAAATCTTTCCATGACCTCGCCAGTCGCTGATTCCTGACAGTTTCCTCAAAATTTTGATTTTCATGTTTCCTATTTACTTTGCAACAGCAGAAGGAGTTCAAACTGAACCTGAGTTTGCATATGCTCACCAGATCGACCCTTCATACCATATAGTCAGTACAGTTTGTGTGAGGCTTTGTCCCTACAGTCAGTGCAGTTTGTGTGAGGCTTTGTCCCTACAGTCAGTGCAGTTTGTGTGAGGCTTTGTCACTACAGTCAGTGTAGTTTGTGTGAGGCTTTGTCCCTACAGTCAGTACAGTTTGTGTGAGGCTTTGTCCCTACAGTCAGTGCAGTTTGTGTGAGGCTTTGTCCCTACAGTCAGTGCAGTTTGTGTGAGGCTTTGTCACTACAGTCAGTGCAGTTTGTGTGAGGCTTTGTCACTACAGTCAGTGCAGTTTGTGTGAGGCTTTGTCACTACAGTCAGTGCAGTTTGTGTGAGGCTTTGTCACTACAGTCAGTGCAGTTTGTGTGAGGCTTTGTCACTACAGTCAGTACAGTTTGTGTGAGGCTTTGTCACTACAGTCAGTGCAGTTTGTGCGAGGCTTTGTCCATACAGTCAGTACAGTTTGTGTAAGGCTTCGTCACTACAGTCAGTGCAGTTTGTGTGAGGCTTTGTCCCTACAGTCAGTGCAGTTTGTGTGAGGCTTTGTCACTACAGTCAGTGCAGTTTGTGTGAGGCTTTGTCCCTACAGTCAGTGCATTTTGCGTGAGGCTTTGTCCTACAGTCAGTGCAGTTTGTGTGAGGCTTTGTCACTACAGTCAGTGCAATTTGTGTGACGCTTTATCCCGCAGTTGGTACAGTTTGTGTGATGCTTTGTCATGACAGTCGGTGTAGTTTGTGTGATGCTTTGTCACTACAGTCGGTGTAGTTTGTGTGAGGCTTTGTCCCTACAGTTGGTACAGTTTGTGTGACGGTTTGTCCCTACAGTCAGTGCAGTTTTTGTGATGCTTTGTCCCTACAGACGGTGTAGTTTGTGTGACGCTTTGTCCCTACAGTCGGTGTAGTTTGTGTGAATCTTTGACCCTACAGTCGGTGCAGTTTGTGTGATACTTTGTCACTACAGTCAGTGTAGTTTGCATGATGCTTTGTCACTACAGTCGGTGTAGTTTGTGTGACAGTTTGTCCCTACAGTTGGTACAGTTTGTGTGACGGTTTGTCCCTACAGTCGGTGTAGTTTTTGTAATGCTTTGTCCCGAATGTAGGTGCAGATTGTGTGATGCTGTGTCACTACAGTCGATGCAGTTTGTGTGATGCTTTGTCACTACAGTCGATGCAGTTTGTGTGATGCTTTGTCACTACAGTCAGTGCAGTTTGTGTGAAGCTTTGTCACTACAGTCGGTGTAGTTTGTGTGTAGCTTTGTCACTACAGTCGGTGCAGTTTGTGTGATGCTTTGTCACTACAGTCAGTGTAGTTTGCATGATGCTTTGTCACTACAGTCGGTGTAGTTTGTGTGACAGTTTGTCCCTACAGTTGGTACAGTTTGTGTGACGGTTTGTCCCTACAGTCGGTGTAGTTTTTGTAATGCTTTGTCCCGAATGTAGGTGCAGATTGTGTGATGCTGTGTCACTACAGTCGATGCAGTTTGTGTGATGCTTTGTCACTACAGTCGATGCAGTTTGTGTGATGCTTTGTCACTACAGTCAGTGCAGTTTGTGTGAAGCTTTGTCACTACAGTCGGTGTAGTTTGTGTGTAGCTTTGTCACTACAGTCGGTGCAGTTTGTGTGATGCTTTGTCACTACAGTCAGTGTAGTTTGTGTGACAGTTTGTCCCTACAGTTGGTACAGTTTGTGTGACGGTTTGTCCCTACAGTCAGTGCAGTTTTTGTAATGCTTTGTCCCGAATGTAGGTGCAGATTGTGTGATGCTGTGTCACTACAGTCGATGCAGTTTGTGTGATGCTTTGTCACTACAGTCGATGCAGTTTGTGTGATGCTTTGGCCGTACAGTTGGTGCAGTTTGTGTGATGCTTCGTCACTACAGTCGGTGTAGTTTGTGTGAAGCTTTGTCACTACAGTCGGTGCAGTTTGTGTGATGCTTTGTCACTACAGTCAGTGCAGTTTGTGTGATGCTTTGTCCCTACAGTTGGTGCAGTTTGTGTGAAGCTTTGTCACTACAGTCGGTGTAGTTTGTGTGAAGCTTTGTCACTACAGTCAGTATAGTTTGTGTGATGCTTTGTCACTACAGTCGGTGTAGTTTGTGTGAATCTTTGACCTTACAGTCAGTGCAGTTTGTGTGATGCTATGTCACTACAGTCAGTATAGTTTGTGTGATGCTTTGTCACTACAGTCGGTGTAGTTTGTGTGAATCTTTGACCTTACAGTCGGTGCAGTTTGTGTGACGCTTTGACCCTACAGTCGATGCAATTTGTGTGACGCTTTGTCCCTACAGTCAGTGCAGTTTGTGTGATGATTTGTCCCTACAGTCAGTGCAATATGTGTGACACTTTGACCCTACAGTCGATGCAGTTTGTGTGACGCTTTGTCCCTACAGTCAGTGCAGTTTGTGTGATGCTTTATCCCTACAGTCAGTGCAGTATGTGTGACCCTTTGACCCTACAGTCGCTGCAGTTTGTGTGACGCTATGTCCCTACAGTCGGTGCAGTTTGTAAGATGCTATGTCCTGACAGTTGGTGCAGTGTGTGTGTGTGATGCTTTTTCCCTACAGTCGGTGCAGTTTGTGTGACGCTATGTCCCTACAGTCAGTGCAGTTTGTGTGATGTTTTGTCCTTACAGTCGGTGCAGTGTGTCTGTTGCTTTGTCACTACAGTCAGTGTCGTTTGTGTGCTGCTTTGTCTCTACAGTCAGTGCAGTGTGTGACGCTTTGTCCCTACAGTCAGTGCAATGTGTGTGACGCTTTGCCCCTACAGTCATTGCAGTTTGTGTGATGCTTTGTCCCTACAGTCAGTGCAATGTGTGTGACGCTTTGCCCCTACAGTCGTTGCAGTTTGTGTGATGCTTTGTCCCTACAGTCGGTGCAGTTTGTGTGATGCTTTGTCCCTACAGTTGGTACAGTTTGTGTGATGCTTTGTGTCTACAGTCGATGTAGTTTGTGTGATCCTTCGTCACTACAGTCGGTGCAGTGTGTCTGTTGCTTTGTCACTACAGTCGGTGTCGTTTGTGTGCTGCTTTGTCTCTACAGTCAGTGCAGTGTGTGACGCTTTGTCCCTACAGTCAGTGCAATGTGTGTGACGCTTTGCCCCTACAGTCATTGCAGTTTGTGTGATGCTTTGTCCCTACAGTCGGTGCAATGTGTGTGACGCTTTGCCCCTACAGTCGTTGCAGTTTGTGTGATGCTTTGTCCCTACAGTTGGTACAGTTTGTGTGATGCTTTGTCCCTACAGTTGGTACAGTTTGTGTGATGCTTTGTGTCTACAGTCGATGTAGTTTGTGTGATCCTTTGTCACTACAGTCGGTGCAGTTTATGTGATGCTTTGTCCCTACAGTTGGTACAGTTTGTGTGATGCTTTGTGTCTACAGTTGGTACAGTTTGTGTGATGCTTTGTCCCTACAGTTGGTACAGTTTGTGTGATGCTTTGTGTCTACAGTCGATGTAGTTTGTGTGATCCTTTGTCCCTACAGTCAGTACAGTTTGTGTGATGCCTTGTCCCTGTAGTCAGTGCAGTTTGTGTGATGCTTTGTGCTGACAGTAGGTACAATTTGTATGAAGCTTTGTCACTACTCGGTGCAATTTGTGTGATGCTTTGTCCTACAGTCGGTGCAGTTTGTGTGATGCTTTGTCATTACGGTCAGTGTGGTTTTGTGATGCTTTGATCCCACAGTCAGTACAGTTTGGTGATCCTTTGTCCTATAGTTGATGCAGTTTATGTGATGCTTTGTCCTACAGTCGGTGCTGTTTGTGTGATGCTTTGTCCCTACAGTCAGTACAGTTTGTGTAATGCTTTGTCCCTATAGTCAGTGCAGTTTGTGTGATGCGTTGCCCTGACAGTCGGTACAGTTTGTGTGAGGCTTTGTCCCTACAGTCGGTGCAGTTTGTGTGAGGCTTTGTCACTACAGTCAGTGCAGTTTGTGTGAGGCTTTGTCACTACAGTCAGTACAGTTTGTGTGAGGCTTTGTCCCGACAGTCAGTACAGTTTGTGTGAGGCTTTGTCACTACAGTCAGTGCAGTTTGTGTGAGGCTTTGTCACTACAGTCAGTGCAGTTTGTGTGAGGCTTTGTCACTACAGTCAGTACAGTTTGTGTGAGGCTTTGTCACTACAGTCAGTGCAGTTTGTGCGAGGCTTTGTCCATACAGTCAGTACAGTTTGTGTGAGGCTTTGTCACTACAGTCAGTGCAGTTTGTGTGAGGCTTTGTCACTACAGTCAGTGCAGTTTGTGTGAGGCTTTGTCCCTACAGTCAGTGCATTTTGTGTGAGGCTTTGTCACTACAGTCAGTGCAGTTTGTGTGAGGCTTTGTCCCTACACTCAGTGCAGTTTGTGTGAGGCTTTGTCCTACAGTCAGTGCAGTTTGTGTGAGGCTTTGTCCTACAGTCAGTGCAGTTTGTGTGAGGCTTTGTCACTACAGTCAGTGCAATTTGTGTGACGCTTTATCCCACAGTTGGTACAGTTTGTGTGATGCTTTGTCATGACAGTCGGTGTAGTTTGTGTGATGCTTTGTCACTACAGTCGGTGTAGTTTGTGTGAGGCTTTGTCCCTACAGTTGGTACAGTTTGTGTGACGGTTTGTCCCTACAGTCAGTGCAGTTTTTGTGATGCTTTGTCCCTACAGACGGTGTAGTTTGTGTGACGCTTTGTCCCTACAGTCGGTGTAGTTTGTGTGATGCTTTGTCACTACAGTCGGTGTAGTTTGTGTGAATCTTTGACCCTACAGTCGGTGCAGTTTGTGTGATACTTTGTCACTACAGTCAGTGTAGTTTGCATGATGCTTTGTCCCTACAGACGGTGTAGTTTGTGTGACGCTTTGTCCCTACAGTTGGTGCAGTTTGTGTGATGCTTCGTCACTACAGTCGGTGTAGTTTGTGTGAAGCTTTGTCACTACAGTCGGTGCAGTTTGTGTGATGCTTTGTCACTACAGTCAGTGCAGTTTGTGTGATGCTTTGTCCCTACAGTTGGTGCAGTTTGTGTGAAGCTTTGTCACTACAGTCGGTGTAGTTTGTGTGAAGCTTTGTCACTACAGTCGGTGCAGTTTGTGTGATGCTTTGTCACTACAGTCGGTGTAGTTTGTGTGAGGCTTTGTCCCTACAGTTGGTACAGTTTGTGTGACGGGTTGTCCCTACAGTCAGTGCAGTTTTTGTGATGCTTTGTCCCTACAGACGGTGTAGTTTGTGTGACGCTTTGTCCCTACAGTTGGTGCAGTTTGTGTGACGCTTTGTCCCTACAGTCGGTGTAGTTTGTGTGATGCTTTGTCACTACAGTCGGTGTAGTTTGTGTGAATCTTTGACCCTACAGTCGGTGCAGTTTGTGTGATACTTTGTCACTACAGTCAGTGTAGTTTGCATGATGCTTTGTCACTACAGTCGGTGTAGTTTGTGTGACAGTTTGTCCCTACAGTTGGTACAGTTTGTGTGACGATTTGTCCCTACAGTCAGTGCAGTTTTGTAATGCTTTGTCCCGAATGTAGGTGCAGATTGTGTGATGCTGTGTCACTACAGTCGATGCAGTTTGTGTGATGCTTTGTCACTACAGTCGATGCAGTTTGTGTGATGCTTTGGCCGTACAGTTGGTGCAGTTTGTGTGATGCTTTGTCACTACAGTCGGTGTAGTTCGTGTGAAGCTTTGTCACTACAGTCAGTGCAGTTTGTGTGATGCTTTGTCACTACAGTCAGTGCAGTTTGTGTGATGCTTTGTCACTACAGTCGGTGTAGTTTGTGTGAAGCTTTGTGACTACAGTTGGTGCAGTTTGTGTGATGCTTTGTCACTACAGTCGGTGTAGTTTGTGTGACGCTTTGACCCTACAGTCGATGCCATTTGTGTGACACTTTGTCACTACAGTCGGTGTAGTTTGTGTGAATCTTTGACCTTACAGTCGGTGCAGTTTGTGTGATGCTATGTCACTACAGTCAGTATAGTTTGTGTGATGCTTTGTCACTACAGTCGGTGTAGTTTGTGTGAATCTTTGACCTTACAGTCGGTGCAGTTTGTGTGAGGCTTTGACCCTACAGTCGATGCAATTTGTGTGACGCTTTGTCCCTACAGTCAGTGCAGTTTGTGTGATGATTTGTCCCTACAGTCAGTGCAATATGTGTGACACTTTGACCCTACAGTCGATGCAGTTTGTGTGACGCATTGTCCCTACAGTCAGTGCAGTTTGTGTGATGCTTTATCCCTACAGTCAGTGCAGTATGTGTGACCCTTTGACCCTACAGTCGCTGCAGTTTGTGTGACGCTATGTCCCTACAGTCGGTGCAGTTTGTAAGATGCTATGTCCTGACAGTTGGTGCAGTGTGTGTGTGTGATGCTTTTTCCCTACAGTCGGTGCAGTTTGTGTGACGCTATGTCCCTACAGTCAGTGCAGTTTGTGTGATGTTTTGTCCTTACAGTCGGTGCAGTGTGTCTGTTGCTTTGTCACTACAGTCGGTGTCGTTTGTGTGCTGCTTTGTCTCTACAGTCAGTGCAGTGTGTGACGCTTTGTCCCTACAGTCAGTGCAATGTGTGTGACGCTTTGCCCCTACAGTCATTGCAGTTTGTGTGACGGTTTGTCCCTACAGTCAGTGCAATGTGTGTGACGCTTTGTCCCTACAGACGGTGTAGTTTGTGTGACGCTTTGTCCCTACAGTTGGTTCAGTTTGTGTGACGCTTTGTCCCTACAGTCGGTGTAGTTTGTGTGATGCTTTGTCACTACAGTCGGTGTAGTTTGTGTGAATCTTTGACCCTACAGTCGGTGCAGTTTGTGTGATACTTTGTCACTACAGTCAGTGTAGTTTGCATGATGCTTTGTCACTACAGTCGGTGTAGTTTGTGTGACAGTTTGTCCCTACAGTTGGTACAGTTTGTGTGACGGTTTGTCCCTACAGTCAGTGCAGTTTTTGTAATGCTTTGTCCCGAATGTAGGTGCAGATTGTGTGATGCTGTGTCACTACAGTCGATGCAGTTTGTGTGATGCTTTGTCACTACAGTCGATGCAGTTTGTGTGATGCTTTGTCACTACAGTCAGTGCAGTTTGTGTGATGCTTTGGCCGCACAGTTGGTGCAGTTTGTGTGATGCTTTGTCACTTCAGTCGGTGTAGTTTGTGTGTAGCTTTGTCACTACAGTCGGTGCAGTTTGTGTGATGCTTTGTCACTACAGTCAGTGTAGTTTGTGTGACAGTTTGTTCCTACAGTCGGTGTAGTTTGTGTGACGGTTTGTCCCTACAGTCAGTGCAGTTTTTGTAATGCTTTGTCCCGAATGTAGGTGCAGATTGTGTGATGCTGTGTCACTACAGTCGATGCAGTTTGTGTGATGCTTTGTCAC
This sequence comes from Chiloscyllium plagiosum, assembly GCF_037043375.1. Taxonomy (NCBI): domain Eukaryota; kingdom Metazoa; phylum Chordata; class Chondrichthyes; order Orectolobiformes; family Hemiscylliidae; genus Chiloscyllium; species Chiloscyllium plagiosum. The sequence goes on along the minus strand of NW_028270151.1, from coordinate 24,585,505 downwards.
TACAGTCGATGCAGTTTGTGTGATGCTTTGGCCGTACAGTTGGTGCAGTTTGTGTGATGCTTCGTCACTACAGTCGGTGTAGTTTGTGTGAAGCTTTGTCACTACAGTCGGTGCAGTTTGTGTGATGCTTTGTCACTACAGTCAGTGCAGTTTGTGTGATCCTCTGTCCCTACAGTTGGTGCAGTTTGTGTGAAGCTTTGTCACTACAGTCGGTGCAGTTTGTGTGATGCTTTGTCACTACAGTCGGTGTAGTTTGTGTGAGACTTTGTCCCTACAGTTGGTACAGTTTGTGTGACGGTTTGTCCCTACAGTCAGTGCAGTTTTTGTGATGCTTTGTCCCTACAGACGGTGTAGTTTGTGTGACGCTTTGTCCCTACAGTTGGTGCAGTTTGTGTGACGCTTTGTCCCTACAGTCGGTGTAGTTTGTGTGATGCTTTGTCACTACAGTCGGTGTAGTTTGTGTGAATCTTTGACCCTACAGTCGGTGCTGTTTGTGTGATACTTTGTCACTACAGTCAGTGTAGTTTGCATGATGCTTTGTCACTACAGTCGGTGTAGTTTGTGTGACAGTTTGTCCCTACAGTTGGTACAGTTTGTGTGACGGTTTGTCCCTACAGTCAGTGCAGTTTTTGTAATGCTTTGTCCCGAATGTAGGTGCAGATTGTGTGATGCTGTGTCACTACAGTCGATGCAGTTTGTGTGATGCTTTGTCACTACAGTCGATGCAGTTTGTGTGATGCTTTGGCCGTACAGTTGGTGCAGTTTGTGTGATGCTTTGTCACTACAGTCGGTGTAGTTTGTGTGAAGCTTTGTCACTACAGTCAGTGCAGTTTGTGTGATGCTTTGTCACTACAGTCAGTGCAGTTTGTGTGATGCTTTGTCACTACAGTCGGTGCAGTTTGTGTGAAGCTTTGTCACTACAGTTGGTGCAGTTTGTGTGATGCTTTGTCACTACAGTCGGTGTAGTTTGTGTGACGCTTTGACCCTACAGTCGATGCCGTTTGTGTGACACTTTGTCACTACAGTCGGTGTAGTTTGTGTGAATCTTTGACCTTACAGTCGGTGCAGTTTGTGTGATGCTATGTCACTACAATCAGTATAGTTTGTGTGATGCTTTGTCACTACAGTCGGTGTAGTTTGTGTGAATCTTTGACCTTACAGTCGGTGCAGTTTGTGTGACGCTTTGACCCTACAGTCGATGCAATTTGTGTGACGCTTTGTCCCTACAGTCAGTGCAGTTTGTGTGATGATTTGTCCCTACAGTCATTGCAATATGTGTGACACTTTGACCCTACAGTCGATGCAGTTTGTGTGACACTTTGTCCCTACAGTCAGTGCAGTTTGTGTGATGCTTTATCCCTACAGTCAGTGCAGTATGTGTGACCCTTTGACCCTACAGTCGCTGCAGTTTGTGTGACGCTATGTCCCTACAGTCGGTGCAGTTTGTAAGATGCTATGTCCTGACAGTTGGTGCAGTGTGTGTGTGTGATGCTTTTTCCCTACAGTCGGTGCAGTTTGTGTGACGCTATGTCCCTACAGTCAGTGCAGTTTGTGTGATGTTTTGTCCTTACAGTCGGTGCAGTGTGTCTGTTGCTTTGTCACTACAGTCGGTGTCGTTTGTGTGCTGCTTTGTCTCTACAGTCAGTGCAGTGTGTGACGCTTTGTCCCTACAGTCAGTGCAATGTGTGTGACGCTTTGCCCCTACAGTCATTGCAGTTTGTGTGACGCTTTGTCCCTACAGTCAGTGCAATGTGTGTGACGCTTTGCCCCTACAGTCGTTGCAGTTTGTGTGATGCTTTGTCCCTACAGTCGGTGCAGTTTATGTGATGCTTTGTCCCTACAGTCGTTGCAGTTTGTGTGATGCTTTGTCCCTACAGTCGGTGCAGTTTATGTGATGCTTTGTCCCTACAGTCGGTGCAGTTTATGTGATGCTTTGTCCCTACAGTCGGTGCAGTTTATGTGATGCTTTGTCCCTACAGTCAGTACAGTTTGTGTGATGCTTTGTGCTGACAGTCGGTGCAGTTTATGTGATGCTTTGTCCCTATAGTCAGTACAGTTTGTGTAATGCTTTGTCCCTATAGTCAGTGCAGTTTGTGTGATGCGTTGCCCTGACAGTCGGTACAGTTTGTGTGAGGCTTTGTCCCTACAGTCAGTGCAGTTTGTGTGAGGCTTTGTCACTACAGTCAGTGCAGTTTGTGTGAGGCTTTGTCACTACAGTCAGTGCAGTTTGTGTGATGCTTTGTGCTGACAGTAGGTACAATTTGTATGAAGCTTTGTCACTACTCGGTGCAATTTGTGTGATGCTTTGTCCTACAGTCGGTGCAGTTTGTGTGATGCTTTGTCATTACGGTCAGTGTGGTTTTGTGATGCTTTGATCCCACAGTCAGTACAGTTTGGTGATCCTTTGTCCTATAGTTGATGCAGTTTGTGTGATGCTTTGTCCTACAGTCGGTGCTGTTTGTGTGATGCTTTGTCCCTATAGTCAGTGCAGTTTGTGTGATGCTTTATCCCTACAGTCAGTGCAGTATGTGTGACCCTTTGACCCTACAGTCGCTGCAGTTTGTGTGACGCTATGTCCCTACAGTCGGTGCAGTTTGTAAGATGCTATGTCCTGACAGTTGGTGCAGTGTGTGTGTGTGATGCTTTTTCCCTACAGTCGGTGCAGTTTGTGTGACGCTATGTCCCTACAGTCAGTGCAGTTTGTGTGATGTTTTGTCCTTACAGTCCGTGCAGTGTGTCTGTTGCTTTGTCACTACAGTCGGTGTCGTTTGTGTGCTGCTTTGTCTCTACAGTCAGTGCAGTGTGTGACGCTTTGTCCCTACAGTCAGTGCAATGTGTGTGACGCTTTGCCCCTACAGTCATTGCAGTTTGTGTGACGCTTTGTCCCTACAGTCAGTGCAATGTGTGTGACGCTTTGCCCCTACAGTCGTTGCAGTTTGTGTGACGCTTTGTCCCTACAGTTGGTACAGTTTGTGTGATGCTTTGTGTCTACAGTCGATGTAGTTTGTGTGATGCTTTGTCACTACGGTCGATGTAGTTTGTGTGATGCTTTGTCCCTACAGTCAGTACAGTTTGTGTGACGCCTTGTCCCTGTAGTCAGTGCAGTTTGTGTGATGCTTTGTGCTGACAGTAGGTACAATTTGTATGAAGCTTTGTCACTACTCGGTGCAATTTGTGTGATGCTTTGTCCTACAGTCGGTGCAGTTTGTGTGATGCTTTGTCATTACGGTCAGTGTGGTTTTGTGATGCTTTGATCCCACAGTCAGTACAGTTTGGTCATCCTTTGTCCTATAGTTGATGCAGATTGTGTGATGCTTTGTCCTACAGTCGGTGCTGTTTGTGTAATGCTTTGTCCCTACAGTCAGTACAGTTTGTGTAATGCTTTGTCCCTACAGTCAGTACAGTTTGTGTAATGCTTTGTCCCTACAGTCAGTACAGTTTGTGTGATGCGTTGCCCTGACAGTCGGTACAGTTTGTGTGATGCTTTGTCATGACAGTCGGTGAATTTTGTCTGATAGTTTACTGACAGCAAGCACATGTTTATGTGTCCCTATAGGGACATTTGTGTGACACTTTGTCCCATACTCGAGGCAGGTACTCTAACAATTTGCTGCACAGTCAGTACAGTTTGTGGGTCTCTGTACCCATGTTAGGACCCGGTCATTGGCAATGTTTCCCAAGTTATTACAATTTCAGACAGAATACCCCAAACTGTCACGCTCCCAGGTGAGAAGGGATGAATTGGCTCCCTGCTTTTAATCACCTAACCTCTTAATTGGTCACAAGAAGATTATTGTAAAAAGGATACCATCCTTGGTGGATACCTTTCTCCAAGATCAAAAGAGCTTATGACTTAAAAAAGAGTCATGTTAATCTGTCTTTTTGAGTTAACAAAAGAACAAGTTGATTAATTACGAAACATAGCAGAAATGAGAACCCAACACACGTGTATGAAGATTGGGAATAAGAAGTGAATCAAAAATAGATCAGAAAATTAAAATAAGATATCTGGTTCTGTCTCTGAGTTGTTCATGAAGAGCAGATAGTTGAACATTGTAGTTGCTAACAATGGATGTTGCCAGTAGCCATGAAGTTGTTCATTGAAACATCAATTTTGAGATTTTTGGCTTTGCAGGCTGATTTGAATTATTTTATCTTGGTTCCTTTAAACAGTGGCTGGGAGTCAGCACTCAGAGTGAGAGAAAGCTATTTAAATTTCTTTACCTGCAGTACACATGTGTTTAATGTCTCTTCTCAAACTGTGACTTTCACAGCTCATTATTGCACATTCAAGGATGTCAGTCCAGTAATATGCAAAGGCTAGGGATGAAATTAGTTTTAAACTCCTCTTTTTTTGTTACGGCTGGAAGGGTAAAAAAATGTCGATATCTGCTGGAGATGGTATCCAGCTGAGAGGTGGGTAGTCAGCCTCCTGTTATCTCTTAGTACAATGTTACGTTTTGAAAGCAGTAAGAGAGAATTGGAGACTGAGAATCTTTTGGGTCAGGGGAATTCTGCCTGGCAACAGCCCCTGCTTGGTAGAGCTGCAGAGTGTTTAGAAGTTTCAAGAATCAAGAGTCCCAGAGAGGGGTACAAACTGTGCTGAAGCTGTGGACTGAAAGTAGTAATCTTTCCTTCCCTCTCTCTCCATGTGAGGAAACGACAGGAAAACCATGAGGGCTCGTGAATCTGGAATCTTCTGACCAAGAAAAACATAAAATTGGATGTGGTGTCATTATTACAGAAAAGGAACAAAAGGGCTGATTCAAAGTCCCTCATGCTCAAATAAATGACATTGGAAAAGCTAAAGATATCTACAGTTCGAACGATTATCCACAAATAATCAAAAAAAAATTGTGTTTGTGGAAATAAGTTACCTATCTTGGAATTGCCTACCAGCATCAAGAAGTTGAAATATTGTCATAACATCTGGGATTGGTTAAAATATAAAGGGACCAGGTATGCAGATGAAAGAGTCACTTGCATTAGCAAGGATTAAATGACAGTTAACGCAGCTTATCCCTGAAAGTGGAATTGAAGAAGCTTGAAATAAAAAGGGAACTAGAACTTAAAACACTTGAATTTGAATTCAGAGAGAGGAATAAGGTAGGAACTGGAGATTCAGGAATAAAAAGCAAACCCAGAAAAGGGAAAAGTAAGAAAGCAATGGGCACCACTAACCTAAAATGATACAGTTTAAAAAAAAGACATGTCAGATGCTGAAGGTGTTGGTCTGATGTGAAAATTCTAGTCATAATCTAATGTCCGGAAAATAAATGCTTAAATTTGTACACGCCCTGTTAAAATTTGAGGTAAAGGAAGAGGAGAATGAACAGGCTAAGGGAAAACCTACGCAAAGCAAGCTGACAGGTAGAGCACATGATATTTAAGTAATAGTGTGAGAAGAGATTTCTAAGGATAACGTCAAAAAGTCTATCTGGCTGTACATGAGCTTGTTCCTGAAGCATACAGACAAAAGTTTCAGAATTTCAGAATGCAGTCCTTGTATTTGAAAGGGTAAAGCTAAATCATTTTGACAGGTATTAGCATTCAGAGAAAATCCCACATTTGAAGCTCTCCTCGACAGTTATTCTCTTGGAAGAATTTAAAAGCTCACTACATTTGGTAATTAGAACCTATGTTGAAGATGATGAAGTTCTAACTGCTTGACAGATGCTCGTAATGGCTGATGGTGATGAGTTGATCCATAAAACAAAAACTTTTTTCCACCCCCCCAAAAACATTAGACAGGTAGATCATGAGAGAGTGAAAGGAAGGTAATTGGCTGAGGTAAAGAAAAAACAGCTAGAAATTCCCCAAGATCCTCTCCTCAAATCAGAAAGGAAGATGCTGAGGGGAGAATTGAGAGTCAAACTCTTAAGCATTTCCACTGTCATAAGGGTTGGTCAGAATACTGGCAGTTGCAAGGAAAGCTTCGACTGGAGTTCATAAAAGTGAGGCCGAAAAAGGAACTCAAACCAAAAATACCCCCGATCAAATTGTAGCTTTTACTACAACCAGTAAACCGGAGCTAAACCCTGCTGTGAATGCAGGAGAGGTGAGCTAGATAGATGAGAAACATGAGGATTTTCGTCAAACGAAAGGATAACTCTGTTCTCTTCAAGTGATGCAGCTAAACTAGGAGCCCTATTAAAAACCACAAGAGTTACTCATTGTCTGGAAAAGGTCACAATTTCCCTTCAGAGAATGCAATGAAAGCCAAAATGTTAGTAAGTGAGGTAAGTGGTATGTATATCCTGATTTTATTGTATAAAATGCAAGTTTAGTGCAAGTTGTTGGCCAAAAGATTGGTCAGAGGAATTGTTAAGAATTTTCTGTGGATGGTATTGACTTACATGATTTGGTTGGAAGAAAGGTCATCACTTTCACCATAATCATGGAAAGACAGAAAAAGGTTAAAGAGACAAGAACGAGTTCCAGATATGTTTCTATCATGTGCACTAATCAAAGTCCATCACTAGAGGTGAAAGTAATACCACAAGCAGATGTCAGTGCAGCTGAACATACTTTAAAGACAAGGATGTTTCAAGAGAAGTGTTTTGTGTGTCTTTGTTATTGAGACTCAGAACACTGGGTTAAAGGAGTCGGTACAGACAGCTCACACTGAAGCTGAGGCTGAAAGAGTTTCAGAGTGTTACTACATTAACAGTGGAGTTTTGATGAGGAAGTGGAGATACCCTCAGGGACCTATAAACAGGAATGGACAGTTGTTCGTCAAATAGTGGTACTGTCCAAATATTGCAAGAAGATATTGTAAGCAACAGATGAAATACATATGGCAGGACATGTAGGGAGTATGAAAACCTCAGGCATCAATAATCATTTACGTGGCCAAGACTTCATAAGAATACAGTGCAGTTCCATAAAATATGCTATACATCTCTAGTAGCAGAAGAACCTCAACATGTACTCAACTGTCACTTTTAATAATGATAGCAGTTTTTGAAGAGCCATTCAGCTGAACGTCTGTAGGTTGTATAGGACCATGACTGTGAATGAACATGGAACATCAGTGAATCCTTACAGTTGTGGATATAGCAGCATGATTTCAAAAAGCTATTCCTTTTAAGGACAATTACAGCTAAGGTAGTTGTGAAAAATTAACCCAGTGTTTTATTTGTTATAAACTACCAATAGAAATACAATCTGGCCAAGGTTCGAACTGTATGTCTGAATGCAGTTTGGGTTTAAGACAACTTAATGCAACTGTGTATCATCCAGAAATACAGGGACCAATTGAGAAGTACCTTCAGACTCTCGATGATTAAGGCAGTACTGTCACAAATACAAGCAGGATTAGGGCAAAGGGTTGGATTTCGTACTCATTATTGCCATAGATTCTCTAAATGCATCTACTATGTTGAGTCCATTTAAATTGGTTTATGCTTGTGAAATTAGAAAACCATTAACATTGATCAAAGGAATTTTTTTAAGGCAAAAAGACATCCTCAGTGTTGGGTTGGATGTCCATGTTTCAAGAGAAACTCATCGGAGCATGCAAAGTTAAAAGGACCAGGTTAACAGCTTCAATCAGGGGACTCATATTCAGTGAGGTCCACTTGGCTGACCTGACTACAATCACTACACCCTCCTATGAAGTCTGGGGATGTAGGCCTGTGGTTTTGCTTGGAGCCTCTCCTGGGGTATTTTCGTAATGGGTCTGTACCCCTGACTCAGCCTCGGATACAGGTGGCGTGTACCGAACTATAGCCTGCCTGCGCCCGGAATGTCTCAGAAGAAATTCCTTCTGTACTCCAGGTGGCAAAGGTGTTGAAGCTGCAACATCTGCCATCTCAGACTCCAGGACTTCTTCAACGTTAGATGGAAGGGAAGGAATCCACCCGTTCCAACAGCCTTTCCAGCCATTCTGAGGGGCTGGTTATGCTTTGCTCCTGCCCCGTTTACCGAGTTTGCAGCTTTCATGCAGTTCAGGTCTGCCTCGTCTACCCTAACCTTGTACATCAAGAGACCTGATCTCAGATCCACCATGCCTCTTACCCATGCAGGGTCATCTCCATAGTATTGTGTCCTGAAATAAATGTCTCTTTTGCTTACAAGAGTCTTGTGTCTGACATTGGATTTCCTGATGCCATTTCACCCTCTCTCCCGGCAGATCCCGCAAAAACTCTCTAACCTGATATGGAGTCTTCTCCTCATCAGCAACTCTGCAGGAGCTATCTCTGTAGTTGCATGAGGGGTGGTCCTATAATCAAACAGGAACCAGGATTGTTTGAGTGAAGCTGTAAGCTGTTCCTTTAAGCCTGCCCAGAGTTTGGATGCTCTTTCCGCCAGGCTATTGGTATGGAACCGCCGTTATATGCCAAATGCCATTCCAGTGTAGGAAAGAGTCGATATTCCTGCTGGTCAATCATAGCCAGTTGTCTGTGACCGACACTTCCAGGAGCACATGTACTGCAAAAGGTCTCGCAGCCTTTCTAACATTGTCTCTATGTTTGAACTCTATGCACATCCAGCCACTTTGTGTGGGCGTCCACAATAACTAAGAACGTTGAGTCAACGAAAGGGCTGGGACAGTTGGCGTGTAACTGAGTCCAGCGTTTACCCGGCCATCCCCACAGACGTGGGGGAGCTGGTGGTAATTTGTGTCCCTATTGGCACCCTAGCACTGCCCCACCAACACAGCTATGTCTATATCCAGTCCTGGTCACCAGACATAACTTGTCTCCAGCAAACTTCATTTTGGACACCCCTGGACAACCCTGGTGGACTTCAGCCAGTATCTGACGGCGACCTTTGCCCAGGACAATCAATTTTGCTCCCCATTATAAAATGTCGTCCTGTACGGTGAACTGGTCTCGCTGGGTCCAGAAAGATTTCAGTTCTGGTAATGACGGCCCTTTTGTTTCCCCTATCACCACCAGCTGTTTATAGTTTTGCTAGGCCCAGATCTTTTTGCGTCCACAGTCTGACATTGTCAGTGGTGACCAGAAGCGTGTCTGGAAAATGTAAACCAGAATGGACTCTGCCAGTGGTGGCACCACCAATGGTATATCTGCCAGTGGGAGGCAGCTCAAGGCACCCGTATTTGCTACTTGTCCTCCCGGATAGTGTTCCAACATGTCATTGTATGCATTTAGAATGAGAGCCCCCAACTGAATTTGACCTGAAGCTGTGGGCAACCTCGCCTTGTCCTAGCAGGCTGTCCTAGTCGGCCCTAGCAGGGGTTTGTGGTCTGTTACTGTTCCAAATTTACATCTGTAAAGGTCTTGGTGGAACTTTCTCACACCAAAGATGACCACCAAACCTTCCTTCTCTACCTGGGTGTATTTGTGCTCTGCATCAGCTAAAGTCTGGGAAGCATACGGTATTGCACGCTCCAATCCATTGGGCCATGGGTGAGCCAACACTACCCCAATACCGTACGTGTCAGCACCAGATCTTGTGGGATCACAGTGGGCCAACACCTCAGATGATGATAGCTGCTTCTTCACTTCCCTAAAGGCTATGTCTTGGCTATGAGACCATTTCCAAGGCTGACCCGTTTTCAAAAGCAGAGGTAAGAGTGCCAGGATGGAGGCCAGGTATGGGCCGGGTGCTGGCAGGTGGGACTAGATTGGGTTGGGATATCTGGTCGTCATGGACGGGTTAGACCGAAGGGTCTGTTTCCATGCTGTACATCTCTATGACTCTATAATACCTCACCAATCCAAGGAAAGACCAAAGTTCTGGTACACATTTGGAAGCAAGGGCATCTTTTATCGCCCTCATTTTATCTTCGAAAGGGTGTAACCCTATTTTGTGGACTCCGTAGCCCAAGTATGTCGCTTAGGGTGCCTGGAACACACATTTCTCCCTTCTAAGGTGTAAGCCCAGTTTGGAGAAACATCTAAGGGCTATGTCCAGGTTCGCCAAGCGTTCCTTATTGGTCTCGCTCTATTAGCATATCATCCTGATAAATGCTGACCTGGGGTAGACCTTGTAAAATATTCTCCATTGTCCACTGAAAAATGGCAGAGGCTGATGATATCCCAGATGGCAGTCTCGTATATTGGTATAAATCCTTATGGGTATTAATTAGGGAATACTTTTGGGAATCCTCATCTAACTACAATTGCAGGTACGCACAGCTCATGTTCAGCTTCGTAAAGAACAGTGCCCCCGCTGCCAGCTTTGTGTATAAGCCGTCTACACGAGGGACTAGGCATTTGTCCAGCTGCGAGAAGTGATTTACCATTTGTTTAAAATCCTCACAAAGGCGAACTGCCCCGTTTAGCTTCAAAATCGGTTCACCTGGTGTAGCCCATTCTGCAAACTGGACTGATAATTCCATTCTTCTGATTTCTGCCTCTGTTTTTGCCCGTAAGGCAAATGGCACTGGGTGAGCTCTGCAGAATCGTGGAATCACTTCCTGGTCAACATGTAGGGTGGCCTTGGCTACTTTGATAGACCCTAGACCTTCCTGAAAAACTTTGGGTTTTTAAAATTTAGACTGCACACAGGCAACCATTTTCCAATTGAAAAATGTTGAGCCAATCAAGGTGAATCTTTCTCAACCAATTTTGTCCCATCAAACTTGGGCTCGAGCCTTTTACTACAATCAGTGGTAACTGAACCAACTGCTTCTCAGACGAGACCAGAACCAAAGTTGTATCCTTAATCTGTAAAGGTTCCCCAGAATAGGTTCTCTGTCTAGCTGAGGCCTTAGTCAAACTTAAGGGTTGAGTCCAGAGCAAACCTTGTTTTAGATTTGTTCTGCAATCACTGATACAGCTAATGTATCAACTTCCATTCGAACCAGATTACTATTTAAGCAAATAACTACTTTGATTGGTTCTGATTTAGATGTTGCAAAGCAATTTAACTGTTCTAAACCAGATGTAGGTGGGCTTTCCAAGATGTGCATTTTGCTGGATAACGGTCTATGAGTTCTCTTACTCATTTCACGCTTAGTACAACGCTTGATGTCTTCAGTCCACATACTGGCAGCAACTGCAATGACTTGCCGGCCCGGATCCTGAAGAAATGTAAACCATTGGGCCAAGGCTTGGCTTTGTTTTGGGTTTTGCTGTTGGCTGATGTAGAGTCCCTCTGTTCAGGATATGTCCTGAGTGAGGCTATGCAATTGTCTTCACTCACGTGGAGTCCCGATAGCTCAGGCAGTCTGGTGAGGGTGTTCATTTCCATCGGAATACCCTGTAACTCATGTTCCACTTGCTGCATTTTCTAATAACAGAGCCAGTTATAGTGCCTGTTTGAAGTCCAATTTGGTTTCAGATAGTAGGTGCTTTTGCATTGTTAAATCATTAATTCCCCCAAACCAAGTGGTCTCTCAGCATCTCATTAAAGGATAAACCAAAGTGACACACTTGATCTCGGCAAAAATCCCCTGGCTCTTGAACTGCCAAGTAAAACCGATAGCAACTCAGAATTAGAGGAAGTGAACTAAATCTGTCAACACTTGAAAGCCTTTAGTATCCGGTGCCTCAGAAATTGTTAGGCTCCTAATAACTGAAAAAGCTGCGGGTCCACAAGCTGTCAGGAGAATTACTCATTGCTTTTCATCTGTCCCAATGTCATAGAGTCATCAGGATGGACAGTATGGAGACAGACTCTTAGGTCCAATTCCTCATTTGCCCAGAATAAATAACACATTCTTTCCACATACTGGGCCCAGTCTTTGAAGGCAGTATGGAACAAGTCAAGCTTTCCAAATTAGAGCATGATGCCAGAAATGCTTTCCTCAACTCAAACATGACTGTTGTGAATGAATTCCTTTGGGATTGTCATTTTTTTTTTCTCTTCACCTCTGAAATAACTCTACAGAGACTGGTATCACATTACCAAGTCTTGTTTTATTTACCTGTGCATAGTACTTGACACTGATCTGGCATCCTTCACAGCAAGCTCTAAGAGTGAACAGAACCTTTGACTCTCCTGTTTATATCTGTCAGCCAGGGCTCTCTGATTGGGGCTGTTAACCCTGTCCAATCAGAGAACTCATATTCTACGAGGTTTACCTGACTGACCTCATTACAATCACCACAGATCGTATGGTCAGCAGGGTGCCAAGCAGCCAATCAGAAACTGATGCCAATCCTAATAGGTGAGTTGGTTCACAGAACCTTTAAAATGAGAATTCACGTGAGTGCCTTGGAGGGGGGGGGGGGGGGGAGGGGGGGGGGGGGGTGCAGAAGTAAGTGCACTCTTATTATAAGATTGGGTAGTTGGTGAGCTCAGTTAGCTGGATGATTGGTTTGTGATGCAGAGTGATACCAACAGCTCAGGTTCAGTTCCCACACTGGCTAAGATCACCATCAAGGCCCAGTCTTCGCAATCTCACCCTTTAGTGTAGTCACCCTTCGGTTAAACCATCATCAGTTGCTTCTGTCTAAGGAAAGAGTAGCCCATGATCCTCTCAGACTTTAGTGACTCCTTACATTTACAAAGTGATGAAACAGAAATGAAGAAGCCAGTGGTATACATTTCTAAGAAATTTAACCAACATTAGAAAATGCACTCTATAGTGAAAAATGAGACTTTGGGATTATTAATCATAATTTTGAAATGTGTGTCCATCACAGTAGCAAAGAAATACTAACAGAAACTGACCATAATCAGTTTCTTTCTAAAAGAGAAATTTCAGATTCAAAATGTAATATTGTTCAAATGGAACTTAATAACTCAACCATTCAATATAAAAAAGATAATGTAATAGCAGGCCTGTACTCAATTTTGAAGAACAAGAAGAGGCCTTGTGAAATATCTAAGATTCTTAGGGAGGGTAAATGCACAGAGATTGTTTTCCCATGTGGGAAAATCTCAGACCAGAGGATACAATCTCAGAATAAGGCCCATTTAAGACGGAGATGAGGAATAATTTCTTCTCTCAGAGGGAAGTGAATCTGTGGAAGTGTTTATTGCAGAGGGCTGAACATTATTGTGCTGAAATAGTTGAAGAATTTTAGAAGTAAATGACAGGAAATTGTTTAAATCCTATCTAAGGAATTAATGAAGATGTATGGATGTAATGTTTCGGTTGCATTGTATTGTTTACCTCATAAAGAAATATGTTTTAAAATGGCTGGAGGTATGTAAGAGACCAAGTAACTCTCATTTTTTTGGCATTATAACTGAAGTAAAAGTTGGACGGCGATAACTGGAATACCGGAAAATTCTCTCAACTTAAAATTCAAATGGTACATCATGTTGAACTCCACAGTGCATTGTTGCTTTTTGAAGCAGTAAGAGAGATGATTCAAGACCAAGCAGCACTGAGAATCATATGCGTTAAGGAAATTCTGCCTGATAAGAGCCTGTTGTTTGATTTGTTGAGCTTCAGAGTGTTAAAACCTGTAAATTCCAAAAGCAGCAGAGAATGGAAGAAGACACCCAGAGCCTGCAGACAGAAATCATCCAACTCTTTCTCTCTCTGAGGAAAAGACAGAAGGAAAACAAGAAAGCTTAAAATTATAGCAGGGAAATACCTATTCAGTTTGGTTTTCTCAAATAGGATGAGAAAGATTCACCTTGATTGGCTCAACATTTGTTGATTAGAAAATGGCTGCCTGAGTGAAATCCTAGTTAAATACCCAGATGTTTTTCAGGAAGGTCTCGGGATTATCAAAGGAACCAAGGCCACCTTGCATTTTGACCAGGAAGGAATTCCACAATCCTCAAAGGACTGCTCAGTGCCATTTGCCATTGACCTGATCAATTATTTAATTGGAATGACCAACACCTTACAGTCAGTGGCATAACCACCACTGAAAAATTAAAAAGACAAGAAGAAAAATCACTTTGCACCTTGGGGACTTCTGATCTCCAGGATTTTGCTTATTCTGTCTATTTTGTTTCTCCACCCATATTATATGTATTAAATTGTCTCATCTTAATTGTGATTGAGTATATATATGTTTGGAACTTTGAAGGGGTATAGTTAAGCTGAATAAAATAGACATCCTTTCTTTTCACTGCTCCTGTTAAAGTTAGTGTTTCTTTATCTGTTAATGATGTGACCTGACCTGTTTTTGTCCTGATTAGCAGTCAGTCATGCAAATCTTGGTGGTCTGATTGGGATTTTATTTATTCACACATTTTGTGCAAATTTGTGGAATTGTGGGGATTGAGTATTGGCACACATTTCTCAGTAAGGTTGTGACGTCAATTGGAGTGACAGCCATAGCTGGTTCATTCCGTGTGGCGATTTGGTCCAGAGCATGGGAGAGCAGTAGTTGGCTATTGAGTTAATCAAATCTTCTCTGCCATTGAATGAGATCATGGCTGATTGAATAACTCTAAACTCCACTTTCCTGCTTTTTTCCTGATAACCCTCAGTTCTCGTACTGATTAAAACTCTGTTATCTCAGCCTTGAATACACTTATCCACTCAACATGTACAATTCTCTGTAAAGAATTCCATAGATTCCCTCCCCTCTGAGATATGAAATGCCTCCTCTGGGCCCTGTCTTAAAAGGGCAGCCCTGTATTTGAGAAGATGCCCTCTGGTCCTAGGCTCTCTCGCAAGGGAAAACACCTCTCCCCATCTACCCTGTCACGATCTGTATGAATTGTGCATGTTTAAATGAGGTCTGTGTTACATTCTGCACAGTCTGTGGGACCCTTTGCCCCTCAGTTGGTGCACTTTGATCCACTTTGTGTTACATTCTGCACAGTCTGTGGGACCCTTTGCTGCACTTCCAGAATCCAAGTTGGAAAAGATTTAGGATATACACTTTGGCAGGAAGAATAGGTGAATATTATTTAAATGGATAAAGGTTGCAGGAAGCTAGAAGACAGAAGGATTTGAAGATAAATCCAAACTCAACTGTAATGAGGGAAGGCACATGGAATGTTGGTCCTTAGTTCAAAGCATATAAAAGCAGAAAGGTTTTGCTGAAACTATTCAAGGCACTACTCAGACCACAGGTGGAATACAGAGGAATCTTGATTATCCAAAGGACACGGGCAGGGAGCATTTCGTTCGGTTAATCAAATTCCAGATAATCAATTGCCAGATAACATAATTTAGGTGAGCTTCGGGACTTTGCGATCTTGCCAGATAATCCGATATTCTGATACTCGAATGCTGGATAATCAAGATTCCTCTGTATTGGGAACAGGTTTGGCCACTTTATCTCAGGAAAGATATACTGTCTTTGAAGAAGGTTCACTAGGCGAATCCCAGATATGCAGGGATAGTTTTATGAGGTTATGTTGAGTAAATTGGGCCTGTACTCAATTTTGAAGAACACGAAGAGGCCTTGTTGAAATATCTAAGATTCTTAGGGAGGGTAAATTTTTGCTATAAATTCTGTGTTAGGATTGAGCCCTCCACTATCACCTGATGAAGGAGCGTCGCTCCGAAAGCTAGTGTGCTTCCAATTAAACCTGTTGGACTATAACCTGGTGTTGTGTGACTTTTAACTAAATGCACAAAGGTTGTTTTCCCATGTGGGAAAATCTCGGACCAGAGGATACAATCTTAGAATAAGGCCCATTTAAGACGGAGATGAGGAGTAATTTCTTCTCTCAGAGGCAAGTGAATCTGTGGAAGTATTTATTGCAGAGGGTTGTCAGGCTGGAGTTAATTATATTCAGGGCTGAGACAGACAGATTTTTAATCAGGAAGGGAATAGAGGGTGATGGGGAAAAGGCAGGAATGTGGAGTTGAGGTGATCGTGTTCCGTCGTGATCTCATTCAATAGGGGAGCACACATGATGGGCTGAATGATGTCCTTCAGCTCCTGTGTCAATGGTCACTTTGTTTGAGGATTTGCCCCAGAGTTGGTGCTGGTTGTGGTGGCATCACCCCAAGGTTGAAACAATTTGTGTCCACTTTTCCCGGTTTGGTTGATGCCTTGTATGAGAATCGGCCTGGTTTGTGTGACACTTTGCTGTATATTTGAGGTAGTTTGCATGTCACTTTAGGGTAGAAACTGCCATCCCTTAAATGGGCTAGCATACATGTGACTCCACACCCACAGCAATGTCATTGACTCTTCACACTCCCGCCAGGCAACGAAGGATGGGCAATAAATGCTGGCCTAGCCAGCGATACTCTCATCCCGTGACTGAATAAAAGAAGAGGTGTGATTGCCTGCTTTTACCATTTGCTATAATGATATTTTGTTTTTATTAAACTAAAAAGAAAAAAAGCCATCAGTATCAATCTGATACTCAAGCGGTTTTTTAAAAGAAGGGAGAAGAAAAGTACTGGCCACCTAAATTCAAAGTGAAAATCTAAACTTTTACTTTGAAGGCTAGAAATATCCCCCAATCCGACTCACCATTTGCTTCTCTCCCTGCACTCATATCACACGGTGGTTTGTGATGTCTTTCGGCAGTTAATCTTGGCCTCTCAACCCACACCTTTTATCTTCTCTCACTCCAGAAAGTTTATTCTTACAGTAAATTCTAGTTAAAGTGCCTCCATCACCCTTTGCACTGAACTTCCACTTTGATCCAAATTTCTAACAGTACAGTCAGAATACTCACTTAGCTTCCATCTCAACCTGCTGAAGTCCCATGGATACTGCCTGTGACCTTTTCAGAACATGCGGTGAATGAATTCCCTTCCTGTTCATGAACCTGTTTAGCTACAATGACCAACACGTCATTGATCTCGCAAAGCAATTCAGGCTCTTGAATGCTAACAGCTAGAATCAGACAGTTAGCTTTGGAATTGGACTGTTTTACTTACTTAAAATCTACTATTCTAATCTGAGTTTAATTCTAAAAATTGTTGACATAGCTACATCTGCAGGATGTGGTATCCTGGGACTTGGCAGCAAGTCAGCTTTGCAAAGAAGTAAAGGCACCAATTAACAACCACGATTTACGACAAAGCAACCAACTTGACTGGCACCACATTGACAAACATTCACTCCCTCCACAACAAACGCGCAGCAGAAACTCACCAAAGATCCTTAGACGGCTCTTTCCAAACCACTTCCATCTGAAAAGACAAGGGCAGCAGATATATGGGAACCCCAGCTGTAAGTTCTATCTAAACCACTCACCACTCTGACTTGGAAATTTAAAGCCATTTTTGTGTCGCTGGGTCAATATCATAAAACTCCCTTCTTAACTGCACTTTGGGTTTACCTACAGCACATGGACTGCAGCGGTTCAGGAAAGCAGCTCACCACCACCTTCACAAGGACAACTAGGGATGGGCAATACATGCTGGCCCAGCCAGTGAAGCTCTCTTCCCACAACTGAATAAGAACTTCCCCTTGTTTCCACCAGCATAATGGGAAGATGGAGGAGTTACTTCACCTGAGAAGCTGCATGATGAAATCTGTTCATGTTGTGAGTGAGTGTCACCTCAGGGCATCCCAGTTTGAGAATCTTGTCACCTTACCCATCTCCTCTCGAGAGCTTGGCACTCCTGTAATGCCAACCTCTTATACAGTGCCCACTTCCTTCACTGCACCACTGGTGGGCATGTCTTCAGCAGCGTGTGGTGCTGAGATCTGGGATTCCCTCCCGGCTAACTCCGCCAAACTCATTCCTTCTGGAAGGAGGAGGAGTTAGGAGCAGGAGTTGGTCACAGTGCCATGGTTAGTGTTACTCCCTGAAGCATCGCCAGGGAAAGTGAACTGTATGTGGCATTCCCAGTGGCAGGGTTTTGCAAATCTCAAGGGCACAGGGGAAGTGGAATGAACTGCATTGATCTGTCAAAGAGCTGGCATTGGCAAAATGGGCCGAATGGCTGGAAGATTCAGTGAGTTGCCATTTCATGGTGGGATCATTCTGTGCAGTTTGAGCTCACTTCTGCATTGTGTGAAATGGTCTCCGAACAAACAGCATCCTGCCTTTCCAATCCTGGGCATTGATGGGAGGGGATTGGAAAAATTATTAAAACAACTCGTGCAAAGCAGAGACGGATCCAGCTCAGGAGAGTCTGAAACAGTTTCCAGCTGTTTGCAGAGCGAACAGCCGCGTTCTTTTTCCCATATGGGAATGACTCACTGGTCTGGCAAGGCTGGAAGTTGAAGGCAGAACTCCGACTGCGGAATGGGTTTGCTGGAAGTCAGTGAGAGATCGCTCGGCATCAGGGAAAGTACTTGAGCCACAGCTGAGTCCGGGGGAGGGGGAGAGGACAGGGACTGAATGAGAATCCCAGCTGTTAGTGCTATGTTGTGCAAGAGAGGGAATGGAAACTGTTTAATTAAAGAGGCCGAGAGTGGGGGAAGGCTGAGTTCACTGAGCTCTCAATCTCTCTCTCACTCTTTGTGTAGAATGTCTTCGTTGAGGCTTTTAACCCCTTCCCCACTGATGTTTCCCAGATTCATCTCCCAGGCAGGCACATTGTAGGCATATTTCTATCTCAGTTCATCTCTCTAGCAACAGATGCAGAATTGGATGTTAGCACTGGGAAACCATGTTGCACGAGTGCATGAAAGCTCTGAAACCACGCAACAGGATGTTGCTGGGAATGGAGGTTTGATTTATAGGGAAAGGCTGGATAAATTAGATTAGATTAGATTCTCTACAGTGTGGAAACAGGTCCTTTGGGCCAACTAGTCCACACTGACCCTCTGAAGAGTAACCCACCCAGACCCATTTCCCTCTGACTAATGCACCTAACACTACGGGCAGTTTAGCATGGCCAATTCACCTGATTTGCACATCTTTGGACTGTGGGAGGAAATCGGAGCACCCGGAGGAAACCCACACAGACACGGGGAGAATGTGCAAACTCCATAAAAAAAGTCGCCCTCGGCTGGAATCAAACCTGGGACCCTAGGCTGGGACATTTTTCACTGGAGCGTAGGAGGCCGAGGGGTGACTTTATAGAGGTTTGTAAAACCATGAGGAGTTTAAATAAGGTGAACAGCAGATGTCTTTTCCCTACGGTGGGGGATTTCAAGTCTTATTTTTAAGGTGAAAGGAGGAGGATTTTAAAGAAGACATAAGAGGCAATTTTTTTTAAACGCAGATTAGATTGTGCGCAGAATGAACTTCCAGAGGAAGTGGTGGATGCAGGTGCAGTTACAATGTTTCAAAGTTACATTCAGATAAGTACCATGAATAGGAAAGGTTTGGGAAAATGTGTGCCAAGCGTAGGCAAGTGGCACTAATTTAGTTTGGGATTATGTTCAGCATGAACTGGTTGGATTGAAGGGGCTGTTTCCGTGCTCTATAACGATCAGACTGGTGTATGCAAACTCGGAAACCCATACAATGGCTGTATACAAGCTCTGATGCCACTTAAAGATCACGCTGTTGCAATCCACCGAGCAGGGCAATTTCACGGTCTGCTCACAGATTATAAAGGCAGGGAGGTTTTACTAAATCTTTCTAAAACATGGCACCGCTCTCAGCTGGAGAGTTTTGGGTCAATAAGTATTTTCAGAAGAACATCAAGCTCCTTTAGGGCAATGAGGGCTTTTACTAAAATGGTGCTCAGTTAGAGAGAGAGAGACAGAAGAAGCTTTCTCTTTAAAGCAAGAAAGGTTTAGGGAAGTCTCAGCTGAGACTTTCAAACTCATCAGACATTTTGACAGACTAAGTGAGGAGAAACTGTTTCCAATGGAAGTGTCCAGGTTAAAATTCAGGCCTCACCGAGCAGCTTAGCCAATCATGCAGCAATCCATCCAACCTCTCAGCCGTTGGCAGAAATGTGGTTTTTTTTGCTGGTCAGAGAGGAAATGTCAATACTGGCCAATAAAATGAATTTGATTAGAATTTGGTGCAATGAGAGCGTCAGCAATGTGTCAGCTTGGCTCAGTGAGCAATATTCTCTTGTCTAAGTTCAAAGGTTGTGATGTTCATGTCATACCCAGAGCCACAATGTTGCAGCTGCCGCCTGCAGCACTGAGGGAGAAATGGTGTGTCCTCATTCAGCGAGAGCATCAATGCAGCCAGCTCTCTCAGGGGCATGTACAAGATTCCATGGTGTTCTTACAAAAAAGGCAGGGCAATCCACCATGGTGTCATGGGGGCCTATGTATATTTATCCCTGAATCAACATCACTGTATTAACCTGTTTATTATCACATCGCTGTCTGTGGGATCTTGCTGTTCACAGATTTGCGACTGTTTTCCCTACATTACCACAGTGACTACACTTGAAGAATGACTTCATTGGCTGTAAGGCACTTTGAGCATTCTGAGACCCTAGAAAGGCAAATCTTTTTTCTCTTCTCCCTTTCGTCTTCTGTCACAGATTTGATTTTAGCTATCCATCCTCTGGCTGGATTTCATAATCCCTTTCTCTTTGAAAACTTCACACATTGTGCCCCCTGAACTCTCGGGCTCCCCTCCACTCCCGCCAACACACATTAGTTGCCCTTCTGGAGAAACGCACTGGGCTAGCTCACCCACATCCAGTTACATCTCGGCAAAGGCAGGGATGATGCCTTTCAATGGGTAATAGTTCCCGACTCAAAGTCCTCAATTAGCCCACCAGAGAGCAGGTTGCCTGATGTGACTGATACCACTGAGACCAGCAGGGGGAGCAGTGATGGGAGGATAGGCTGTGGGTTGACTGCTTGCTAGATTTAAAGTCCATTCCCCTGCCATGAAGTGCAAGCCTGTGTAGGCCATTTGGTCCATCTCCACCATTCAATAGGGATGTGAATTATCTGTTGTTTGAATTCAAATTTCCATCTAACTCTGTAAACTTTTGACACTCCTCCTAGCAAGAATCTATTGATATCTGCTTTAAGAATATTTAGTAATCCGCTTCCATTGTTTTCTGAAGTAAGTTCCAAAGCTGCACAATCCTCTGAGAGGCAGAAATTCTCCTCATTTCTGTTCTGGAAGGATGACCCCAATGTTTAAAGCATTGCACTCTGCTTCTGAATTGACCTACAACAGGACACATCCTTTTCACATCCACCTAGCCGAGACCATTCAGGATCTTATATACTTCAAACAAACCACCCCTCACCACCTCCTGCTTCTTGCTTTGCCAGGTTAATATATTGTCTCCCTCTCCCTCTATCTAGCTCATAGTCACAGTCTCACTCCCTTGCTTGCTCTGACCAATCAAATGTGGCTGGAGTGACCCAATGACTATGCGGTTATAACTGAAGGGACAGAGTACAGGAGGAGTGGTGCAAGTATTTCTGATTGAATCTGGTTAAGTTATTGCTGTGATTCATTGGTTTGTTGAGTGCTTTTTCTGTCTCCTTCCTGAACCTTATGTTGTCTGTGTTTTATTGGCAGGGCCAGCGGAGGTTCCCATGATGTCCCCTAATGGATCCATTCCCCCAATTCATGTTCCACCAGGATACATCTCACAGGTAAGAGATCATCCCTACACACTCTCCTCCCCCGCCCACTCCATATACAAGTGAGACATCCATCTCTGAAGTGAGGGATGATAAGCAGACCTAGACAAAGGTTTGGATGGAGAGGCAGCCATCTTGGTCCTGTTGAAGAGAGACATGTCACCTTTGGCTCCTAAGAGTCTTTGTAATTATGATCACCTAGTCAATGGAACTTGCACCGACTGTTATTGTACAAGAACTGACCTTTTGTAGTGCAAAACAAGTGCATTATTTCATTGACACTGAACAGTGGTCCACCCTCTCCCATTGCTAATTATATAGACCCTTAGATTTAGCGGGGGAAGGACGATTGGTGTCAGCACTTTACTCCAACTGCAAGCCACCAGTAGACGATACCCCTACGAATGCATAATCCAGGGCCAGGATCAGGAACTATACCCCATGTTTGTGTAATCTGATGCTGCTGTAAGAACAGGGTGACAGTGTTCAGGGAACTGGTGGCCTTTTGAGCATGGAGAGGAGAGCCGTGGTGAAGTCAGTACTTTTTATATTGTGGACTTTTCTCAATCCTATCTTGAGAATCATCATTCAGGAAACTAAAAATTTTGAGTATCTCTGACAATGAGAAGTTTTCCTCATTCTCGTCAATCTACCCACCCCCACCCCGACCCCGACCCCGACCCCGACCCCGACCCCGACCCCGACCCCGATACACCACATGATAGCATTGGTCAGAGTGAACAACATATAGTCCTTGTAGCAACAAAGTCCAATGGAAAGATGGAGGCACAGTAGTAATGTCACTGCCCTATTGATCCAGAGGCCCAACTTAATGGTCTGGGAACATGGGTTCAAATCTAATTTCAGCAACTGGTGGATTTTAAATGAAGGAATCTCAGTGTCTCTTCATCTCAATTATAGTGACTGTTAAACCATGATTGGTTATAGTAAACACCCATCCGATTCATTAATGTCTTTCAGGGAAGGAAATCTGCCATTCTTACCTGTTTTGATCTACATGTGACTTAATGATGACTTAGTGGCTTTAGCAAGCCACTCAATTCAAGGGCACTCAAGAATGGCAACAAATACTGGTCTTGCCAGTGACATCCACAAAGAATTAAAATAAAACTGAGGAAACTCTCCAATGTGATGTGCAAAACCACTACAGTGTTAAATAGTACAGATTCAGAAAAGCTTCTAGCAGGTTAAAGCAGGTATTCAAGAAGCATTGTTAGCCATCATCAAAAGCAGAATTGTATTCAATCACAATCATTAACCTGATGGCCAGTGTTCAACAGTTGGTGATCAATACCGGGTCTTTGGGAAATCACAGAGAACACGCCATAGGTAGCATTAGATATGCCTAAAGGTGAGGTGCCAACATCGTGAGGCTATCACACAGAACTGCATGCATGCTGAAAAGGAGAAGCAGCATCTAACAGATAGGACTAAATGATCCCTTAAACAAAGCCCTGCAGTCCTGCCATATCCAATCACACCACACAAGTGCCAAGCAATGACCACCTCCAATTAGACAGAATCTAATCATCATTCTTTGACATCTCTTCCCATTGTGCGGGTATGCATCAATCAGAAATTGAACTGGAAGGGCCTTATAAATGCAGTAGTTGGAAAAGCATACAACAGGTTGGAAATTGTGACAAATAACTCACTCTCCAAAGCCTTCCACTATCTACAAGATAAAGATCAGCAGTGTAATGAAATGCTCCCCATTAGTCTGGATGAATGCAGCCCCAGCAATACTCAAGAGGTTTGACACACCATATATTGATTGGAGCCCCTTCAACCATTTTAAATACTATCTCTACCACTGATGCACAGTGGCAGCAGTGTGTACCATCTGCCAGGCTCACTGCATTAATTCACCAAGGCTCCTTCAATGGCAGCTTCCATCTACAAAGACAAGGACAGCAAAAACATGGGAACACCACTTCCTGCAAGTTCCCTTCCAAGCCACTCACTATCCTGACCATTCTTACACTTTTGATGGGTCAAATTCCTGGAATTCCCTTCCGAAAACCTCTGTAGGTCTCCACACAGCATATGGACGGCAGTGATTCAAGAAGACAGCTCATCTTCTCAAAGGATGGGCAGTGAATGCCTACATCCCTGAAATGAATAAGACATTGGATATAGTGTTCATGTACTGTGGAAAGAGATGAAATGGATGAGTAGACTCTATGAAAGCATATAATTTTATTTTTTGTAATTACCAAGAAACCTGCATGAAATATGAAGCCCTTTAGGCAGGATGTGAATTAGCGGCTGGTTTAGGAAAACAATCCTGACCTCCTTGAACTCAGGAAGTTGGAGAGTGTGTGGGGTTGTGTCAGACGACTTCATTTGTGTTGCAATGCATGAGTTGCTGGAATTGAAAATAAACCTGTTTAACTCCTAAAAGGATATGTGGCAACCATCTGTGTTTTATATTCACCGAGCATATGAATCCTTTCCCCAGTTGTCAGTGCTTTATTTTCAACAGACAGAGAGGGAAAGTAACAGAGAGAAAGAGGAGAGTAACAGACAGCATGGGGCAATAGCAGAAAAATTAAGCATGGAAGAACAGGTGTATCAGTAGGAATTCGGCCCATCGAGTCTGCTGCACCACTCAAATCAATCAAGGCTGTCCCTCCCATTAATTCTCCATCTCTTTAATGTCCAACTATCTGTTATCCTCGGTCTTTAATATTGTCCATGATTGAGACTCCAGGAGGACAGAATTCCAGACAGCCACAGCCCTCTGAATTAAGACACTTCACCCCACCTCAGTTCTAAATGGCCGAGCCTTTTTACAGAGTTAGTGACCCATGTCCCAGACTCTCCAACCTCTCAGCACCCAGCCTGTCAAAATGCCCAAAAACGTCTGTTTTAATGAGATTACTTCTCATCGTTTTAAACTCTCGAAAGCAAAGGATTATTTCGTGAGGAGAACAGAGAGGAGAAGTAACAAATAGAGGGGAAAAGAGACAGCCAGAGAGAGAAACGCATTGGATGTGGGGGTTTGTTGTGTCTCTTGCACTCTTTGCTCACAGGCGTTTTAATTCGGGCTCAACAGGGAACCTCATGGCAGCGAGCAACAGCATCATGAAGACATTCCATATGAGTGAGAGGTTTTAATGTGAGGGGTTGCAAGTAACTTCCTGCTCTCCCTTCCCCTATCTCCCTCCTTGTGGACACATAGTTGCAAGAGTCCTGAGTACAGGACGGTGTTTGACAGAAGTCTAGGAAAAGGCAGAGGTGTAGAATAACGACTGTAACTGAAAAGTGCAAAATGGAGAAGCAATGTGAGGAGAGAAAAAAAGGGAAAAGGGAAAGGTCATACCGTAACAGTCAATAAAATGTGGAGCTGGAAAGGCACAGCAGGTCAGGCAGGAGTGGAGAAAGTCAATGTTTCAGGTCAGGATCCTTCATCAGACTGGGGAGGGGGAAGGGAGTTGAGAAAAGGTAGGTGGGATGGTGATAGGTGGATGCAGTAAGCGGTTGATGGTGATTGGTCAGTGGGAAGGGTGGAGCAGATACGTGAGGAGTAAGATGGACAGGTTAGGTACAGTCGGGGAGGAGGGGAGGCTGGACATGGGATAAGGATTGGGGTGGGGAGATTTTGTAGCTGGTGAACTCAATGCTAAGGCCATTGGGCTGTAAGCTCCCAAGGCAGAATCTGAAGTGTTATTCCTGACTCTGTGTTAAGGCCATAGGGTTGTAAACTCCCAGTAGCAGTACTTACACTATACAGTAAACTGTGCAGGAAGAAATAAATGGGTCTTGTAAAAAATATAAATTAATAATCTTGGGCAAACTTAATCTACATGACAATTGGACTAAGTGGATTATTTTTCCTTATTTATTCAGGGGAAGTGAGCTTTTGCTGGCTGGGTCAGCATTTATTACCCATTCCTCTTTGTTCTTGAGAAGATGGTGATAAGCAGTTGGCTGGAACAGCACAAATCCATATGGTGAAGGGACAGTCACATTTCCTTTAGGAAGGGAGTTCATGACTTTTGACCCAGTGACACTGAAGAAGCGGCAATTTAGTTCCAAGTTAGGATGGTGTGTGACTAAAAGGGGATCTTGCAGGTAGCAGTTTTCCCATTTATTTGCTATCCTTGTGTGGTAGAGGTCATGGAGTTGAAAGGCACTATCTCAAGGAGCCTTGGTTGAGTTGTTGCAATGTATTTTGTAGATTGTATATGCTACTGCTACTGTTCATCAGTGATGAAGGAGCAAATGTCAAAGATGGTGGGCAGGGTGTCAGTCAAGCAGGCTGCTTTGTTCTGGATGTTGTCAAGCCTCCTGAGTGCTTTTGAAGCTGCCCTCATCAAGGCAAACAGACCTTGCACAGGGCTGAATGTGCCATTGCCAATCCCAGTGCCTTAGTTGTTGTTCGTTGGTCAATCCAGTTTTCTTCCTTGTATCAGACTTTGTAGCACTTAGGTACAGTTGACTGGCATGCTTGGCCAATCCTGAGGTTCGATAAAAGTTAATCACATTGCTATGGGCCTGGAGTCACAGGTAAGCCAGTTGTGGATCGTAGGCATTCCTTCCTGAATGGACATTAGTGAGTCAAATGGGTTTTTACAAAAATCAGAACAGGTTTCATGGCCACCATTAGACCTGCCTTTAATACCAGATAATAAAATTGAATTCCGATTTCACTTTCTGCAACAGTGGGAATAAACTCATATTGTCTGGGTTACAAATCCAGTGATAATACCACAGCATATCACCATGGTGAATCACATGTAGGCCAGACCAAGTAAGAGAGGCAGATTTCCTTCTCCTAAAGGATAATATTGAACCAGAAAGGCTCTTGCACTTATTGACACTAAACTTAATTCTAGACTTATTAACTGAATTTAAATCCAACCAGCTCCCTTCATGTGGGATTTGAACGTTTGACCACAACCAGTAGCCTGGGTCTCTGGATTACTAGTTCAGTGACATTAACACTGTACCACCATTTCTCCCATCCAAAGGTAACCTGGTTAATGAGTTCATTCAGTATATTCAGACTATTTCTTAGAGCAATATGTTCAGGCAACAAATTGGCAGCAGGCTATTCTGGACATGATAATGTGCAATGAGAAATGGTTAATAATAAATTTGACATAAAGGAATCATAGAAACAGAAACAATGAGCAGGAGTAGGCCATTCTAATCTTTGACCCTGTTCCAGTATTCTACATTATTATTGCTGATCCTCTATCTCAATTCCGCATTCCCACTTCCTTAAATATACTCAGAATTCCAGCCTCCGCAGCCTTCTATGGTTGAGAATTCCATGGGTTCATTACTCCTTGAGTGAAGAAATGTTCTCTCCTCACAGTTCTAAATGGCCTATTCAATATTCTGAGATTGTGACTCCCAGGTCTAAACTCCACAAACCAGCAAAACATCCTTCCCACTTCTGGTGTGTCTAACCCCTTTCGTATTTTACATTTCAATCCGGTCGCCTCTCCTCTTTCTAAACTCTAATGAATACCGATCCGGTTGAATCAATCTCTCTGCATGCAACAGTCATGACAACTCCGGTATCAGCCCAATAAATCTTTGCTGCACTCCCTCTACAGCAAATACATCCTGTCTTAGGTATATCAAAACTGCGTGCAATGCTTTAGGTATGTTCTCACCAAGGCCCTGCGTAACTGCAGTAGGACGTCCCTAGTTCTGAACTCCAAACCTCTTGCAATGAAGGCCAATATACTATTTGCCTTCCCAATTGCTTGCTACACTGACCTTCTACTTTCATTGAATGGCGTACAAGGACACTCCAATCCTTTTCTTTACCCACATTTCCAATACAGTCAATACTACGTGTCCGCCAGGGTTCTGTTCCTGACAATCCCTATGAATTATGAAATTCTCGAGTGCTGAGCTCATTTAAAATAAGTTAAAATGGTTAAGAATATTATGGATATGCTTTTTTGCCCGTGGATGTTAATTCTTGTTGTTAGATATTTTTTGTCGTGGGTAGGCAAATTTGCAATTCATGATTTTGCAGATACAGAGGATTTACTATATATCCACTATTTAATTTTGCCCACTAGCCTCTAATGTGGGATCTTATTACTAAATCTTCTTGGAATCCAAATGCACCCATTGTTCTCCCTTATCTCTTCTGCTGGTTACATTCTCAAAAAACTCCAGTAAATAAGTTAAACATGATTTCCCTTTCATAAACTCATGCTGATTTTGTCTAATTCCCTTAATGTTTTCCAAATGTTCTGTTATCATGCATTTTATAAAAACAAAATCCAGCATTTGCTCTACTGGTATGTTATCCTTTTATTCCCTTTCCCTCCTTTTTTAAATAGTAGGATTATATTTGCCACCACCACCCGTAGAAACTACTCCAGAATTTATAGAATTTTGGAAGATGCCCACCAACACATTCAATATTTTCAGGTCACGTCCTTCAATATAGATTATCAGGTTCTGGGGATTTGTCAGCCTTGAACCCCATTAATTTTCCACCATCATAGTTTCACTGATACCAATTTTTAAAAATTCATACCTCTCGCTAGACCCATAGTTCCTTAATGTTTTTGGGAAATTATTTGTGTCCTTTTTTATGAAGACAAAGCCAAATTATGTGTTCAGTTCTTCCATTTCTTTATTCCCCATTATAATTTCCCTCTCTGACTGTAAGGGATCTACATTTGTCTTTGCTAAGCTTTTTATATTCACAAAACTACAGAAGTTTTTACAGTCAGTATTTATGTCCTCTCCAAGTAACCTAGCATACTTTATTCTACCTGCTAATCAATCTTTTTGCCCTGTTCCAGTTTCCAGGCTTGCTGCTTTCTCTGGCAATTAATGCATCTCCTGTTTGATTCTAATACTGTCCCTAATTTCTTTCATTAGCTATATTTTAACCACCTTTCCTGTTTTATTTTTGCACCAGTGAGAATCAAACAATGGTTGTAATATATGCATATTTTCCTCAATTATTAGCCATTGTCTATCCACTGGCCACCCTTTTAGTAAGGTTCCCCAAACTATCATTCCCAACTTGTGCCTCATACCCTTGTAGTCCCCTTTACTAAAATTCAGGACCTTAGCTTTGGATTCAGTTCCTTCACACTCCATCTTAATCAACAAGTAACAATTCCTTCCTGAACACTGATATCCTTGTACATTAGTTTCCCATCCTTGGTCACCCTGCAGCTTTGTAATTGCTACTGTAACATAACTGCGTATACATTTACACTGTTCATCCATCGACCTCATTGTGAATGCTCCATGCATTAAGACACAATGCCTTTACACTTGTCTTTTTAACCTTTTAATCATTTCAGCTCCCTTTTGCACAATGGCTCCCTTTATTTTTCACCTTTGTTTTACCTACCTTCTACTTTTGTGCCTTTTGTTTATATCTGTATTTCTCCCTTTTCCGTCTCCCTGCTCAGGTTCACATCTCCTAGCCATTCGAGGTTAATCCCTCTCCAACAGCACAAGCAAACAGTCCCCAAGGTCATTGAACCCGTTCAGCTCAGCACCACTAAGCAATAGTGATCATAACATGATGGAATTTCACTTTGAGACTGAACAGTGTGGGTCAAAGACTAGTGTTTTAAACCTAAATCAGTTAATAAAGGTTTGAATGTAGAGTTGGCCAAGATTAACCGGGAATCTCTTTTGGAGAAGCATGTATCATCCATTGCTTAAGTAAAGAGTAGTATCAAGTTCAACAAACAGAAGACATTGCATGAACTTCCGATCTCTCCACCGCTGACACTCAATAGCAGCAGTGTGTACCACCTACAGTATACACTGCACAAGTTCACCAAGGCTCCCAAATCCATAACCACTTCCATCTGGAAGGAAAAAGACAGCAGATACATTGGAACACCACCACCTCCAAGTTCCGTTCTAAGCCACATACCATCCTGATTAGAAATATATATGAGAAATATATTTCGCTGTCATTGGGTCAAACTCTTGGAATTACCTCTGTAATGGGACTGTGGATCTCCCTCCATTGACTGCAGTGGTTCAATAAGGCAGATTGACGCCACCTTCTTGCAGGCATTTAGGGATGGGCAATAAATGCTGTCCCAGCCAATGCTACCCACATACGATGAATGAATTAAAGATAAATTGGAAGCCAAATCTGTGAAGATTAGTAGCAGGCCAGGAGATTGGGTAGATTTTAGGATCCAGCAAAAAATGCCTAATAGAAAGATGAAGAAATTCGATGATGAGAGATTGGGGTGTTGATATTTGCAGAATAGCATGTTCAATCAACATCCCATCTCCATGCGCTTTCATTGGAGGTGGACGTACAATGACAGCAGCAATCCATTCATCAGCGCGGCTTGTTCATTTGTCCAATTAATTCCTGGCTTAGCAACATGTTTCAGAAACCACACCACAGATACTACCTAACCAGTTGAACACTTATGGTAGTTTCTAATTTCATCATAAGAAACAGAGGTTTTGATCATGCATGTGTGTGTGCATGTATGTGCCTGTGTGTGTGTGTTTGTGTGTGTCTATATTATAAGAAATAAAAGCTTGCATTTATATAGTGCTTTTCACAACTTCCATCCAACCAAAAGTGCAGTACAGTCAGTGAAATACTATATTAGGATGAAAGTGTGTTGGACTGAGATTCTTACTCATGACAAGAGTCTGTGCTTGGGATTTTAACATGGGGAAGCACAGTTCTGGCTGATGAGGAAGCTCTCTCGATCTTACTGCTTGGTACAGATATGTTGGAAGAATGGATAGGGGTTAATTCGCCCATTGAGTCACATTGTTATGCACCTTCCTTGGCCTTCGGATCATGAGTTGGGACATGAACCCAGAACTTCTGGCCCAGAGGTACCAACATGAAGAGTGACCTCCTTTTTCAATATATTCATTGTCATCGCAGGAAACACTGCTGTTAGTTTTGCACAGCCGGATCCCACAAGTGCCAATGTGTTAGAGATGAGACAATCTGTTTGATGTGAGTTTGGCGACAAGAGAATGATTGGCTCAGCCATTGGAGACAACTCTGAGAATAAAATGGCCATGGGACCTTCAACAGAAGTGCAGCACCCCCTCAGTGCAGTGAGCGTCAACATGAATTATGTGATCAAAGCTTTGGACTGGGTCTTGTGGTACAGAGTCAGGAATGTAACCAGTGAGTGACAATCCACACCAAGCTATCTCAATCCTCATGTAAGGTATGCAGGAGCATTTTGGTACATTAGAATTATCAATATGACTAAAAGGACATAGAGACGCTGAGGAAATTACAAGCACTGTGAAGAAGATACTAGAAATGTAAAGTTGAATATGTTATAGTTTGGGTTTTTCAGATCTTTATAGGAATTCAGGCCAGATGTCATACAGTACAGAAGAGGCC
Organism: Chiloscyllium plagiosum; assembly: GCF_037043375.1. Lineage (NCBI taxonomy): Eukaryota > Metazoa > Chordata > Chondrichthyes > Orectolobiformes > Hemiscylliidae > Chiloscyllium > Chiloscyllium plagiosum. The sequence continues at coordinate 24,554,905 of NW_028270151.1, read as the reverse complement.
CTTGGACCCACTTATTCCGTACTGCCAAAACTACACCAATCGACATTGGTCCCACTCTCCAGCACTAGGCCCATAGCCTTGAATGCTGTGACATTTCAAGGGCTCACCCAAGTAGTTTTTAAACATGGTCACGTTAACTACCTTAACTACTCCTCCACACAGTGCATTTCAGATTCCCATCACCCTGTGGGTGAAAAAGATTTTCCTCAAATCTCCTCTAAAATCCCTGCCTTTTGTCTTGAAATTCTGCCCTTCATTATTGACACTTCAGTTAAGAAGAACAGCTGCTGTCTATTACTCTGACCATGGCACTCATAATCCTAAACACCTCTATCTGGTGCCCCCTCAATCTTCTCTGCTCCAAACAAAAGGAATCTGAGTTTATCCAGTCTCTATCCATAGCTAAAATGCTCCACTTAAAAAGCAAGTCTCCTGTATGCCTTCTGGACTTTCCTATTAATTTTCCCTGTCATCTTCAGGGGTTTGTTGATAAGTACCCCAAAATTCCCTCTGCTCCTCTGAGCTTCCTGGTGTCCTGCCATTCATTTTTATCTTGTTACCTCTCCCAAAGTGCATCACCTCTCACTGATCATGGTTAAAGCCCATCCGACCAAACCGTTTATGTCCTCCTGGAATGTAAGACCTACTTCCTCACTGCTAACCACTCAGCCAATCTTTGTGTCATCTGCAAACATACTTATCATCACCCCTGCATTCTCATATCCGTTGTTAATATGGGCAATAGGGAACCCACCACTAAAAATTGGTTTCCAGTCGCGCAAAACAGTCTTCTAGCACCACCCTCTATCTCCTAATATTCAGCCAATTTTGGATCCAATATTAATGTTAATATGTGTTTATTGTTACAGTGTACAAGATGGTAAGGAGTCTCATGCCTGTAACAGACAGAACAGACTGTAAATTTATAGACAACAATTTCTTTGCAGGGCACTGACTCATGACTACTGAGTCGCAGTGACATAGCAGCTTATCTTCATAAACATAAGCTTTGTAAAGTCTCAAGTATAACAAAGTCGACAAGAAACCAAGCCAGAAATTCAGAACAGAACTCTTTTAATTGGAGAATGGTTTAAAAATGGTCAGTCACTGATGATGAATCACATCAGAATATAAGAATTAGAAACGTCATTATTCAGACCCCGGATCCTGCTTAAGTACACAGTGAGATCATAGCTGAACTTTTACTTTGATGTCACTTTCCTGCACTATCCCATGTCCCTTGGTAAGTTTAATACATAAAAAACTATCAATCTCAGTCTTGAAGATATGTAGCAAATAAATCTCCATGGCCTTCTGAGCAATATATTCCAAGATTCACCAGCCTCTGAGTGAAACTAAGTATATTTAAAGGAAAATGAGAAAAACACCTGAGGGAGAAAGGAATAGAAGATTACAGTGATCAGATCAGATGGGGAGGGGATGAAGAGGCACAAGTGGATCATAGACACTGGCTTTGACTGAAGACCCATTCCTGCACAGGAAGTCTTTCTCTGATCTTAAATGATAAGTCACCTACTTCCAGTAAGGTGACAAAAGAGGTCATAGTTCAGGGAAAAGGAAAGGATCTGCATTTCATGAACTTAGGAGATCCAAATTATTTGCACCAATGACATACTTTTCAAAGTCAATGTTGTAATGTAAGAAAATGTGGCATCCAATTTGACCACAGCCAGTTCACATAAACAGCAAAATGTCAATGACAAGATCATCTGTTATTAGAAAGACCCAGAAGGAAACAGTAATGGGTTAGATAGAGCGAGATCGGGAGGTCCATGTGCACTTGAACACTGACATCAACCAATTGGCCAGAATGTCCTGTTTCTCTACATTATATGAGTTATGTAATCCCAAGTTGCTATATAAATGCAGGGTAAGAAGGGGGGGGGTGTGTCCAACAAATGAATGCGAAGAGGAGCAGCTTGATTTTTGTTTTCTCTCTCTCTTTGTCAATCACAGGTGATCGAGGATAACACTGGGGTCCGCAGGGTGGTGGTCACCCCACAATCACCGGAATGTTTTCCGCCCAGTTACCCATCAGCCATCTCTCCGACACATCACCTGCCTCCGTACATCACGCACCACCCGCATCTCATCCCTCACTCGCACGCGGCCTATTATCCCCCAGTCACCGGGCCAGGAGATCTACCACCTCAATTTTTTCAACATCACCTTCCACCAACAATATACGGGGAGCAAGGTAATTGGCCAGCAAGCTCACGATGTAATGTTGACAGTGACTTCAATGGAATTGGATATCACAGTCATAATGTGGTTACACAAGACATTAGTGAGACCACCTATGGAGTACTATGTACAGTTTTGGTCTCCTTTTGAAACAGGATGTAAATGTGTTGTAGCAGAAGGTTCTCATTCCTGGATTGAGGGGGATTTCTGATGAGGAATTGGGTTTAGGAAAATGAGAAATGACTTTATTGAAATGTAAAAGATCCTGAGAAGATTTGACAAGTTGGGCGCTAAAAGGATGTTTCCCATCTGTTGAGAGACTAAAACCAGGGGTCAAGGTTTAAAAATAAGGGTCCTTCCATTTAGGACGAAGATGAGGGAAGTTTCCTCCCTTGCAGAGAGTCATCGGTCTGTGGAATTCTCGGTAGAGGCAAGGCTATTACATATTTTTAAGGCAGAGGTGGAGAAATTGTTGACTAACAAAGGAGTTAAAGGATATCACATGTATGTAAGAATGTGAAATTGAGGCCACAAACAGGTAAGCCTTAATTGGATTTGGAGAAAGAAGGACTCAGCAAAAAGATTACATCATCCATGCCTAACTGAGGAATTTAAGAACAGTATCAAATTGAAAGAAAAGATTGGTCCATAGTGAGGCAGCTTGAAAAGGCTGAATGGCCTACTGTTCCTCATTTGTATACTTATATAGATTCATATAAAAACAGAGATGGCAGCGCATGTTTGTGTCTAGTTCTTGGCACCACATTTGAGGAGGTATGACAGGGCCTTTCAGAGGATTTGGAGGAGGTTATTAGATTGGAGTCAGAGATAAGAGTTTTCACTTACATGCAGAGTCTGGAGAAGGTAGGGTTGTATTCCTTAGAGCAAAGGGGCTAAGAGCTGATTCCAGACAAAGTAGATAGTAAGCAATCGTTTCAGTGGCAGGAAGGTCAGTGAACAGTGGGCACATGTTTAAGAAAATTGGCTAAAAAAGTTGAGGATCAACAAAGATTTATTTTTAAGCAGGGTCTAGTTGAATGTTGCTTTTTTTATTTGTTCTTGGGATGTGGACATCTCTGGTTGGGGAGCATTTATCGCCCATATCTGACTGCCCTGAAGAAGGGTGTGCCTTGTTGAACTCCTGCAGTCTGAAATGCTTGTAAAATGCATTGCTTGAAAAGGCAATGGAGATGGTTCCAGTAATATCATCCGAAAGAGAACTGGAAATGAAACGAAAAGGCAATATTTGCAAAGCTATTGGGGAAGAGTAAGGGAGTGAGACTCATTGGATAGGGCCTTTCAAAGAGTCATCACAGACATGATGGACAGAATTACATCGTCCTATTTTGTGTCAATCAGTGTTGCCTGCATCAAGATCTAGGCTGCCTCTTGAACTACACTTTTCTCACAAACTCTTATTTCTATTTTCTATTTCTAATACAGTCCATAGGGGCTTATAAACACAGGCCAGGTTTTTAATTCCAGATAGCTTTTGTGTTGATGTTGTTTTTTGGAACAATACATTCTGGAACTAACCAGGAAACAGACTATTATAGTCTTGGTAATGTGCAATTGGTAATGAGACAGCATGAATGAATTATCTCAAAGTAAGGATCCGCTCAGTGCAAGTGTTCATAGCATGATAGAATTTTGCATTCAGTTTGAAGGTGAGAAACCTGTGTCTGAAACAGGTGTCTTATCTTAAATAAAGGAAATGAAGACGCAGTTGGCTAAAGTGCAATGGAAAATAGGTAAGATGGTTGGAAAGCATTGGGAAATATTTAGAGAGATATTTAATAAATCTCAATAAAAGTATATTCAGTTGAGAAAGGAAGGCTGTACGAGATGGATATATCTTCCTTCCTAACTTTGGAGCTTAAGAAAATGTCAAAGAGAAAGAAAAGATGTGCAATGCAGTAAAGATTAGTGGTAGACCAAAACATTGAGAAACCAGCAAAGATGACTTAAAAGAATAAAGTGGAAGAAATTGAATGAGAAGACAAAAGCAGCAGGAAATATAGACAGTAAAAGCTTCTACAAGTACAGTAGACCCACCCCCATACCCGCGGGGGATACGTTCCAAGCCCTGCCAGGGAAGGCCGAAAGCACGGATAGGAGTGAACCCATTCATTTCAATGGGAAAAGTATCTTCCCAGCAACCTTCTGGGCCCCGGTTCTGGAACATTTCCTATAATATGTTCGGGCCACGGTAAACCACAGGTACTGAAACTGCGGAAAACGATTCTGCGGATATGGGGGTCACCCTGTATGTAAAAAAGAAGAAAGTAGCTAAAGTAAGTATTTTGGCCTTCAAATGGTGAGTTTTGGAATTTAATAATAATTCAGAAATATGGGAAAGACAGAGACTTTGATCAAGTATTTTATAGCTGTCTTCAGAGCAGAAGACACAGAAAGCATCTCAAAGACAGTAGAAAATGAAGAAGCAAAAATGAGAGAAGAACTTTAAATGAACAGATTCACTACGCCAAAACTGTTGGGCAAAATAATGAAAGTAAAAGCTGCCACGTTCCCTGGAATGAATGGCCTACATCCTAAGATCTTAAACTTAGTGTCAGCCGAGATAGTTGATTCATTGGTTCTAATCTTCCAAAATTTCCTTGATTTTGTAAAGGTCCCAATGAATTGAAAAGTGTCAAGGACGGTACTGTATCCAAAAAATGAGACAGACAGAAAGCAAGAAAGTTTAGGCCAATTAACTTAAACTTTGTTATTGGAAAAATTATAGAATCAATTAATATATAGGTAATGGTGGAATAGAGTTATTGAGCTCTACAGCAAAGAAACAAATCCTTCAGTCCAACTCATCCATGCTGACCAGGCATCCTAAATTAATCCAGTCCCATTTGTTAGTATTTGACCCATATCCCTCCAAACCCTTCCTATTCATATACCTATCCAATGCCTTTTAAATGTTGCAATTGTACCAGCCTCAACCAATTCCTCTGGCAGCTCATTCCATACACGTACCACCCTCTGTGTGAAAAAGTTGCCCTTATGTCCCTTTTAAATCTTTCCCCTCTCACCCTAAACCTATCCCCTCTAGGTTTGGACTCCCCCACCCTGGAGAAAAAACTTTGTCTATTTATCTTATCCATGCTCCTCATGATTTCATAAACCTCTATGAGGTCACCCCTCAGTCTACGATGCTCCAGGGAAAATAGCCCCAGCCTATTCAGCTTCTATCCATAGCTCAAATCCTCCAACCCTGGCAATATCCTTGTAAATCTTTTCTGAACCCATTCAAGTTTTATAACATCCTTCCTATAGCAGGGAGACCTGCTATAGAATTGCACACAGTATTGCAAAAGTGGCCTAACCAATGTCCTGAATTGCCATGACATGGCACCTCAACTCCTATACTCAATGCACTGTCCATTAAAGCAAGCATTTGAAACGTCTAATCAAATAATTAGAAAATCTTGAGACAGTCAAACATAATCATTGTGTGAAAGTGAAATTGCATTTGAAAAATGTGTTAGAGTTCTTTAAGCATCTAATAAGTAGGGAGGATAAAGGGGAACCAGTGGATGTAGTGTGTTTGGCTTTCCAGAAGAAATCCAGAAAGTGCCCACATTGAAGATTATCCCACAAGATAAGAACTCGTGGTATTAGTGTTGGTATATCACAGATAGAGGATTGGCTAAATGATCAGAGTCAGGCTAGGTAGACAAATGGGTTAAAGCAAAATGTTGGAATAAATATTACTGGACGAATAATGTGAATAAAAGAGTATATAGTGCTTAGTTGACTGGACTGGTAATCCAGAGAATATGAATTATTTGACAACTTTACAATTCTTAAGAAGTTTGGAATTAAAACCTCATTCTACACCATCTAACATCTAAATGCTGATTAATGCACAAAGATTCTACTTTTGATATTTCTTTTTCTATTTGTTTCTTCTTCTCTTTCTGTCCTTACTTCAGGTTGTGTTTTATTTTTCAACAGAATTCATCCCTCTCTATGGGATGTCCAGTTATATCACGAGGGAAGACCAATACAGTAAACATGACCGACTGCACAAAAAACTGAAGATTGATCGTCAGAACCGATTAAACAGCCCACCCTCAACCATCTACAAGAACCACATGAGCTCCTGCGCCACAATATACAATGGCTATGGGAAAGGACCATGTGTGGCAGGGGTGGGAGGGGGCGGAGGAACGGGTATCAAGAAGTCAGAACGAAGAGCTAGGAGCAGCCCCAGGATGAATGAGCAGGATATTCAAGGTAAGGATCTCTCTGGGCCCTGCAGGCACTGGGTGTGCCCAGACTGTAGATTGGCTCAAGATCAGTTGAATGCCTATTCCTCAACCCCCCTCATCCTGTCTCCTCATTCCCACCAACCCCATCACCACTCCTTAGAGTACCCACAAATCTGTGCTTCCTTCGCCACATCCCACAAACCCTCCTAATCCCACCCTGGACAGAACAAGAGAAATGTACTGACTAGTTCAGTATGAACACTGTGGTGCCTCCATGTTCAACTCACAAAAGCTCTATTGACTGCATTGTCCAGGCCTGTGACCTCAACCATGAAGAAGGACAAGGGCAGCACAAGCAGGGCAGATCAGGAAACAGTGGTAATGTCATTGGAGGCTAACGTGGGTTCATATCATGCCATGACAACTAATGAAATTGAAATTCAATGAGTACATATCTAAATCAAATCTCAATAATAGGGTCATACAGCACAGAAACAGACCCTTCAGTCCCAGTCCATGTCGACCATAATCCCAAGCTAATTCAACCTGCCTGCACTTGGCGCATATGCCTCCAAACATTTCTTATTCATATACACATCCAAATGTCTTATAAATGTTGTAGTGTACCCACATCCATTGATTCATCTGGAAGTTCATTCCACACATGACTCACTCTCTGTGTTAAAAAACATTGTTCCCTCTTTTAAATTTTGCTCCTCTCACCTTAAAAATATGGCCCCAGTCTTGAAATCCCCCACCTGCCACGATATACAATGGCTGTGGGAAGAGACCGTGTGCGGCAGGTGAGTAGTGACGGTGGTGGTGGGGAGAGGCCGCAGAGGAACGGGTATCATGAAGTCAGGATGAAGGGCAAGGAGCAGCCCCAGGATGAAGGAGCAGAATGTGCAAGGTAAGGATCTCACTGTGGGACTTGCAGGCACTGTGTTTGCTCAGCCTGTAGATTGGCTCACCTTATGTATGCCCCTTATGATTTTATACACCTCTATAAGGTACCCCCTCAGCTCCTATACTCCAGCCGATCTAGCCTCTCCTTATAACTCATGACCATGATAGCAATCATTAATTGGCACAAACCCATTTGGTTCCTTAGAGAAGGAAATCTGCTGTCCTTACCGGTTTGGCCTACATGTGACTCCAGACCCACAACAATATGGCTGACTCTTAACTGTCCTTTGAAGTGGCCTAAAAAGCCAATCAGTTTAACAGCAACAGGGGTAAGCAACAAATGCTAGCCTTGCCAGTGAGGTCCACAGACCACGACAGAATGAAAACACATACCTCTACCTATAAGATCCACAACCCCTCCCCTGCCCGCATGCCATTCCTTCAGTGTCACTGGGTCAAATTCCTGGGATTCCCTTCCCTTCATCAGGAAGCGCTTTTGTCCGAAACGTTGACTTTCCTGCTCCTCGGATGCTGCCTGATCTGTTGTACGTTTCCAGCACCACTCTAATCTAAACTATATCACAAATACATGTGGCCCCAGCACTCTTCCCTATGGCACTCGCTAAATTGCCAACTTAAAAATACCCTCCTCCTTATCCCAACTCTCTGTCTTCTATTAGTTAGCCAATCCTCTCTCCATGCTATATATCCATGCCATGGGATCTTACCTTGCTAACTAGGCTGGCATGCGGCAAATTATCAAGTGCCTTTTGGAATTAACATTCCTACTTCCTCTCTGCTTGCACGCTACCTCCCCCTCACTCCCCTTCGGGCTGGTATCTATGGTTCAGATCCCGAGTACCTCCGCAATTCAACAGTCAACATTGGACAGTGAGGATCCAAAATTTTATGGACGTATTGCTTTGCTGGATGTGAACATTTCTAGCTGAGACAGCACTCATTGCCCTTGAGAAGGTGGTGCTGAGCTGCCTTCTTGAACTGCTGCAGTCCATGTGCTATCACTAAACCCACAATGCTATTAGGGAGGGAATTCCAGGAATGTGACCCAGTGACACTGAAGGAATGGCATGGGGGCAGGGGAGGGGTGGTGGATCTTATAGGTAGAGGTATGTGTTTTCATTCTGTCGTGGTCTGTGGGCCTCACTGGCAAGGCTAGCATTTGTTGCTTGCCCCTGTTGCTGTTAAACTGATTGGCTTTTTAGGCCACTTCAAAGGATAGTTAAGAGTCAGCCATAGTGTTGTGGGTCTGGAGTCACATGTAGGCCAGACCGGTAAGGACAGCAGATTTCCTTCTCTAAGGAACTAAATGGGTTTGTGCCAATTAATGATTGCTATCATGGTCATGAGTTATAAGGAGTGGCTAGATCGACTGGGACTTCTTTCCCTGGAGTATAGGAGCTGAGGGGGTACCTTATAGAGGTGTATAAAATCATAAGGGGCATACATAAGGTGAGCCAATCTACAGGTTGAGCAAACACAGTGCCTGCAAGTCCCACAGTGAGATCCTTACCTTGCACATTCTGCTCCTTCATCCTGGGGCTGCTCCTTGCCCTTCATCCTGACTTCATGATACCCGTTCCTCTGCGGCCCCTCCCCACCACCACCGCCACTACTCACCTGCCGCACATGGTCTCTTCCCACAGCCACCGTATATTGTGGCAGGTGGGGGATTTCAAGACTGGGGCCATATTTTTAAGATGCTGCCTGACCTGCCCTGCTTTTCCTGCACCACTCTAATCTAGACTCTGGTTTCCAGCATCTGCAGTCCTTGTTTTTACCTATTTGTGATATAGTGGCTAGGGTGAGAAAAGTCAATCTATAATAGCCAGGTTTGTAACTGACACAAAAATAGATGGGAAATTGTTTTTCCTTGTGGGACAATCCGGGACCAGAGGGCATCATCTTAAAGTGAGGGGTATGGCAGGAATAAGGAGAAATTTCTACTCTGAGGACAGTGAATCTGTAGGATCTTTACCAGAAGGAGGGCTGTAGACATTGACTCATTAAGTCTATTCAGGACTGAGATAGACAGGTTTTTAATCAGTAAAGGAATCAAGAATTATGAGACAAAGACAGGAAAGTGGAGTAAAGGACCATCAGATCTGCCAGGATTGGCAGAACAGACTAGATGGGCCAAATGGCCTATTTTTGCCACCACATCTTATGGTCCAATGGTCTTGTGAAGGAAAATAGGGTGATGCCAAACAGGGATTAATTGAAGAGTGACTGCCCCAACACCTCCTTCACCCAGTTGCCCAGACCAGCAACTGCTGAGAACACCCCCCTCCCCCCTACATCTGTAATTTACCCCCCTCCCCCACCATTTGGATGGTAGCAGACAGCCTCTGGTCTCCATCCCCCGCCCGTCCAAAGTGCAACAAGATCGCGTGTCTTCACCAGAAATTGCTCTGCTTTGTAAGACATCGGTTGCCACAGCGACTGAATTTTTGTCAACTGAGGAAAGACTATCAGTTACCAGACTGACAAAGCACAACATACCTCCTTGTTTCAGGAATTCCCCAGGACACACTGTTGCCTTGTACTCAGCTGTGATGTGTTTTTCTCTCTCTCTCTCTCGATCACGCTCTCTCTTTCTCTCACTCACAGTCTGATCTTAAGCCCATTCCTCATCACCCTCCTCCTTCCTGGGTAACATCTCCAGTCTTGTTTGAATCTTTCATGTAAACTGTACAAGACGAGACATTCCTCAGAGAAGAGGAAATGCACTGTGGTCAATTGGCTTTCCAGCAGTGTATTTACACAATATGTTCTGTGTCTTATTTTTCAGACCCTGAGAATGTTTCATGTGTGAGACACAGAGAGTTAGCAGTGTTTTGAGTCAAGCACATGCCATGTATATTGTGGACGCACACACATACGTGTCAGAGGTTGTATGCTCCATGAGCCATATGTCTGTGTGGAAGTGCATGTGTGAGAGGGTGTAGTATGTGTCACGATATTGTGCTGGAAATCAAACCCCACTATTACCAGATTCATCACAGTTATGAAAATTTGATTAAAATTGACTTCCTGTCTAATTCAGGTTAAAAGGTTATGCATACCAGGTAGTTACCATTATCATGCAAATCATTATTTGTTGTAAACAAACTATTGCTAAGTTATCCCTCTCTAACTTGAACTCTACCCCTTTTTTAAAACTCCCATACACATACAAACTGACACACAAAGGGACAAATGTATTGTGGATATGGAAGATAAAAAACAAGTTACTGGACTAGCAATCTTTTCCAGCACCACACTCTTGCCTAGCAATCCAGTACCTCAGCTGATGTTCTGAGGACCTGGGTCCTAAAGGACCAGAAGTAGGCAAATCTGTCCATTGGGTCTGCTCTAACAATCAATGAGATTGTGGCCGTCCTGGTAATTCTAAACTCCTCTTCCCTTCCTTTACCTCATAACCCTTGATTCCTTGACTGATGAAAAATCTCTATCTGTCGGAGTAACCGGAATGCAAAGTACTGGGCTAATGGGAAGATTCTTGGTAGTGTAGATGAGCAGAGAGATCTCGGTGTCCAGGTACACAGATCCTTGAAAGTTGCCACCCAGGTTGACAGGGTTGTTAAGAAGGCATGCAGTGTTAGCTTTTATTAATAGAGGGATCGAATTCCAGAACCATGAGGTTATGCTAGAGCTGTACAAAACTCTGGTGCGACCGCACTTGGGGTATTGTGTACAGTTCTAGTCACCGCATTATAAGAAGGATATGGAAGCTATGGAAAGGGTGCAGAGGAGATTTACTAGGATGTTGCCTGGTATGGAGGGAAGGTCTTACGAGGAAAGGGCTGACGGACTTGAGGCTGTTTCCGTTAGAGAGAAGAAGGTTGAGAGGTGACTTAATAGAGACATATAAGATAATGAGAGGGTTAGAGAGGGTGGACAGGGAGAGCCTTTTTCCAAGTATGGTGATGGCGAGCATGAGGAGTGATAGATATAGGACAGATGTCAGGAGTAGTTTCTTTACTCAGAGAGAAGTAAGGGTGTGGAATGCTTTGCCTACAATGTAGTAGATTCGCCAACTTTAAGTACATTTAAGTCTTCAGTGGACAAGTGTATGGGCGTACATGGAATAGTGTAGGTTAGATGGGCTTCAGATTGGTGTGACAGGTCGGCGCAACATCGAGGGCCGAAGGGCCTGTACTGCGCTGTAATGTTCTATGTTCCATGAAAATATCTAATTATCTAGCCTCAAAAGCCCTCTGCAATAAAGAATTCCACCAGAGTCACAATCCCTTGGGGTAGAAATTCCTCTTCATTCTGTGCTAAATGTGTGAGCCCTATTTTGAGATTATACCCTCTAGTTCTAGATTGTCCCACGAGGGGGAAATAACCATTCCGCATCTACATTGGTCCTTTATGCGTCCGATGCATTTCAATAAAGTCACCTGTCATTCTTCTGTACTCTACCGAGCACAGGCCAAATCTACTCAGCCTCTCCTCAGAAGACAGACCCTTCATACCTGGTATCAGTGTGGTGTCTGGCACTTTACCAGAAGCTAAGGATTCCTGGAAGATTTCTACCGGTGCATCCATTATCTCTGTAGTGACTTTATTCAATATAATGCAAAGTTTCCCTTCAGGCTCAAGGGTCTTATCGGCGATTAGCCCCATTAATTTTTCTCCAGTGGTAGTTGTTGTTTTTGTTTCTTTTCCCCCCCTTGATCATTTAGAAATTTTGGAATGCTATTAATGCATTCTACTTTGAAGGCTGATGCAAAGTATTTCTTGCTTTCTTATTATTATTTCTCCAGTCTCATTATCTAAGGTACCTATATTCACTTTAGCTTCTCTCTCCCTTTTGATACAGTTAAAGAAACTCATAAAGTAATTTAAAGAAGCTCTTATCCCACATCATGGCCTATGATGACATTTGAATTCAATAAAAAGCTGGGATAGAGAACTGGCCTAATGGTAATTATATAACTGTTGTCAATTGTTGTAAAAATCCATCTCATTCACTAATGTCCTTTAGGGAATGAAATCTGCCGTCCTTAATTAGTATGGCCTACGTGTGACCACACACGCACACACAGACACACACCCTCACCCCGGGCTCCTGTAACACATGTAATTACAACTGTATTGTTCCTGGAGATATGCAGGCGAGGTGGATTAGCCATAGTAAAGGTGAGGTTATGGGGATCGGGTACAAGGCTGGATTTGGTGGGATGTTTTTTGCGGGCTTGGTATGAGCCAAGTGACCTTTTTCCACACTGTAGGGTTTCTATGTAATTGTGACATCGTCTTGCAGAGTTTTCTTGTTTTATAGCAGATTTTCCCACTTCACAGTCCGTAGTCCGAGAAAGAAATTGATCTTTATACTCATGTGAAAGTGAGCACAAGAAATATGTATATGTGACCGTGTGCAAGTTTATAACAGTGTGTTTGTATTAGTGTATATGCATTTGTGAGAGAGTGACTGTGATTTATGTGAGAACATGAGCGCCTGTAACAGAGACTGAGTATTTGTTTGCACGTTTGTGTGAGAGTGAGTCAGTGTTTATTGATTAGATTCCCTACAGTGTGGAAACAGGACCTTCGGCCCAAAAAGTCCACACCGATCCTCCGAAGAGCAACCCTCTCAGACCCATTTCCCTTTTCACCTAACACTACGGTCAATTTAGCATGGCCAATTTACCTCACCTGTGGGTGGAAACCCATGCAGACACAGGGAGAACATGCAAACTCCACATAGACAGTTGCCTGAGGTGGGAATTGAACCCAGGTCTCTGGTGCTGTGAGGCTAACCACTGTGCCACCTTGCTACCCATTTATGTGAGTGAATTTGTGTGAGAGAGTGTTTGTGTGGGAGAGTGTGATGTTGAAAGGGTCATCCAGTGAGGACACATTGAGTAAATTGAGCCTAAATTCTCTTGGAGATTAGACTGATGAGAATGAAAATTCTTGGATAGTTTAATAGGGGAGATACGGACAGACTGCTTCCCCCTATTGGTTGAAGGTTGTAGTTTCAGGATTAAGGGCTCAGCCATTTTGGATTAAGATGAAGAGACATTTCCTCATTGACAGGGTGTTAATTTTTGGAATGTTCTATCCCAGAAGGCTGTGGATGCACAATGCTCAGTCACTGACAGTATCCAGTACACTGGGTCACAGATATTCAGGCGCTTGGGGAATTGGAGATCCGGCAGAAACATAGTGTTGTGGTCAAGAATCAGCCATGAACGGTGTGGCTTACTCATTGCAATTCTTTCATTTTTGGGGCATCATCCACTCCATTCCAAAGCCCACTACCCTCCTCCCCTCCCATCCCATGTCACCAATCAGTCTCCAGCCATCTTTCATTGTGGGTGTTGGACATTGCAAAGCCATTCACAATGAATGAAGTACATTTTGAGTGAACCCAAAAACACCGCCGCCAATTTGTGCAATTGTGCACAGCAAGATCCCACATGCATCACCGTGGTAGCGACCAAGTGATCTAGCTTTAGTGATGTTGACGGAAATGTTAAGCCAGTGAACTCTTCTATTCCCTCTTCAGCGGGTGGTGCTGGGTGGGGGTGCGATTTTATGGGGAGGACAGATCTCGGGAATTCATTACCTTCTTCGAAAGGTGACATTTCTGACAGCTTGGCACTCCCTCAGTGCAGCACTGCAAGTGTCAGCTCTTGATTTTATGCTCAGGACCATGACGTAGGACTTGAACCCTTAACTTTCTCGGTCAGTTTTGAATGAGCTTGGACTATGTCCAAGCTGATAGTGCTTTTGGGTTGCAGTGGTAGTGCCTGGACCAGGCGATCCAGGTACAGAGCCCAACTGCTCCACAGGTGTGTAATAGCCTCTCTGAAAAAGTTAATGAGAAAATATCCATGTCCAACCTGGTCACCCATCATTGAGCACACCCAACTTCATTGTCCTTTCCTCAATGAGGCATCATGGGTAGGGTATTTGAAGATGCTGGTACACACCGAGGATAAGAATGGTTTGTCTCATTTAAACTGGATTTCCTATTGCACAGACATTGGGAAATGTAATGATAGCTTTCACTCACTGAAATATTACTGAATTGTAATTCCCTTTAAACATTTAGAATAGGTTCTTATTAAGGAAAGGAAATGTGATGGTTAACATGCAGCACACAATTGCAAAAAGACTGACCTGTGGCAACTTCTAAGACAAAAGTCATTGATGATATAACCTTGTGCTGTGGATAAAGGGGAACAAGATGGTGAAGTGTATTTAGATTTTCAAAAACCACTTGATAAAGTGCCACATTCATTATTGTGGAAAGTCAACTCTCAGTGTAAGGGCTCAGGGTGTAGCATGGAGAAAGGGTCAGAGGCTGAGGTTCGCTGGATATTACAAGAGTGGCGTGCTTCAGGGGTCAGTGCTTGTGCCTCAACTGTTTATAATTTATATAAATGATCGGGATGAAGGGGTCGTAGATGTGGGAGCTGTCTTTGCTGATGACACATGTTGAGCGCTGTTGGAACCTTTCAAAATGAATCGCAAGATGCTGAGAAAGTGGCTCAGAACCATCGTTTCCATTCTTGGGAAGAGGGTGTTGTGAACAAAAGTCTCCTGTGTCCCCATGCTCTGTTTTCATGAACAATGTGAATCTTAGGCAAGTCTAAATCTAGAGTGAATTATACAATGAACGGAAGAGCCCTGGGAAAAGTTGATGGGCAGAGAGATCTGGGAGTGCAGGTCCATTGTACCCTGAAGGTTGCTGCACAGGTGGATAGAGTGGTCAAGAAGACATATAGTATGCTTGCCTTCATTGGACGAGGTTTTGAGTATAAGAGCTGGCAAGTCATGTTAAAATTGTACAAGACATTGATTCAGCCGCATTTAGAATACTGTGTACAGTTCTGGTCGCCACATTACCAAAAAGATGTGGACGTTTTGGAGAGGGTGCAGAGAAGGTTTACGAGGATGTTGCCTGGTATGGAAGGTGCTAGCTATGAAGACAGGTTGAGTAGGTTAGATTTATTTTCACTAGAAAAAAGGAGATTGAGGGGGGACCTGATTGAGGTTTACAAAATCATGAAGGGTATAGACAGGGTGGATAGAGACAAGCTTTTTCCCAGGGTGAAGGATTCAATAACGAGAGGTCATGCTTTCAAGGTGAGAGGTGGAAGGTTTAAGGGGGATACACGCGGCAAGTACTTCACGCAGAGGGTGGTGAGCGTTTGGAACGCGTTGCCAGCAGAGGTGGTAGAGGCAGGCACGGTAGATTCATTTAAGATGCGTCCGGACCGATGCATGAGTAGGTGGGGAGCAGAGGGTTACAGATGCTTAGGAATTGACCAACAGGTTTAGACAGTATATTTGGATCGGCTCAGGCTTGGAGGGCCGAAGGGCCTGTTCCTGGGCTGTGAATTTTCTTTGTTTCTTTGTTTCTTTCCCTGTCCCCACGTTCCATCTCCTGTGTCTCAACAAGGGCGAATAGCCAACACACAACCTGGTTCTGAAATGGCAACAGGACAGAGTGCGATCCAGAGATGGGTAAAGAAAAGGGAGTTGAATCAATGAGAAGGAGAGCAAGGGACTGGAAAGAGAAAGCGAGAATCTGAGTTGTAGGGTGAAGTGGGACAGAAGTGAATGGGTAGTGTGAGCGGTGGAGAGAGAGAGGGATAGACTGTGAGAGTGCATTGCGATATAAGAGAGACGGAGAGAAAGAGACAGAAGGAAACTGTGCATGAGGGATGTAATAAGAGCAGAGAGAGGGAAAGGAGAGGATTTGTTTGATGGAAGAACAGCAGACCCAGCAAGCTCCGGCAGCTAACAATGTGATAAGCATCCAGGCAGTTCATTTGCATTGATCTTGTCCCAAATCAATCACCTCCGGATAGTAGCATAGGATTGTCCCTGCTCACCTGAAAGGAAGGCTGGGGCCTGTGTTTTGATACTTTTTTTTGAGAAGGTGGCCCCTCTGACTGTGTCGCTGTCCTTCATTACTGCACTGAGAGTATCAGTCTGCTTAGGGGCTCAGACCTCGGGATCCCTCCTCTTTCCAATTGATGGTGATCAGAGTGACATGCCCGACAGCAAGCACAGCAGATTCCCTGCCCAGATACAGCACATCACTCCGCACTGTCCCCATCATCACTCTCAGTACAGGGGCAGCACAGGGTTAGATACAGAGTAAAGATTCCTCCGCACTGACCCTGTCATCACTCCCAGGACAGGGGCAGCACGGGGTTAGATACAGAGTAAAGGTCCCTCCACACTGTCCCCATCATCACCCCCAGGACAGGGGTAGCACGGGGTTAGATACAGAGTAAAGGTCCCTCCACACTGTCCCCATCATACTTCCAGGACAGGGGCAGCACGGGGTTAGATACAGAGTAAAGGTCCCTAGGCACTAACTCCGTCATCACTCCCAGGACAGGGACAGCATGGGGTTAGATACAGACTAAACCTCCCTCCATACTGTCCCCATTATCATTCCCTGGACAGGGGCAGCATAGGATCAAATACAGAGTAAAGGTCCCTAGGCACTGTTTCCGTCATAACTCCCGGGACAGGGCAGCACGTGGTTATATACAGAGTAAAGCTGCCCCTACATTGACCCCATCAAACACTCCCAGGACAAGGGCAGCACAAGGTTAGATACAGAATAAAGCTTCCTCTCGACAGTCCCCTTGCAGGCTGGGTTTTAGGGAGCATGTTGGTGTGAGGAGGGTAAAGGACCTTTGCAGCGATTCCTTCTCGCTTGCATTTCACTGCAGGATGATCCTGAACATGTGTTGATGAAATGGTGTTTAGAGAAAATGTAGTCGTTCCCGTGTATAACATGGCTGCCGATTGGCGCAAAGCAAAGGTCAGGTGATGTTGACCAATGTCAAGAAATGCCAGCCCAGGACCCCAGGATGAATCCTCAGTGCTCTCCAATGTGATGTGGTGCCTGAGAGAAACTCAATTTAACACCTCAGCCAGACATTGTGCTGTTCTGATACTGCAGCCCGCCCTCAGCACTGCATTTGGTGGGTCAGCCTGGACTATAGGCTTAGACCCCTGCACTGGGATTTGAACTCACAGCCTGTTGACTCAGATGCAGGAGAGCACACGGCAGCAAGCTGGGCCTTATGCTGAGCTCTTGATTAGTATCGAGTTCAACTGGGTTGCTGGACGGTGACCAATGTTTCCTCAACCCTGTCACATTGGCCCTGAGGTGTATTTTGAGATAGAGGCTGCTCGCTTCACCATCAGCTGAGATTAACTAAATGAGCAGAGGCCAGGAAGCAAGCGTGGGACAATCTCACCCTGCATGGCTTCTAGAGCATCAGACAGAGGCCTCACGAAGTGACGCATCGGCGGGTGGAGGTGTGCTGGTGGGGGAATTTGGAAAATAAATAGCACGTTGTGAGGGACATTCTGTGTTTGTTTGACTTTCCCTCGGCTTGGCTGGCAATGAAGCTGTGAAGAGGAAAGTTTTGTTAAAGAGCCATTGTTCATTTTATTGGCCAAAGCGTCAGGAATCAGATCCAACCCACAAACCTTCTGAATATGCCAGAATTCAGCCAAATGGAACCAAAATAATGAAGAGGCTGCTTTCCATTGCCCCCTGCAGATTCTGCAGAATGAACGGAGATTCACAAAATAACAGCCTCCCACACATTGCCCAGGCCCCAGCAGCTGATTGGACTCAGTGCCTGTCAACTAAGGAAAGGAGACGAACAACAACTGGGATTCCCATGTGTGTTGACAGCATGTTCCTGTTTATGTTCAACACATGCATATGCAGATGTGTGTGTGCACATGCATGCTAAGTCATACACACACACAAATATGTACACACTCTCACGCACACGCGCACACTCGCGCGCACACACGTTCACACTCAGTCACACATATGGGTACATAGTACATACACTCATATACATGCTCAAATGTTTGCATGCAGACACTCAGGGGCATACATATGTACGCAAACATGCATTTGCACAAATACTTGCCTGCTCTTAAAATACACAGCATGCATAGATTTCACTCACTCATAGAGTCATATAGCACGGAAACATACTCTTCTGTCCAACTCGTCCATGCTGACCAGATATCCTAACCTAATCTAGTCCCATTTGCCAGCACCTGTCCCATGTGCCTCTAAACCCTTCCTATTCATATACCCATCCAATTGCCTTTTCAATGTTGTAATTGTACCAGCCCCTACCACTTCCTCTGGCAACTCATTCCAAATATACACCATCCTCTGTGTGACAAAATTGCCCCTTAGGTCTCTTTTAAATTTATCCTCACTCGCAGATTCTTACTTACTCACTCCCTCATTCACTCACTTGCTCACACCTACTCACACACTCATATTCTCACTCACTCACTCAGACCCTCACTCGCTTACCTACTCACACACTCTTACTCACTCACTCAGATTCTCTCATTCACTCTCGCATGTGCATCATATGATTGGCCATTAATGGGTAGAGCATACTCTTGGTGTTTCCTGCTTGGTATTCTCAAATGCCTGAGGTACTTCCACCCACTCACATTCACACACGCTGATAATCTCTCACTCACATGCACTCACCAACACACAAAGATGTGCATGCATTCTGACACACACCACCAAATCTCTCTCGCACACACTGTCTTAAAGACACACACACTGTCTCTAATACACAAATCCATACTGTTCCCACACTCAGCACACTTTCTCGGCCTCATGCAGCAATGGTGTCGGAGACACTGGGAGAACGCTGTAGTTGAGCTACTGAATGTTAGCAGCTGCACAGAGATGTGGGACTGTGATGCCACATCATATCAATAAACTGGGAAATGTGAGTTTGTATTGCAAGTCAGGAGACTTGAGAATTTGAGTTCATGAAACAAATCAGATTATTGATAAAAATCCAACCAGATTATTGATGTCTGACCGGGGAAGGAACCCTACCTGTTCTGGGTTTATTCTCTTCTGGGTATTATTGCCATTTTGCTTCCATGTGTTTTCCATGTTCTCCATCCAATCTGTCAGATAGGACCAATGCCTGAGATCTTA
This sequence comes from Chiloscyllium plagiosum, assembly GCF_037043375.1. Classification (NCBI taxonomy): domain Eukaryota; kingdom Metazoa; phylum Chordata; class Chondrichthyes; order Orectolobiformes; family Hemiscylliidae; genus Chiloscyllium; species Chiloscyllium plagiosum. The sequence goes on along the minus strand of NW_028270151.1, from coordinate 24,535,555 downwards.
ATATATCCCTAAGGCATCCAATAGACACTGGTCTTTCTCGAATGGGACTTGCTGCATTAGTGAATGAAATGTTTGGGGTCATTACTCATGGTGACACTTTCATGTCTGAGTTGAAAGGTCATGGGCCCAAACCTCACTGGAGGCTCCAGACCAACACTCCCAGCGGGGTGTCTTGAAACAAGTAAACGTGGACAAATCGCCAGGACCTGATCAGGTGTACTCTTGAACTCTCTGAAAAGCTAGGAAAGTGATTGCTGGGCCCCTTGCTGAGATACTTCTATCGTCAATACACACAGGTGAGGTGAGGTTGGTTAATGTGATGCCACTGTTTAAGAAGGGTGGTAAGGACAAGCCAGGGAACTATAGACCGGTGGTGGGCAAATTGTTGGAGGGAATCCTGAGGGGCAGGGTTTACACATATTTGAAAAGGCAAGGATTGATTAGGGATAGTCAACATGGCTTTGTGCATGGGAAATCATGTCTCACAAACTTGATTGAGTTTTTTGAAGAAGTAACAAAGAGGATTGATGAGAGCAGAGCGGTGGACATGAACTATATGGACTTCAGTAAGGTGTTCGACAAGGTTCCCCATGGGAGACTGTTTAGCAAGGTTAGAGCTCATGGAATACAGGGAGAACTCACCATTTGGATACAGAACTTGGCTGAAAGGTAGAAGACAGAGTGTGGTGGTGGAGGGTTGTTTTTCAGTTTGGAGGCCTGTGACCAGTGGAGTGTCACAAGGATCGGTGCTGGGTCCTCTACTTTGTGTCATTTACATAAATGATTTGGATATGAATGTAGGGGACAAACATAGTAAGTTTGCAGACGACACCAAAATTGGAGGTGTAGTGGACAGCAAAGAAGGTTACCTCAGATTACAACAGGATCTTGACCAGATGGGCCAATGGGCTGAGAAGTGGCAGATGGAGTTTAATTTAGATAAATGTGAAGTGCTGCATTTTGGGAAAGCAAATCTTAGCAGGACTTATACACTTAATGGTAAGGTCCTAGGGAGTGTTGCTGAACAAAGAGACCTTGGAGTGCAGGTTCATAGCTCCTTGAAAGTAGAGTTGCAGGTAGATAGAATAGTGAAGAAGGCGTTTGGTATGCTTTCCTTTATTGGTCAGAGTATTGAGTACAGGAGTTGAGAGGTCATGTTGTGGCTGTACAGGACATTGGTCAGGCCACTACTGGAATATTGCGTGCAATTCTGGTCTCTTTCCTATTCGAAGAATGATGTGAAATGTGAAAGGGTTCAGAAAAGATTTACAAGGATGTTGCCGGGATATAGGATTTGAGCTATGGGGAGAGATTGAATAGACTAGGGCTGTTTTCCCTGGACCGTCAGAGGCTGAGGGGTGACCTCATAGAGATTTATAAAATCATGAGGGGTATGGATAGGATAAATAGAGAAAGTCTTTTCCCTGGGGTGGGGGAGTCCAGAACTGGAGGGCATAGGTTAGGGTGAGAGGGGAAAGATATAAAAGGGACCTAAAGGACAACCTTTTCACGCAGAGGGTGGTACGTGTATGGAATGAGCTGCCAGAGGAAGTGGTGGAAGCTTGTACAATTGCAACATTTAAAAGGCATTTGGATGGGTATATGAATAGGAGGGTTTTGGAGGGATATGGACCAAGTGCTGGCAAATGGGACCAGATTAGTTTGGGATGATATCCTAAATATCCTAAACTAATCTAGTTTAGGACAAGTTGTTAGAGTACTACGTTAAACTGTGAAAGTGTAGGGTACGAGATTATGTGGCCAAAAGCAAGGGAGTTCTTCCAAGTGCTCTGGGTGAATGTTCATCCTCCAACCAGCATCACCAAAGCCTATTAACTTGGCCTTCACGGCTTGTGGGATCTTGCTGTGCACAAAGAGCTTCCTGCATTGTCACAGAGACAAAGCTTAAGAAGCATTTCATTGGCCAGAATCTGCTTTGGGATGCCTAATGGTGCTATGGAAATGCAGTTTTCTTTCCCAAATACCTTCTTTTTTCAGGGGTGGGGGTTTAATTAAATCTCAAAGTCAGTGTCAAAATCATAGGCTAGTGATGCTCAGATCGCAATCTGAGGCTCTGATTTGGTTTTAGCGAAGGGGGTGTTGTAACCTGCGTTGGACGAATTCTGATGGGCGTGGATGTCTGCTCCAAATTGATTGTTGGTCCGGACTGCAGTCTGTCGGCTATTTTGCGTTCGGACTGTGATTTGTATCCGATAATCCAAACTGGGTCATCGACGGGGGAACAACGACCATCCCTAACAGAAACGTCCCCTTATTCCTCTCACCATCTTCTTCACGTCACGGACGGGGAAAAGCTTGGCAGGGGGCAGGGACGGGTAGGCCAATTGGTGCACAGCAAGATCCCAAAAGCATACAATGGGCACCTGCAGACAGAATGGATGTGGCAGGGTAGCAGTCGCAGTATTGGGATGGGAGCCCTACAGTTGTCTCACACACATTCCCCATTCCTGGGAAGTCATGACTTTGAATTGCTGAGGTTTGTTACTGCCCTTCACTAATAGGAGAGCGTGTTTGGCAATTGTTTTCACAATTGAGCAGCCTTCTTCAATGACCTTTAAAAGACATTTGAAGGGGTACGTGAATAGGAAGGATTTAGAGGGATATGGACCGAACGCAGGCAAATGGGACCAGTTTAGTTTGGGAAGCGTGGTTGGCATGGATGAGTCAGGCTGAAGGGTCTGTTTCCGTGCTGTATGACTTTACGAGGGGGCGTTCCTGTGTGATTGCAAGCTGATAGCACCATCAGAGTAACAACATGCCCAAGAGACCCCAGAACTGAGAATGGTTGCTTGCAAAGCCAGATGCTGGATTGTGAATGATTTTCCCAGTGAGTCCATCATCTCCATCTCGTGGAGTGGCTGAATTTCAAACTTTCTTCTTTATTTGTTCTTGCAGATTTCGATTCTGAAACGAAAAGGGTGCAGGACATGCTTTCTGGGATGGGGAGGCCACAGGTATGTGACCCTGTCTTCATTGTGGAAAAACACGGGGCCTGCTGACTATTTGGGAATCTCCGTAAGAAAAGCTGAAAGTGATGGAGCAACCTAACAGACCTGGCAGCATCCAGGAAGAGAGAAACAGCGTAAATGTTTCGAGTCCAGTAAGACTCATACTCAGAGCACTCAAGGCTCTGGAACCTGCTGAGTTTCTCCAGCACTTTCCGTTTGCATTTCAAGGCTCTACCATCCATGGCATTCCCATTTATTCGGGAATGTCCATGTTGGGAACAAGCTTGTGTCTGGGAGACACATTCTGTATCTCTGACACACTCAGAGAAAGTGGATTTCATTGTCTCAGCAAATGATTGGGATGAAATGTTCTGTTACTTTCACTAGGAAAATAGCCCAATCCGTGAGCTAAAAGGTAAGAGAAAGAGATGTCGTAAGACTGTGCTGAGAGTACAATCACAGACACCAGTGTACACAATAAATGCCAGTACATGTTGGTTGGGCTGAATGGCCTGTTTCTGTGCTATTAGTGTAGTATACGCTGAGAATCTCCCAGATCCTTTCCCTTCCCATTGCCATTCAGTTCCATTTGACCCTCATCTCATCTCCATCTTATCTTCATCTCCAACTCCCAAGCCTTACTTTGTGCTCCTTTCCCCCGATTTTACCAATCGAGAAAGAAGCCAGCAGCTGTGAGTCTTCAGATGGTTCTGGAATCTATGGAAATTAAGGGAATAAACTCCCACATTCCTGCAAAAAGAACCCAAGCGCGAGGTCAGGAGAAATGTATTGTTGGGATCTGAAATGTCACAGGGTGGTATCGGCAGATGAATGTTCAGAAGGGAATGAGAGAATTATCAGAAGGGGAGAAATTTGCAGGACTGGGGGTAGTAAGGTGGACTAGTTGGATGGCACTTTTCAAAGGACAGTGGATCAATTGGCTTCCTCCTTTGTTGTGGGATTGGCGAGATCGAGATGGGGGAAGGTCACAGGGTGACCAAAAAAAGAATAAATGCATGGTTTTCTTTTCCGTTTTCTTTGTTAACTTTCAACAACAATAATTTACAACTATTTAGCACCTAAATAATGATGTATCCCCAAGGCTGTTTATAAGAACAGACAAAAATGACGTTGGATACTGAGCCACAAAAGATGATAGCAGGACAAATGACCAAAGACTTGGCCAAAGTGGTAGGTTTGAAGGAAGGATGTGAGGCAGAGAGGTTGGGGGAATGAATTGCAGAGCTTAAAGCCTCAACGTTCAATTCATGTCTGCCAAGAGTGCACTGGTCAGGATTGGGAATGCACAAAAGATCAGAATTAGAGAGGTATGGGACTGGAGGAGGTTACAGAGATGAGGCAAGGCCACAGAGGAATTCTAAAACAAGGATGAGAATTTTAAAATCGAGACTTTTCCTTAACCCAAGCTGAGCATATTGGCAGAAGTGCAAATTGGGACACGGGCCACAGAGTTTTGCATGAGCTCAAGTTTCTAGAGGATAAAACACTGGAGATCAGTCCAGAATGCGGGAGAAGAATTAAGTTTAAATGTCACAAAGGTGTAATTGAGGCATTCAGTAACAGATGAACTGAGTCCAGTGAGCAGTTGAGCAGTGTAACAGAGATGGAAATAAGCAATCCCAGTCACGGTGAGGAAATGAGCATAGTAACTCCTCTCAGGGTCAAACGTGAAACAGATATAATAAAGATATTGGGGATGGCATGAAGGGGGATGGAGAAGGCTTTTTGACTGGTTGAGGGTGTGTGATCATGTGATGAGATCTCCTGGCAAATGTCCATCTCGAGTCAGCAAATGAAACCTCCGGAAAGGATACTGCCATCAGCGAGTCTTTGGCATTGTCTCCCTCTGGAGACTGTGGAAGCTGGTGACACTGATTAATTCAGCAAACAGGTTGATTCCTTTTGGAAAATAGTATGTTGGGTTCTAGTATCTGAGTGATTTGAGGTGGAACTCACACCAAGTGGAATGTGACTGGGAATGAACACGTGACTTTGAATCTCTGGGTTCTGTCATATGTGTCTCACAGAATCATCAATAATAGGAACAGGAGACAGCTATTTAATCCTCAGAGTCTGGTCCACCATTCAGTATGATCATGGTCCACCATGCTACTCAGTCTCTTAGACAGGATATCAGTATAACATTAAGAGGCAGCCTCATGATATCAACCTATCTTACCATGTGACCTGAACATTGGAAAGTTTCAGATTCCGTCTTAACTGGAACCACTTGAAGCATGACAAACTATTGTGTTCTCCCCTGTAACCAAATAGCTTAATGATACCCAAGGCCCTGAAGTGCCTGTGTATTTTAAAATTCATTTGTAGATATAAAATATGTTAATGAAATTTTGGATCTTTTTTTACCACGTTACCCATATCTAATTCTAGTTTTACGGGAGCTAACAGAAAGCATTTTCACCTAAAATACAAATGCGTTACAGGAGGCAAAAACACACCACCATTCTCAAAACTGTCAATCGCTAATGTTTTTCCACATTGTGTTTTGGACCATCAATGAGAAAGATTGATGTCTGATTAATCAATAACTCCATAATCATTGTAGCAAGTGGTTACCCTGATAAGGTGAAATCTATGGAACATGGGTTAATTCTCAAGGCCAGAGTTGATAAAAGCTCTGTTGTGTGCTGTTCTTTTGGTTGGCCACCAGATGGCTCACTATAACCAGTGGATTGAGATCAATGCCTTTAATAAACTTTCAGTTCACATTGGAGATGCAGAGTGTTAGGATGCATAGTTTTGCCTCATATGAAATAACTTCCTCTCTCCCAGAAGGAAAAAGCTAATAAAACTTGCAAAAGGCATATATTGTTCCAGTTCATCTTCTAAATATCAAAATGGAGTTCCAGTGTGACCAGAGCACTAAGTGTTGGTGTTATCTTCACGAGTTTGTCCCTCTGGTGTAATGGGCTATTGAGCCAGCAGGTGGAGGTAGATTATCATGCTTTGTGAGTGTTTGCCTCAGGACGTCAGTTTTTCAACTTCCCTCCCCCCATTTCGATTAGGTTAAATAGGAGGTAAAAAAAATGTCCCATACATTGGTTTTGTATTCCATTTTAAATTTGGTGAGTGAAAACATTCTGAAAAACTTGAATTTTGTTTTAAAATTTGTAGAGTGTTTGCAGTTCAGAAAAATAAGTGGAGATCTCACATTAACAAAAGCTTTTAATAGGTATAAACCATGTGGAGCACGCACAAGTTGACGTGAATTCAGGTTGACAGAAGTGATTCTTCAATGAATTGTAGAAGTAATTGTGAACTGGTGGGCAGAGCTGTGTATAGAATCCCTACAGAGCAGACATAAGTCGTTCAGCCCATTGAGTCTGCAATAACCTTCCAAAGAGCATCCCAACCTTTCCCCATAACCCCACATTAACTCACCTGGCCTGCAGAAACAACAGGCCAATCCACCAAACTTACACATCTTTGGACTGCAGGAGGGAATGTGCAAACTCCACACAGGCAGTCATTGAGCCATAGAGATGTACAGCATGGAAACAGACCCTTCAGACCAATGCGTCCATGCCAACCAGATATCCCAACTTAATCTAGTCCCATTTGCCAACACTTGGCCCATATCCCACCAAACCCTTCCTATTCATATACCCATCCAAATGCCTTTTAAATGTTGCAATTGTACCAGCCTCCACCACTTCCTCTGGCAGTTCATTCCATACATGTACCACCCTCTGTGTGAAACATTTGCCCCTTAGGTCTCTTCTATATCTTTCCCCTCTCACCTCAAACCTCTGATCCCCAGCTCTAGACTCCACCTCCCCAGGGAAGAGACTTTGCATATTTACCCTATCCATGCCCCTCATAATTTTGTAAACCTCTATAAGGTCACCCCTCAGCCTCTGACGCTCCAGGGAAAACAGCCCCAGCCTGTTCAGCCTCTCCCTATAGCTCAAATCCTCCAACCCTGGCAACATCCTTGTAAATCTTTGCTAAGCCCTTTCAAGTTTCACAACATCCTTCCGATAGGAAGGAGACCAGAATTGCACGCAATATTCCCAAAGTGGCCTTGCCAGTGTCCTGTACAGCCGCAACATGACTTCCCAACTCCTATGCTCAGTACTACTCTGACCAATAAAGGAATAGAAAGCATACCAAATGCCTTCTTCACTATCTTGCCTACCTGCGACTCTACTTTCAAGGAGCTATGAACCTGCACTCCAAGGTCTCTGTTCACCAACACTCCCCAGGAACTTACCATTAAGTGATTTGCTTTTCCAAAATGCAGCACTTCGCATTTAACTAAATTAAACTCCATCTGCCACTTCTCAGCCCTTTGGCCCATTTCATCAAGATCCTGTTGTAATCTGAGGTAACCTTCTTTGCTGTCCATGACACCTCCAATTTTGGTGTCATCTGCAAACTTACTAACTATGCCTCCTATGTTCATATCCTATTCATTTATATAAATTACAAAAAGTAGTGGACCCAGCACCGATCATTGTGGCACTCCACTGGTCACAGGCCTCCAATCTGAAAAACAACCCTCCACCACCACCCTCTGTCTTCTACCTTTGAGCAGTTCTGTATCCAAATGGCTAGTTCTCCCTGTTTTCCATTGGATCTAATCTTGCTAACCAGTCTCCCATGGGGAACCTTGTCGAACGCCTTACTGAAGTCCATATAGATCACATTCACCACTCTGCCCTTATCGATCCTCTTTATTGCTTTTTCAAAAAACTCAATCAAATTCATGAGACATGACTTCCCATGAACAAAGCCATGTTCACTATCCCTAATCAGTCCTTGCCTTTCCAATTATGTGTAACCCTTTCCCTCAGGATTCCCTCCAACAACTTACCCACCAGCAATGTCAGGCTCACTGGTCTATAGTTCCCTGGCTTGTCCTTACCACTTTCTTAAACAGTGACACCACATTAGTCAACCTCCAGTCTTCCGGCACCTCACCTGTGACTATTGATGATACAAATATCTCAGCAAAGGGCCCAACAATTACTTCCCTGGCTTCCCACAGAGTGCTAGGGAACACCTGATTAGGTCCTGAGGATTTATCCACCTTTATGCGTTTCAAGACATCCAGCACTTCCTCCTCTGTGATATGAACTTTTTTCAAGGTGTCACCATCTATTTGCACACATTCTATATCTTCCATGTCCTTCTCCACAGTAAATACTGATGCAAAATACTCGTTTCGTATTTCCCCCATCTCCCGCGGCTCCACACAAAGGCTGCCTTGTTGATCTTTGAGGAACACTATTCTCTCCCTAGTTACCCTTTTGTCCTTAATATATTTGTAAAAACCCTTTGGATTCTCCTTAATTCTATTTGCCAAAGCTATCTCATGTCTCCATTTTGCCCTCCTGATTTCCCTCTTAAGTATACTCCTACTGTCTTCATACTCTTCTAAGGATTCACCCGCTTTATCCTGTCTATACCTGACATACACCTCCTTTTTCTTAACCAGGCCCTCAATTTCTTTAATCATCCAGCATTCCCTATACCTACCAGTCTTTCCTTTCACCCTAACAGGAATATACTTTCTCTGGATTCTCGTTATCTCATTTCTGAAGGCTTCCCATTTTTCAGCCATCCCTTTACCTGCGAACATCTGCCCCCAATCAACTTTTGAAAGTTCTTGCCTAATACTGTCAAAATTAGCCTTTCTCCAATTTAGAACTTCAACTTTTAGATCTGGTCTATCCTTTTCCATCACTATTTTAAACCTAATAGAATTATGGTTGCTGGCCCCAAAGTGCACCCCCACTGACACCTCAATCACCTGCCCTGCCTTATTTCCCAAGAGTAAGTCAAGTTTTGCACCTTCTCTAGTAGGTACATCCACATACTGAATCAGAAAATTGTCTTGTACACTCTTAACAAATTCCTCTCCATCTAAACCTTTAACACTATGGCAGTCCCAGTCTATGTTTGGAAAGTTAAAATCCCCTACCATAACCACCCTATTATTCTTACAGATAGCTGAGATCTCCTTACAAGTTTTTTTCTCAATTTCCCTCTGACTATTGGGGTCTATAATACAATCTGAATAAGGTGATCATCCCTTTCCTATTTCTTAATTCCACCCAAATAACCTCCCTGGATGTATTTCCAGGAATATCCTCCCTAAGTACAGCTGTAATGCTATCCCTTATCAGAAATGCCACTCCCCCTCCTCTCATGCCTCCCTTTCTATCCTTCCTGTAGCATTCGTATCCTGGAACATTAAGCTGCCAGTCCTGTCCATCCCTGAGCCATGTTTCTGTAATTGTTATGATATCCCAGACCTATGTTCCTAACTATGCCCTGAGTTCATCTGCCTTCCCTGTTAGGCCCCTTGCATTGAAATAAATGCAGTTTAATTTATTAGTCCTACCTTGTCCCTGCCTGCCCTGACTGTTTGACTCACTTCTGTTCTCAACTGTACCCGTCTCAGATTGATCTCTTTCCTCACTATTTCCCTGGGTCCCCCCCACCCCCAAACTTACTAGTTTAAATCCTCCCAAGCAGTTCTAGCAAATTTCCCTGCCAGTATATTAGTCCCCTTCTAATTTGGATGCAATCCATCCCTCTTGTATCCCAGAAGAGATTCCGATGATCCAAAAATGTGAATCCTTCTCCCATACACCAGCTCTTCAGCCATGCATTCATCTGCTCTATCCTCCTATTCCTACCCTCACTATCTCATAGCACTGGGAGTAATCCAGATATTACTACCCTTGAGGACCTCCTTTTTAAATTCCTGCCTAACTCTCTAGGTTCTCCCTTCAGGTCCTGATACTGTGGGGCAGCAGTGCTAACCACTGTACCACCCCAATGGGACTGTGGGTCTGAAATGGTTAATACTGAGTAGTTCATTAAGAACCGCCTACTCACAATGGAAATATCACATGGACTTTGGGCCGAAAAGCCCAGGAACTTGAAGGAGAGTGACGAAACCTTCAGGGACCTCCTGAAAATCTCTTCAACTCTGTCCATCATATCAATGTAATCTCTAACTGATATGCAGTAAGCTATTAAATAAAAGCAAAATACTGGAAATCTGAACTAAAAACAGAAGTTATGCAGAATCTCAGCAGGTTTAGCAGCATCTATGGAGTGAGAAAAACAGAGATAGTGTCTGTAGTCCAATATGAATCTTCTTCAGAATTGAAACATGTGATAAGTCCCACAGGAATTTCCAGAAAGTATATTCAGAGAGTAGGGAAAATGTGAACTGTTGCAGCTTCAATGAAGGTTAGGGAAAGTGGTCTCGATAAATGGAACATTGGATAGAAACATAGGAGTAAAAGGAATAGGAAGATAGGGTGAGGTAATGAGAGGCCAGAGGAGGTTCATGTGAATCATAACCTGTAGCATGGAACAAGTGGGCCAAATGGCCTGTTTTGAACTGAAGTGTGATGCATTTCAATGTCAATGTGTTTTCTTTGGTAGGTATCCAATGTCCAAGCCAGGGCAGCTCTCCTCACCTGGGCTCCACCTACAGGCCTCACCAACGGGGACAAACAGACAAACGGCCTACCATACACCTGTAACTATGAAGTGGCCTCTTCAGATAAGGGCAAGGACGGGAAGTACAAGATTATTTATAGGTGAGAAACCCTAGCATTGAGAAAACTAGACACATTACTGCCTTCGAAAAGCAATCTCCATTTCAGACACCAGTGTCAATGCCAAAACACTTCCAGGACAGGGGCAGCACAGGGTAAATTCAGAATAAAGCTAACCCTACACTGTCCCCATGAAATAGTCCCAGGACAGGTATAGCATGAGGGTAAATTCAGAGTAAAGCTAACCGTACACTGTCCCCATGAAATAGTCCCAGGACAGGGACAGCACAGGGTTGGAAACAGAGTAAATCTATAATGTCCCCATGGGACATTCCAGAGCAGATACAGTTGGGGTTCAAGAACTAGTTAATTGGATTCAAGTCAATGCACTGTGCTATTGCAATGGATCAGAGTGCATCGTGAAGACAGTGTTCAGCTGAGTTCTAATTAGTTTTGCTGACCATTCCTAGCTTGGCTTTTATTCTCTGGAATTTTCCACAATGGGTCTCAGACTGGTGAGAAGTTGGGAATTTGCGACAGCTTCCTGCCCAGAACCTCCTCGCTATCCTGGAGAATAACCGGGAACGTGATGAGTGGGTTATTGCATTTTTAGTTTTCCTGTTGCCAACACCTTGGGTCTGTTGTCCGAGTGCCCCACATGTTCAGAAGGATTTTGAAATCTTGGAGATGTTGTTGGAGGGAGAACGCCGAGAAAGATGCAAAATGATGAGGGACTTCAGTTCATGGAGAGAGACTGACGTAAGATGGGATCATGCTTCTTAGAGCCAAGACTATCGAGGGGAATGTGAAATTGATCATATCAAAGTCATGAGGTGATTTGATGGAGTAAGCGAGGAGTAAGCGAATGCATCAGAAAGACAGTTGGTAACAGAGGATGTGGATTTATGGTGATTGACAGACATGCCTGGGGTGGGAGTGGAACGGAGATTGGGGGAATGGTTTGTACACAATAGATTGTTAGGATTTGGAACATGCAGCCTGAGAAGCAGTGGAAGCATATTCAATGAAAACTCTCCATTGGGAGTTAGCTAAACACTTGAAGGACAACCGGTTGCTAGGCAGTAGAGACAGGACCCAGGGGAGGGGACTCATTGGTCAGTGTTTCCCAAGTAGAACATGCAATGGGCTGAATGACCTCATCGCTTGATGTACGTTTCTCTTTCGATTGTAATCAGTTGGATTGCTCTGTTTTCAGTGGAGAAGATTTAGAATGCAGCCTGACTGATTTACAGCCAACAACAGATTATCACATCAGGTAAGCCTGTTTACACAGTCAACTCAATTGAGTGGCCACTTGATAGCCCAGGATTTGCATATTGTCAAAAAGAGAGATGTGTTACAAACAATTTTCCTCTGGTACTCACTACAAAAGTAAGAATGTCAAATTTCAATTCACCTCAACAGCTTCCACAATAGGAGATACGCACACTGATTGGTCGGTAGGTTGACTGTTAGCAATGGTTCTGTAACCGGGCACACTGATTGGTCGGTAGGTTGACTGTTAGCAATGGTTCTGTAACCGGGCACACTGATTGGTCGGTAGGTTGACGGTTAGCAGTGGTTCTGTAATTGGGCACACTGATTGGTCGGTAGGTTGACTGTGAGCAATGGTTCTGTAACCACTGATTGGTCAGTAGGTTGACTGTTAGCAATGGTTCTGTAACCGGGCAACACTTGGTGGTCAATCTTGAGAGCTATTTTAATGTAGTTTAAGATTGTCAGTTGAGTTTATAAAATATTTCTTTTATGCATGCTGCAAGTGTCATCTATACAGACGCAGACTTTTGCCCGAAACATCAATTCTCCTGCTCCTCGGATGCTGCCTGACCTGTTGTGCTTTTCCAGCACCACACTCGTGACTCTGATCTCCGGCAGCTGCAATCCTCACTTTCTCCTACACATACACAGGGGCCCATAACCTGCAAACTACAGTATATATTCAAGCCTTACTCTTTACCTGGGAGTGAGGAGAGACTTTGGTTCCCAGTTGCTTTCCCCTGGGCAGCACCTCAATCAATCAGTGTCACCTTTTAGCCTTGGGATGTTTTTCTTTGTCTTTTCATGGGATGTGGGTGTTGAAGGTGAGTCCAGCCTTTGTTGCTTGTCCTTCGTTGCCCATGATCGACTTCAGGAGGCAGTTAGAGTCATCCCCCCTTGATGTGGGTCTGGAGTCATGAGTGTAGACCAGACCAGGTAAGGATGGCAGATGTCCATCGCTAAAGGACATTAGTGAATCAGATGGGTTTTTACAATGACTCATGATAGTTCCCACGCCATAAATACTAGGGCTAGCCTTCAATTCTAGATTTTAATTACCGAATTTAACTTCCTCCAGCTCGTGTGATGGGGTTTGAAGGCAGATCCCCAGAACTATAGATCTGAAGCTTTAGAGCTTCAGGGTCAGAAGTGGTTTTATCACTGCACCACCATCATGGGCTGAATGTGCTTTAACTGCCCGGTTACAGAAGGAGGCCATTCAGCCTGTTCGATTTGATCCGGCTCTTGAGAAGAGAGGTTTAACAAATCCCACTCCACCCACTGCCCTCAAACCCATTTGCATGGGGCCCAGGACTTGCTTTCCCTTTAGATTCTCTCTCCTGAAAGACTTAATCGAATCTTCTTGCGCCTCACACTCAGGCAGAACATTCCGGATTCAAGCCAGTCAGTTGATGAAAAGCTCACTTCTCATGTTGCCTCAGATTTCCTCAGCCAATCTTTTTAATTGGAACCCCTTGAGAGATCCTTTGTTCCATTAACGGCACCATATAAATGCACCAGATGTGGGGAGATAAAGGAAACTGTGCCAACTGGGAATTTATCTTCCGAATCCCCTCGACCTGACCCTTACCCCAAATGGCTACAAGACAGGCCTCTCTCGGCCAGTGGTTTTCTGCACTTCACCTTACCATGCAACCTGTCACCTTTGCCTTGCCAGAGTTTCCACAATCTATAACTCGGTGAAAGGGTCGTACTCTGAGCCAGTCAGTTTCACCACTCAGAGCTGTGCACCAGACACACCATCACCACCGAAACTCTCCCATCGGACGAAAAGCACACTGACCATCCAGTGGAAGGTAAGAGGTGACGTTCTGAGCAAAAGGGCCATCGTGAATGAAAGCAGGCACTGGGATTAGTTTGTGATTGATACAGGGACATTGGGAATGTGGGGAGCAGTGGGATTAGTTTGTGATTGTTACAGGGACATTGGGAATGTGGGGAGCACTGGGATTAGTTTGTGATTGTTACAGGGACATTGGGAATGTGGGGAGCAGTGGGATTAGTTTGTGATTGTTACAGGGACATTGGGAATGTGGGGAGCACTGGGATTAGTTTGTGATTGTTACAGGGACATTGGGAATGTGGGGAGCAGTGGGATTAGTTTGTGATTGATACAGGGACATTGGGAATGTGGGGAGTAGTGGGATTAGTTTGTGATTGATACAGGGACATTGGGAATGTGGGGAGCAGTGGGATTAGTTTGTGATTGTTACAGGGACATTGGGAATGTGGGGAGCACTGGGATTAGTTTGTGATTGATACAGGGACATTGGGAATGTGGGGAGCACTGGGATTAGTTTGTGATTGATACAGGGACATTGGGAATGTGGGGAGCAGTGGGATTAGTTTGTGATTGATACAGGGACATTGGGAATGTGGGGAGTAGTGGGATTAGTTTGTGATTGATACAGGGACATTGGGAATGTGGGGAGCAGTGGGATTAGTTTGTGATTGATACAGGGACATTGGGAATGTGGGGAGCAGTGGGATTAGTTTGTGATTGATACAGGGACATTGGGAATGTGGGGAGCAGTGGGATTAGTTTGTGATTGATACAGGGACATTGGGAATGTGGGGAGCAGTGGGATTAGTTTGTGATTGATACAGGGACATTGGGAATGTGGGGAGCAGTGGGATTAGTTTGTGATTGATACAGGGACATTGGGAATGTGGGGAGCAGTGGGATTAGTTTGTGATTGATACACGGATATTGGGAATGTGGGGAGCAGTGGGATTAGTTTGTGATTGATACAGGAATATTGGGAATGTGGGGAGAAGTGGGATTAGTTTGTGATTGATACAGGGACATTGGGAATGTGGGGAGCAGTGGGATTAGTTTGTGATTGATACAGGGACATTGGGAATGTGGGGAGCAGTGGGATTAGTTTGTGATTGTTACAGGGACATTGGGAATGTGGGGAGCAGTGGGATTAGTTTGTGATTGATACAGGGACATTGGGAATGTGGGGAGCAGTGGGATTAGTTTGTGATTGATACAGGGACATTGGGAATGTGGGGAGCAGTGGGATTAGTTTGTGATTGATACAGGGACATTGGGAATGTGGGAGCAGTGGGATTAGTTTGTGATTGTTACAGGGACATTGGGAATGTGGGGAGCAGTGGCATTAGTTTGTGATTGATACAGGGACATTGGGAATGCGGGGAGCAGTGGGATTAGTTTGTGATTGATACAGGGACATTGGGAATGTGGGGAGCAGTGGGATTAGTTTGTGATTGATACAGGGACATTGGGAGTGTGGGGAGCAGTGGGATTAGTTTGTGATTGATACAGGGACATTGGGAATGTGGGAGCAGTGGGATTAGTTTGTGATTGATACAGGGACATTGGGAATGTGGGGAGCAGTGGCATTAGTTTGTGATTGATACAGGGACATTGGGAATGCGGGGAGCAGTGGGATTAGTTTGTGATTGATACAGGGACATTGGGAATGTGGGGAGCAGTGGGATTAGTTTGTGATTGATACAGGGACATTGGGAATGTGGGGAGCAGTGGGATTAGTTTGTGATTGATACAGGGACATTGGGAATGTGGGGAGCAGTGGGATTAGTTTGTGATTGATACAGGAACATTGGGAATGAGGGGAGCAGTGGGATTAGTTTGTGATTGATACAGGAACATTGGGAATGTGGGGAGCAGTGGGATTAATTTGTGATTGATACAGGGACATTGGGAATGTGGGAGCAGTGGGATTAATTTGTGATTGTTACAGGGACATTGGGAATGTGGGAGCAGTGGGATTAATTTGTGATTGATACAGGGACATTGGGAATGTGGGGAGCAGTGGGATTAGTTTGTGATTGATACAGGGACATTGGGAATGTGGGGAGCAGTGGGATTAGTTTGTGATTGATACAGGGACATTGGGAATGTGGGGAGCAGTGGGATTAGTTTGTGATTGATACAGGGATATTGGGAATGTGGGGAGCAGTGGGATTAGTTTGTGATTGATGCAGGGACATTGGGAATGTGGGGAGCAGTGGGATTAGTTTGTGATTGATACAGGGACATTGGGAATGTGGGGAGCAGTTGGATTAGTTTGTGATTGTTACAGGGACATTGGGAATGTGGGGAGCACTGGGATTAGTTTGTGATTGATACAGGGACATTGGGAATGTGGGGAGCATTGGGATTAGTTTGTGATTGATACAGGGACATTGGGAATGTGGGGAGCATTGGGATTAGTTTGTGATTGAGACAGATACATTGGGAATGTGGGGAGTAGTGGCATTAGTTTGTGATTGATACAGGGACATTGGGAATGTGGGGAGCAGTGGGATTAGTTTGTGATTGATACAGGGACATTGGGAATGTGGGGAGCAGTGGGATTAGTTTGTGATTGATACAGGGACATTGGGAATGTGGGGAGCAGTGGGATTAGTTTGTGATTGATACAGGGACATTGGGAATGTGGGGAGCAGTGGGATTAGTTTGTGATTGATACAGGGACATTGGGAATGTGGGGAGCATTGGGATTAGTTTGTGATTGATACAGGGACATTGGGAATGTGGGGAGCATTTTGATTAGTTTGTGATTGATACAGGTACATTGGGAATGTGGGGAGCAGTGGGATTAGTTTGTGATTGATACAGGGACATTGGGAATGTGGGGAGCAGTGGGATTAGTTTGTGATTGATGCAGGGACATTGGGAATGTGGGGAGCAGTGGGATTAGTTTGTGATTGATACAGGGACATTGGGAATGTGGGGAGCAGTGGGATTAGTTTGTGATTGATACACGGATATTGGGAATGTGGGGAGCAGTGGGATTAGTTTGTGATTGATACAGGGATATTGGGAATGTGGGGAGGAGTGGGATTAGTTTGTGATTGATACAGGGACATTGGGAATGTGGGGAGCAGTGGGATTAGTTTGTGATTGATACAGGGACATTGGGAATGTGGGGAGCACTGGGATTAGTTTGTGATTGATTCAGGGACATTGGGAATGTGTGGAGCATTGGGATTAGTTTGTGATTGATACAGGGACATTGGGAATGTGGGGAGCAGTGGGATTAGTTTGTGATTGATACAGGGACATTGGGAATGTGGGGAGCAGTGGGATTAGTTTGTGATTGATACAGGGACATTGGGAATGTGGGGAGCAGTGGGCTTAGTGTGTGATTGATACAGGGACATTGGGAATGTGGGGAGCACTGGGATTAGTTTGTGATTGATACAGGGACATTGGGAATGTGGGGAGCAGTGGGATTAGTTTGTGATTGATACAGGGTCATCAGGAATGAGGGGAGCAGTGGGATCAATTTGCGATTGATAGAGCGACATCAGGAATGATCGGGCATTGATCCAGGGAGTTTGCGGAATGAACAGAGCAGTGGAATTACTTGAGGATTGAGTTAGGATGAGAAAAGGGTGCAATGGGATTGACACAGGGCTCAAAAATGAGCAGTCAGCTTAGTTTAGCTTTACTCCAACAATGAGCCAGTACCAGAATGATAGGCCAAGTGCTTTCTTTCTCTCTCTCTATCATGTCAACTTGCAGAGGTGTAAGACAAGATCTAACACTAATCGATTGTAAATCTCATCTTTTGTGTTTTAATTGTCTCTCAGGCACCTGTGGACAATGGATCAAAGATCACCAGCTACCTTCTCGAGTGGGATGAGGTTTGTATTAATGTATTGGTCAAACTGCCGGGATAGTTCAACTTCATTTCTCAAGGTTTCCTGTCGAAATCCAGAATGCCTTTTATCGAGAAATTGTATTGAAGTAGAAATGTGCTCAAGCAAGAAACATTGCTCGACTTAATAAATCAGCTCATAATCTCAGCAATCGATATCTTATTGGGGATTAAATTGCTGAATAAACTGTGCCTTTGGGATCGGAGGATCAGCGCTGTTCTTCCATTCCCTGAGAGAGTCAGATGTTTCTTTTTGTGTGACAAAACGATTATTCACGATTCTCCTTCATCAAGAAAGTAGGTACTTTTCAGCAGACAGAGCTGGAGGTGTTGTCTATTTGCGTGGATCCATGGCACAGTCACTCATGAGTGTAGACACCTGACCCAGAGTCAATCCTCACTGCTATTTCTTCATCACTAAGTAAGCCACATAACCAGGGTTTGAAACAGTTCATTCTCAGGATGTGGGTGACGTTGGCTTGGCCAGGATTTGTTGCCCCTCCCTAGTTGTCTTTAAGAAGGTGATGGTGAGCTGCCTTCTTGCATTCCATGTCGGGAGACATACAATTCCGTTAGGGAGGAAGCTCAGTGATATTGAAGGAACAGTGATATATTTCCAAGTCAGGATAGTGGGTGACTTAGAGAGATGGCATTCCCATGTATCTGCTGCCCTCGTCCTTCTAGATGGTAGACTTTATTGATATGAAAGGTGCTGTCAAAGGGAGCTTGGTGAGTTGCTGCGATGCATCTTGTCAGTGGTACATACTGCGCCACAATGCTTCAACAGGGGAAGGGAGTGAATATTGAGTAGTGTGGAAATTGCCCCTATCCATCTCGGGCATTTGGGAGGCAAGTCTCACATGATCTGTCAGACTATTGATTTTAACGGTTTCTCTCCCTTCCTTGTGCTTAGGGGAAACGGAATAACAGATTTCGGGAGTGTTACTTTGGTAACCAGCGGCATTACAAACTAACCAAACTCTTACCAGCCATTGGTTACACCTTTCGGTTAGCAGCATGCAACGATATCGGCACCAGGTAAGTGAAATGGATGGGGCATTCTTGTGGCAAGCCATTTTCCTCCAGTTTTACCGATGGGGCTAGTTGTGGAATCTTGCTGTGTATCATTAGAGTCACCAGGTGTAACCAGTCCCATGGCTAAGGCAGCCACAGGAACATGGCAACTTGTTCTTGGATTGAGTGACATTGTTGATTCGGGTAATTGTTGCTCTGGAGTGGGGGTGGGTGGGTTGCTTGAGAAGGTGGTGTTCCTTTGGCTGCAGGACAATGCACTGAGCGGGTCAGTGCGTTAGAAATTCGATTAAAAATCAATGCAAGTCACAAATGAGCTCAGCCCAGATTAGGATGGCAGGCTACTTTGCTCAAAGGGTGGTGTGGCTGAACCAGTCGGGTATTTGTGACAATCCGACAGCTTGGTCACCATTTTCTCTCAACCCAATCCACAGGCAGAACTAGGAGCTTCAGTAAAACAGGGCCACCAATCATAGCAACAGGAAATTCAGCAGAAACATCTATATCCCGAGTGCAGTGGGAAAGTGGAACTCGCTAACACAGGAATGGCTGAGATAAATTCGACAGACACAGTTTAGGCAAGGCTGGATAAACCTATGCGGGGCAAGGGCACAGAGGATAGAATGAGAGGGACAAGTGAGGAGTGTGCTGAGTCGTAGAGACGTACAGCATGGAAACACACCCTTTGTCCAAATCGTCCATGCTGACCAGATATCCTAACCTAATCTAGTCCCATTTGCCAGCACTTGACCCATACCCCTCCAAACCCTTCCTATTCATATACCCATCCAGATGTCTTTTAAATGTTGCAATTGTACCAGCCTCCACCACTTCTTCTGGCAGCTCATTTAATACACGCACCACCCTCTGTGTGAAAAAGTTGCCCCGTTGGTCCCTTTTAAATCTTCCCCCTCTCACCCTAACCCTATGTCCTCTAGTTCTGGACTCCCCCAACCTGGGAAAAGACCTTGTCTATTTACCCTAACCATGCCCATTGTGATTTATAAACCTCAGCCTCTGATGTTCAAGGAGGCTCGTGTGAAGCAGAAACACCAGTTTGGATCACTTGGGCTGAATGGTCTGTTTGTGTGCGGTAAGTTTATTATGTCACTGAACACTGATGAATGAATGGACATCTAAACCCATGTGGATCCAAGTTTTTTATAAGTTCTATTCTGTAAAGGTTAGAGGCATAATCCTAGTGATACCTTGGTCTAGCTGCTAAACATCAGGCCTATGGAAATCAAAAAGCACACACAAGCAAGTAAGAATTTATTGATAGATAGAATCCCTACAGTGTGGAAACAGGCTGTTTGGCCCAACAAGTCCACATCGACTCTCTGAAAAGTAACCCAGCCAGACCCATTCCCCTACCCTATTACTCCTAACAAATGCACCTAACCAACACATCCCTGAGCACTCTGGGCAATTTAGCATGGTCAATTCACCCTAACCGGCAGATCTTTGGACTGTGGAAGGAAATCGGAGGACCCGGAGAAAATGCACGCAGACACAGGGAGAATGTGCACACTCTGCACAGCCCGAGGCTGGAATTGAACTGTGAGGCAGCTAACCACTGTGTAGCTCCAAAGTCCCCATTAGTTGGGCATGACTTTCCCATGCCAATTTGTTTTGGCTGTCCTTCATTAACCTTTGCTTTTAACACAAATGCCGAGGGTTTTGTGGACCTGGATTGGCAGAATTCACAGGATGGACATAGCACAGTCAAGACATGCTCACTCACCATTTCCTCCTCTAAGGACATGGGCCAATGGGATTGATTTTACCACCACTGTACGGACATCTGAAACTGAGAAGAGAATTCCACAAACTAACACACACACAGAGACTAACACACACACACACACATTATGGAAGGTTGCAGTTGCCTTGAGGTAATAACTGATTTTATGCCTTTGCCCACTCCTCACACCTGCTGTTATTTGAATGTTCACTTTTTATCCCTAACCCTTTGCTCTCCTCACTGTTGGTATCCTGATAATCAAATGTTACAATTATTCATTCCGTTTTCTTTTGTCTCACTTCTGTCTTCTTACATCTCTTTCTGCATTTTTATATTCTTCTCATCCTCATTGTCTCCCTATAATACTCTTATCTTCCTGTCTGGCTTTTCTGCCTCTATCACATTCTTATCATCTCCCTTTCTCTTTCTTTCCTTCACTCTCCATATATTTTATCTGTCTGGTCCAATTTCTCTCTCTCTATCATGCTATCTACCCATCTCTTGCTCATCCTCTTTTGTCTTCCTCTCTCCCTGTCTTTCCTCTACCTCCCCTTTCCCTCCTTCCTTCTCACCCTATCTTTCTTTCTCTCTCACCCTCTGTCTTTGTCCTCATTTCTCTCCTGCTTTCTCCCTTCTCACTCTCTTGCCGTCACTCTGTGTCACTCACTCCTTTCTTTTTCTCATTTTTTCCCCCTTCTTTGTCTCTCTCTTTACCCCACGCATTTGATCTCCCCCACCCTCTATCTGCTGCCTACAGTGGCTTCAGCCAGGAAGTGGTCTGTTACACTGCGGGGAACGTGCCACAGCCTCCTGCAGCCCCTCGGTTGGTGCGTGCAGGGGTCACATGGGTGACGTTACAGTGGAACCGTCCAGATGGTTCGTCAGCGGAGGAGCACATCACCTACATGCTGGAGATGGAGGAAGAGAGTTCGGTAAGTGACTGCCTGGAGCTCAACACTAACCCAGAGAACAGCAAAACAGGAGCAGAATGAGGCCACTCAGCCCCTCTAGCCTTTTCAACCAGCCAGTTAAGATCATTGCTGATTTTGTACTCAACTCCATTGGTCCTATAAACCTTACCCAATAGATATATCTCAATTGCGGTTGACTTGGTTATTCAGTTGACAGCGAGACTCAACAAACCAACTTCCAGAGGAAGAGAGTTTAAGCTACTTGTGAAGAAATGCTTCCTGAGATTGTCCCTGAACCACTTTTGAAGGATTCGCTCCCTCACTGTATACTCCAATGCACAGCCCCTCCATGCCACCACCAATATATACAGTGTACCAGGGCAAATACTTTCTCTCTATCTACCCGATTGAACCCTTTGGTTATTTTTCAACATCTCAAGCTGGAGCATATCTAAGACCAGAGTTTGAAATCTCGCCTTATGAATTAATCCCTTGAGCCCCAGTCAGCAGTTACCCGTTTGGATGGATATGAAGAGAAATTTCTTCACTCAGAGGGTGATGAAGCTTTGGAATTCTCTGTCCCAGAGGGTAATAGATACTTTCTCGTTGAATAGATTTTTAAGTCTGGGTTAAATAGATTTTTAGTTTCTTGGGGAATTGAGCAGGTGGGAAAGTGGAGATGAAGTCTGAATCAATCTTAATCATATTGAATGTCAGTGAAACCTTAAATAGGCCATATCATCCACCCCTGCTCCAATTTCTTATTTGCTTGTCTTATGAACTTGGATAAATATGTTCCAAGTCTTGGTATCTGATCTTGGAAAAAAGATGTGAATACCTCTTAACAAAGTCTTGCACTATTCATGAGCTGATGCTCACATGACAACTATCCAAACTCACTCCTCATTCTCTGATCTCATTAAGGCACTCCCACTTCTGATCCTGCAACACATCAAAGTTAGAATGCTCATTATTGTTTTGCAATCAATCCACATCCCCATGCTTCGATTCGATTCCCTACAGTATGAAAGCAGTCCCGTTGATCCAAAAAATCCATGCCGACCGTCCGAAGAGTAACCCACCCAGGCCCATCCCCCTACCCTATATTTACCCCTGACTAACGCACCTAACACTTTGGGCAATTTAGCATGGGCAATTCACCTGACCTGCACATCTTTGGATTGTGGGAGGAAACCGGAGGAAACTCACGCAGACACGGGGAGAATGAGCAAACTCCACACAGACAGTTGCCCCAGGTGGGAATTGAATCCGGGTCCCTGGTGCTGTGAGGCAGCAGTGCTAACCACTGAGCCACTGTGCCAACCCCTTTTTTATCATTTTTTGAGTGAAGATAGCTCTCTGTCTCTGTCATCTCCTCTAGCTCCACACCCGTCTGGGATCTCTGACTGCTCTCTAATTCTGGTTTGCAGATCCCCAGTGAAAACATCTCAATCATTCGTGTCTATGCATTCACCTACCTGAGCCCTGTGCTCTGTAATTCCCTCCCTAAACCTCTCCATGTCTGTCATCTCCATGAGTCCGACATTTTTCATCACCTATCCTAATTTTACCTCTTGTGGTTCAATCACAGATTTTGTTTGATTAAACAATAGGTTGTTTTACTAAATTAAACTAGTGCAAGTTAAAAAAAAAGACATGTTTAATCAAAATGTTTCATCCTGCACTCTTGTCAGTCATCATCCCATGGTGCAATCTCCATGGCAACAATCTCCAATGATCAGAGTCCAGTTGCTAACCAATCAGCATGCTATGTTCATACAGTATAAAGATATTTGCATTGGTATTATTAAAAATTATCCTGATGATTGCAAGATGGAAAGCTTTGACTAAGTACATTATTTCAACAATATTCAAGTTCTGTGTTACTGAACCTCTATTAAATTAAATCTAAATGCAAATTGTTGCTGTTGTTACAGACTGGTGGCTTTGAGTCGATGTATACGGGTGAGGAAGTGACCAGCACTGTGAAGTCTCTTACGAGAAGCACACAATACAAGTTCAGGGTGAGCTGCTTGCCTTATTGAGGTGAAGCCTTGCTTTCTAGGCCGGAGTTCCTTACTCCAAAAGTGAGCTGTGGTGGTTCAGTGTATGTCAGTGCCACCTCAGTGCTAAAAGGTTGGATGTCAAAGTCCCACTCCTACAATGTGAACCAAAACTGCAGTTTGCAGTATTAATGCCTCAGTACTGACTCTAAAGTGAGGCCTTGCCTGCTTAGGGGGGGTGTGAAGGATCCCGTGTCCACAGTTTTGAAGAAGAACAGTGACATTCCCACCATGTCCAGTCAAAAGTTTGTTCATCGTGTCCTTATCACATAGATGTTTGGGAATCTTGCTGTAAATGTAATTTGTTAGCCACATTTTCTACATTTATTGCCCATTCCTACTTGACGATGAGAACATGGTGATTTTTGTATTTAATTCATTCACGGAATGAGGATGTCACTGGCTAGGCCAACATTTACTGTCCAGAGGGCAGCTCAGAGTCAACCATATTGCTGTGGGTCTGGAGTCGCATGTAGGCCAGACCAGGTAAGGGTGGCAGTTCCCTTCCCTAAAGAACATGAACGGAATGGGTTTTTTTGTCTCAACAATCAACAACAGATTCCCGCTCATCATTAGACTCTTAATTCCAGATTTTTATTGAATTCAAATTCCACCATCTACTGTGGCAGGTCCCCAGGATGTTATCTGAGTCTCTGGATTAGTAGCTCAGCAATAATACCACTAAACCATTGCTTCCCTGAATACATGGACTGCAGCAATTCACAAAAGTGGATCATCACCACCTGTCAGGGCAATTAGGGATGTGTGACATCAAAAACATTCTGTAAATAATCCACAGTAAGGGATCTACACCACAAAACATACTTCATTGGCAGTGGAGTACATTGGGTCTTCCCTCAGTTCTCTCTCCCTCCGTCAGCATTTCCTGATTTTCCATCGTGCATCTGAGATGAATGAAGCTAGTTAAAATCACCTCTGAAATATCTTTTTAAAAAATCCTCCTTGGTTTCCCATGCTGATCTCTGCCCCTCTTCATGAGTGACCTAATCAAGGCAGTCAGGCTGGTAAATTGTTTATTTTTTAAAAAGTAATATCCATTTGTGGCTAGGCCAACATTGATTTCCCATCCTTGTAGCTCTGGAGAAGGTGGTGGTGAACTGCATTCTTGAACCTGCGTGTTGTATGTAGACAGATCTACAATGTCTTTGGGAGGGAATTCCAGGATTTTGACCCAGCGAAACTGAAGGAATGGGAATATACTTCCATGTCAGGATGGTGATTCATTTCAAGGGGAACATGCCATGGTGGTGCTCCATGAATCTGCTACCCTTAGCCTTCTAGATAGTTATGGTCATGCGTTTAGAAGGTGCTATCTAAGATGCCTTGGTGATTTTGTGCACTGTATCCTGTAGATGGTACCCACTGCTGCAACT
Organism: Chiloscyllium plagiosum; assembly: GCF_037043375.1. NCBI lineage: Eukaryota > Metazoa > Chordata > Chondrichthyes > Orectolobiformes > Hemiscylliidae > Chiloscyllium > Chiloscyllium plagiosum. The sequence continues at coordinate 24,510,921 of NW_028270151.1, read as the reverse complement.
GTGCATCAGTGGCGGAGGGAGTAAATGCTTGCGGGTGGGGTATGCTCTGCAAGCCTAGGGGCCCAGTGAGCATTTTCCCTGCAGCAGTCACTGCCACCTGGTGGCACTACTGAGCACAAAAACAGTCGGCCTCGGATTGGCCAGGAGCTCACAATAAGCGAGACTTCCACTCTCAAGGTTTTGATTTCTGGGGAACGCTGTCTGGTGGCCTCCCTGCTCCCTGATGGAGGTGTGGTTCAAAAGAGGCAACAGCTATTGTGTCAGCAGGCAAGACTCCCAACATTTCAACAAGTTACCGTCCCTCGAACAAAAACAGAAATTGTTGGGAAAATTCAGCAGGTCTGACAGCATCTGTGGAGAGAAAGCTGAGTTAATGTTTCAAATCCAGTGACCCTTCCTCCGAACTGATTGTAGCTGGAGAAAGATTGGTATACAGAGAAACCTCGATTATCCGAATGAGATGGGCGGGCACCATTTCTTTCGGATGATTGATTATTCGGTTAATTAATTTCCTCTGGGGCTCAGAGTTTTCTGTGAGGTCAGCTCCCCATTCAGGAGACTAGGCAAAAGCACACTGCGCGGGAGCCCCCACCTCCTGCCCCCCCAACGCCGTCAACCCACTCCACCCCCAAACCGCATCCTCCCCCCAATCCCATCAACCCTGACTGCCCCCGCCCCATCCCCATACCCCGTCCTCCCCCAAACACGTCCACCCCCGCTCCGTGCCCCCAAACCCTAAAGTGTTGGGGGAGAGAGAGGGCGGGAGATCAGTCATTTAGAGATAGTGCCTGGACTGTCCAGGACTGTTCTCGGCAGCATTTCACTGAGCCGAGTTCATTTTTAATCATTGTACCTGTAAACAAAAGACACGGTCAGGATTGAAACAGCTCTTTGACGTAATGTTTCTATCGGGACCTTGAGATCTCCCTTGGATAATCCGATATTCGGATAATTGATATTTGGATAATCGAGGTTCCACTGTATATGCTAAAGATGTGGTAGAGGGTGGGGAGAGGAGATAAAGAGTGACTATAAGTGAAGATGGAGCCCAGATAGAGAGCAAAACAGATGGGCAGACAAAGAAATGGATAACAGTCAGCCTGGGAGAATCAATAGCTGCTAATGAGGACCATTAGCGGCTGACAGTGGGAACATTGTGATAGCAGCCCATGTGATGACAAGGTCTGGTGTGTGGAAGTTGGAGTAAAACATTGGCAAAAGTGCTCAGGCCCTAAATTTATTGCACTCAGATTGAATCCTGAAGGCTACCAGGTCCCCAAGTGGAAAATGAGATGCTGTTCTTCCATCTTGTGCTGAGTTTCACTGGAGCACTGCAGCAAGTCTGAGACCCTGAGACAGAGATGTTGGCCAGAGAACACGGTGGTGTGTTGAAATGGCAGGCAACCAGAAGCTCAGGGTCTCAGGGTTCACCCCTCAACTCTTATTTCTCAAATAGATGCTGCCTGACCTACTGAGCATTTGCAGCATTTCTCGCTTTTGAAATCTTTAAGAGGCTCCAAATTGTTTTAGTCTGTCACCGTTTCCTCCTTGTGGATGGAAACGCAGCTCTCTGTCTTGGGCGTGTATAACAAAAGTGACGTATGTGTTTGTTTCTTCCCCCAGCTGATAGCTTCCAACACAGAGGGCAGCAGCAGTCCCAGTGAAGTGCTCGTGTGTATCACCAACCCAGACCAACCAGGGCCTCCATCCACACCCTACGTCATTGGCCCACCGCTCTCTCACAGCCTTCACCTCAAGTGGGGTGTGTATATCCTTCCCCATCTGGTCTTCTCCTCTGCTGCTTGGATTGTCGAGTAACTTAAATATCCGTGCAGTGCCTGGTTAGAATCGTTTGGGCGCGATGGAGGCCATTCAGTCCATCGCTCTGAAATTGAGCATTCCAATGAGTCCTGCTTCTTCCTTCCATTCCGCGTAGATTTGCAAATTGTTTCCTTTTGACTACTTATCCAGTTCCCCCTTTGGAAGTTCCAACTGAATCTGCTTAGCTTGTCCAAGCAGAGTGTTTCAGCTCACAACTCACTGAGTAAAAAGTCATATCCAACCCCCCACCCCTGTCATATTGACTTCTGGTCCGGTAATGCCTCCCTTTCAACATTCTTATCTTGGTTTTCAAATCCAGCCTTGACCTTGACCTCTCTGAGACCTTCTCTGGACTTTTAGCTTCCAAAATGACTGCACTCCCCCCATTCTGGCCTCTTGCACCTCCCACATATTAATCACTGGAGCATTGCTGGTCATGCAGTCAGCTACCAAGGCCTGTTCCTTCCCTGAAACTTAAAATCTACCTCTTTGACCAAGCTTTTAAGTTGCCTCTCCCTAATCTGTCCTTCCACTTCTCGTTGTCAGATTTATTTGAATTATGCTCTCATGAATGCTTTACTAATATATCTGTCAAGCCAGGTTTTATCTAACATAGACTCCTTCAATGATTACAGATCCTCCAGAAGATAATGGCGGATCAGAAATTCTGAAGTACCTGCTAGAGATTTCTGAGGGCAGCTCCGAGGGTGAGTTAAAATGTAACCTTTAATTTTCCTCTCATCTCCTTTCCCAGCAGCATTGCAGCAAGCCCTGGAGAGTAAATACTATAATAAATGGTGGTCTTTGTGGGAACATGTCCATGTATGAACTTCGTAGATCCCTCGACCCAGAAGCAGAGTTTTCAAGGACATCCCATCATTCCCAAATACAATGTATCAGGAAAATCCTGTCATTCCCAGATACAGTATGTTAGGAACATCCCATCATTCCCAGATATAGTGTATCAGAAAAATCCTGTCGTTCCCAGATATGGTGTGTCAGGCTTTATGTCCCATCATCCCAGATACAGCATGCTAGGGCCATGGACGTGATCTGGACTCAGCCATTTCAGATTGAAATGAAGGGGAATGTCTTCACTTAACCCTGTGGGTGCTGTGATGGAGAACGTTCCAGAACGAGATTGATGGTATTTTGGGTGAGAAGGAAATGGAGGGATATGAGATAAGGAAGAGGAGTCAACGCAAAAGGTTGGCTATGATCTTATTGGGTGGAAGGGTAGGTTTCAGGATGTGAATAGAATACTCCTATTGCCATTTCTTGTGTTCTTATGTCACTCCTTCCTCCAAATCCCTTTACTTGTAAGTAAGGCACATCGGGATGATCCAGCATGACATTCCCAAGTACAGGATATTGGGTTTGTCCAGTCCCATATCCCATTATTCCCAAATACAGGATTATAGAGGAACCAGGTTCATACACCAATGTTGCTAGCTGAAGATTTGGACGCTAAAAGCAGCCTGGTAGTGAGATATGGGGATCCTCACAGAACGTTATGACTAACTATGGTCTCTATAACATGTTATGGTGCTGTGAAAGTTTAGCCTGTACGTATGATTGCTGCAGTGAGATGCAATGACTTATAGCCCTCTATGTTGCAATGAAATCTGAGTGGGGATGCGAAGAGGCTGAGCTTTCTCCTTTCACTGTATCCTCTGCAGGAAGCCAGTGGGAGGTGGTGTACAGCGGATCACTCAATGAGACTGTCTGCCAACAACTGAAGCCAGGCACTTTATACAGGTTCAGAGCCTGCTGTATCAGCACTGGGGGACACAGTCAGGTACAGCAACAACAAATTGTATTTAAACAACAACTATAATGTGGGAAAGACATCCCAAGGCATTTCAGAGCATTACCAAATAAAATTTAAGATCAAGAAGATTTCAACCCAGTGATAGCATCGGGTGGCAGGATCCCCAGTCTCCTGCCCAGGATCCCAGTGGCCACCTTTTTAACTCTGGGGGCTGTCTTTGTTACTTTAAAGTGAACCTTTCTCCCCACCTTAGGAATCGGTTCAGCCAGTCAGCTGGCTGGCAAGCTCAGTGAGTCCCTACAGCAGCACTGGGACACCAAGCCATCCCTACAGCGAGGAGCCTGGACACAGAGATAAGTCCAGGATATCGCCGAGGCCCAGTCAGAGCGATGGGGATAGTATCACATTTATATGTGGAGGGGAGTGGGAGGAGGTCCATAATAGTCCATTAAGGATCGCAATAGGCCAAGGCTTCGAGTCATAGAGATGTACAGCATGAAAGCAGACCCTTTGGTCCAACTCATCCATGCCAACCAGATATCCTAAATTAATTTAATCCCATTTGCCAGTACTTGGCCTATATCCCTCTAAACCCTTTATATTCATATACCCATCCAAATGTGTTTTAAATGCTGTAATTGTACCAGTCTCCCCCACTTCCTCTGGCAGCTCATTTCATACATGCTCCACTCTCTGCGTGAAAAAGCTGTCCCTTAGGTCCCTTTTATATCTTTCCCCTTCTATTTAAACCTATGCCCTCTACATCTGGACTCCCCCACCCCAGGGAAAGACCTTGTCTATTTATCCTATTCATGTCCCCCATGGCTTTTTAAACCTCTATGAGGAGACCCCTCAGCCGTGGGACATAGAGTCATAGAGTCCTACATTTGGAGACAGACCCTTTGGCTCAAACTGGTCCGTGCCGACCAAAATGCCCACTCAAGCTAACCCCATTTCCCTGCACTTGGCCCATATCCTTCTAAACCGTTCCTGACCATGTATTTGTCCCACTGCCTTTTAAATGTTGTTACTATGTTGTTAGCATCTGCTGCCATCTTCACATACAGGAAGATTTCAGAGAAGTGAAGCTTGGACAGGTAGGTGATGGGAAGACTTCCAACAATTTATACAGTAAATACCATTGATACAGCAAATGGCTCAACCCTTAGCAGCGTCAACACACAGAGAGATCTAGATATGCAGGTCTACCGTTCCCTGATCATGGCAACACAAGGTGGTCAAGAAAGGGAATGTGACATGTTTGCCTTCATCAGTCAGGGCACAGAGTACAAAGATCGTCAATTTGTGTCACAGCTGTATCTAACTTTAGTTAGGCCACATTTGGAATATTGTGTAGAGTTCTGGTCATACCACCACCAGTAGGATGTGGAGGTTTTGGAGAGGGTACAGAAATGTTGCCTGTTTGGAGATATTACCTAGGAGGAGAGATTGAACAAACGTGGTTTGTCTTCATTTACATGTCGGAGGCTGAGAGGCAACCTGGGAGAAATTTTCAGAATTATGAGAGGCATGGATAGAATGAATAGTTGGAATTTTTTTTCCCAGAGTAGAAGTGTCAATTACTCGAGGTCATAAGTTTAAGGAAAAAGGGGTAAGTTTAAAGGAGATGTGAGAGCAGGTTTGTTTTTTGTGGACGACCTGGAATGCACTGCCAGAGGAGGTGATTGAATTAGTTACAATAGCAATGTTGAAGAGGCCTCGTGACAAATATATGAATTGGCAGGGAATAGGGATACAGATTGCACAGAAAGGTTTTTACTTCAGTGTCGGCGCAGGTTTGGGGGGGGGCCGAAGGCCTTATTCCTGTGCTGTCCAATGCTTCCTTGTTCTTTGTTCACAACCAGCTTCCTTTGTGCGAGCTTTGTGGAGACATTTGCGCCCCCCCCCCCCACCTTTCCTGTTGATTCCAGTTTTGCTAGGGCTTCATATCAAGGGCTGGTCGCTGTCATCTCCCTTCTGGATGTGATGTCAGAAAGGACCAGCGTAGACGAGTACAGATATCACTGAGGATTGTAAGGCTTGAGGAGGGTCATGAGTTGAGGAAAAAGCCATGGAGGAACTTGAAAATAGGGGTGAGTCTTTAAACTCAAGAGGTTGCTTATCTGGAAGCTGATGTATGTCAGCAAGCACAGTGTATGAAAGGTAAAGGGGTAGAATATGGAAGCTGATAGTGGATTTTAAATGACCACAAGTGGAGAACGTGGAAGGCTGTGCAGAGGGGAACTAGGATAGTCCAGCCCATCGGTAACAGAGATTACCTGAGACAGAAGTGAAGGGGGTTTTCATCATGTCAGAATGAATCTCAGGACCAACGGTAACATCAGGGCTGTGAAGAGATTGGATTAATGTCAGCTGGAGCCTGTAGATTAGGAGCAGGGTGCCAAAACAATCGCTTCAGTTTTCTCAATATTTTATTACAGTAGAAAAGTAGGTATCCAGATGGTTAAGTGATGCCCAGAACGATAAGCAGATAGGTAGATGAACAGCCAGCCAGATCATAGCATTCACTGCCCTCCTCATTTAAACATCTTCTGAACTGAAATTCTGCAGAACTGTCCCAAAAGCCCTTGAAATCTACGTTTAGGGGAGTTTTTTTTAAATAAAGCGAAGAAAAAAATATACCCAAGCGATGAGTTCAAGAGAGTTTGACATTTGAGTAAAGGTGTTCAGTCCAGAACGAAGTGATCTGACACCGTTCTGTCTCTCAGTTAGATTCTTTCTAGAGTTTTGCTCCAAGGTGACTCTGTTTCTTATCTGCTGTAGTGTTCGGAGAGTCTGTCTGTTCGCACACAGTGTGTCGCACCCGGCCAGTGTCAACCACCAAGGCTTGTCGGCAAACCAAAACACAAAGAGTTTCAGATGCAGTGGGGTAAGTGTCACAGTTCTCGGATATTGTCACAGTCAGTATCTACTAAGTAACTAAATGAGAAGATCTGGTTAAGAAAAGATGGATTTTTGCAGTATCCTGAATGCATCTCTCAGAAGCATTCACATTGGAAGAAACAAAAGTCTACCATCATTAATTAATAATCGTCCATCCAGCTCTCCCTAGCTTCCTGTCCTTTCTGGATATCATATACTCTTCAATATTCAGGTCCAAATCTGTCATCTTTCAGCCATGTCTCTGAAAGATTGTATTTATTTCTATTTGTGCTATCAGTCCATCTGTTTTGGTTTGAATTACATGTGCATTCAGCTACAGAGCCTCTGGGTTTGTCCTTTAATTATTTATGAAACCTCCAGCCTATCTGTAGATTTCCTCTTAGATTTGTATTCTCTATCAATTCCTGTCAGAGTGTGTTTATCATTTCCCAGATAAATACATTTCTTTCTTGCCTTGTCTCCAGTTTTTGATTTATGACATCCTGTTCAATTTACTTCCTTTCCTCCACTATTTAGTTCAAAATCCTCTCAACTTCCCTAGTTCATGAGGACATCAGCCTCCAGTCTATGTATACCATCCTAATGGTATAGCCTTCACTTTCTCCAGTAGTGCTGCCTGTGCCCCATGAACCTGTACCTACTTCAACCACATCAGTCTCTGAGTCATCTATTCATTTGTCTGATCATGTTTACTCTAGGCCAAGTTGGACATCGCTCAGGTAATAATCCAGACAGTGTTACCTTTGAGGTTCTCAATAATTTGATGCCTGGCTTTTCACAATGACTATGCAGAACCTTGCTCTTTCTCTCTTGTCTATGTTGTTGGTATCTCCATGGACCACAATGACTCTAAGTTTCCTTCTAACTCTATGCAGATGTTCCGACCACAGGTGCTGGCCAGGAAACTCAACCCTGTGGATTTTTGCTCTTGGCTACAGAGAATGGTTTTGATTCCTTTCTGCTCTCACTATATTGTTCCATACTACCACTCCGTTCCTTTTAGCTCCCCTCAACATGAATGCCTTTCTGTACCTCATGTCAGTGTCTACAGCCCTCACTCTCATCCAGACAAAAGCTGAGGGAACCTCAGACCTGGTGGATAATTGCCTCCTATACTCCTGCCCTCTGGATGTCCTTACTTTCTGCACTCACAGTCACACTTTACTTGTGAACCAAAATGGAAAATTCTATTGTCACACTGGGGTGTTGCTGTAGAAATCAAGGCCCACTATTCGCAGGGCTGACACAAATGTGAAAAGATTTTTTTAATCAAACTATCCAAAATCTCTGCCTGACTGACAAACCCAGGCTAAAAAAAATTGATTAGGTCTCCATAATTAACAAGAAAGCAGTTATTTATCCTAAGCAGTGCTTTTTTAACCAATGGCAGAAAAGAAACAATAATTTTAACTCATAGCTCTCTATCGCTGAAACACTACCTCTTTAAAAACATTCCCATTACCATAGAAGCAGATATACTGAGAGGCAAGTTAAGGCAAAAATATTAATGGCAGGAAGGAACAAAAATATAAGCAATGAAACAGTTCTTTCAGGTTGGTTCCTTTAATTGCATTGAAGAGACACAAGGTTCTGGATACTCTGATTCTCAGTCTCTCATTCACTGTTTGCAGATTTATCCTTTCAGTTTCTCTGAAGGGGTTTTCCATCTTGACGGAAAATTGCAGAGAGAGAGGGAGAGACAGAGCAGTTCGCTGCTTGGTATTTCTCTTACTTTTTGCACTTACAGGAGAGAGACAGAGAGAGAAAGGGTGAGGGCTTTAAACGCTTCCTCTTTCAGATCTACCTGTTGTCTTGCTCAAATGCAAAGCTTCAGCCGTTCACTCAGGAACCAATCAAGACATTGTGGATATGCCCTGAATGCGCACAACTGCTCCTGGATGAGAAACCCATCAGAAGTGTCTGTCACGAAACAAAACTGGTCTGCCCACACACCCAGGGAATTGAGGTATCTGACACCCTCCCCCACTGCTTTAGTAAACCTGAAGTAGTCTCGGGTGGTTGAGAGTAGCCACCTTTTTGGTCAAAGTCCAAGCATCTTGTTAAGTAAACAGAAAGGTGCGAGGAGCACACTAGTCCCAGGTTCATCTCCATATACCTCTGGAGCAAGTAGGGCTTGAATCCAGGCCTCCCAGTTTATTGGTAGGGACAGTACTCCTGTGTCACAAGAGAACATCTTTTTTTGTTTTGACCAAGTCATGATGACACCATCACAGCAGGCAATGCTTATTGCACTCAATCAAGTATTAACCTTTTCAGACCTATATATAACACTTTGGCATATAACACACCTGATTGAGCTCTTCGGGAAGTTTCATTAAATGGGTCATCTCAATGACAACTAGGGAAGAGCAATAATGCCAAATTAAACAGCAACACCCACATCCTGTGAATAATTTTATAAAAGATGATGCTATACAAATGCAAGTTGGATTCTCCTTGTTACACCTGGGCGGCAGTGATAATCACTTCAGGGGTTCGCTCACTAAGCTGCCACGGCCTGCCGGCTAGTTCCCATGTTGACCCGTTATGGTGGGCATGTGATAGAGCATCCCTGCAGATCACAAGAGATCCTGCTTTAAACGTGCAGGCATGCAGTTTTAACCAGAGAATGGTACGGGAAACAAAAGAATCCAGAAAATCCTTCTCCGACTCCTCAGCAACAATTTGCATTTAGGTAGCACTTTTATTGTGATCAAGCATCTCAAGGTTTTTATTAGGAATTTTATCAAATGTAATTTGATTCTTAAAAGTTGTGCACAGAGATAGTAGGACAGGTGACAAAAACACAGGTATCTTCATAAAAAGACATGATACCTGGTTTCACATTCCCAATGACTGCACCAGTTTTGCTGTGGTCAGGAACTGATCCAGTTTTATTTTTGAAGGGTTGCAGTTAACTGGGTTCATAGACCAATATCTCTCTGGGAACAGAAAAGTCTGTTGACCTCTAACCCAGTTCTATCTAAAACATATGAGCCCTGGTCTGTCCCTGTATGTTGAACTGATGGATTTTTCCAGCTACTCCGTCCGACTCGCCAACAGAGTCTGGAAAAGGACAGCAATAGCCTTGTGGCACTGAGATGGAGAATGTGTGAGAGTCAGTTTATAAATACTTGTCAGGGCTCATTATTTCCAACCCAATTATACATGACATAACCCCTCATGTAATAGACCTCTTAATTACAATGCACAGCAGAGTAAAAGCTCTTTATTAAGAAATGCCAAAACTAAGTAATTAGAATGTTCAATTCATTGAAGAGCAAAGCGAATTAGGTTTCTTTTCCCATTTTCATTACACATTGAAGAGTTTGCAGGGATATAAGAGAGACGATTGCTGGCTTGTTTTCAGCCTTTCATTTCCACCTTCTCACTTTCAATATTTCATACAAATTCTCAAGGCTGATCCAACTTGGATTATCAGCCAGACTTCCATTTCATCAGGATCGCACAAAACGTTTCTCAACCAGAATTACTGATTGAAGTGTAGTCACAGGTAAGGATTAAGATTCACAGCAACCAATTTGTATATAGCAGGCTATTATAATCCCAGCTGGTATTATTGTTGGTTAAGTCAGCTCCCAGACTGAAACCTTGTTTGATTGTTTTAACAAGTGGTCTTTTGCTGAAACATAGCACACAATACTGCAGATTTTGCATTTATGATAAAACAGAAGTTTATAACAAAAGAAATGAAGATAAAAGAGAATAAACCAAAGCACATACAAAGAACACAATGTAAAAGATTTTTAAACACACTATAAAAGTATAATTTCACTAATCCCAAAATACTCCTTTATTAATTAAAAAAAAACAAAACAGGTTTTATATTGTATCCAAAACATTACTCATACAATACTCATACCAGAGTCCCTGTATCTAGCACTTTGGCAAGTTTAAGTCACTTGTGATTTCAGTTTCTAGACTGAAATTACATATAGCTTCTTCCTGAAGTTTTCATACATCTGAGCTCCAATGTATTCAGTTTTAAGTAATCTCATCAGGGTTTTATCCCAACATTTCTGGTCTGACACTAACACCAACTCCTCACTGTGAAATAATTATTGTTCTCTATATATCCTTTCCTTCCCAGGAGCACTGATGTACACAGAAATTCACTTCCAAGGCTTCACAGCACTATCCATCAAAGGTCGCACTCTCTAATTATATAGGTGTTTCATTAAGGCTTAAAGAAAAGTCAGGTTCCAGAGCAAACAAACCTTGACACCCCATTACTTCCCTTACTGGGTTGTGAAGCAATCAAAAAGAAACAAAAGTCCATTAGTGGTACACAAAACCCATTCACTCGAAAGCCAAGCCTCAAAACTATTTTTAGAAGAGACCCCCACGTTTACAGAAATATTTAGAAATTACAGCAAACCTTTTAATAATTGACACCTATGGGACTAGGAATGTGCCATTTGATCAAATATTCCAGTTGATCAAGAGGTGCCCACTATGAATGTAACACACACTAAGTAATAGAAATGTAACGCAGGGGGTATACACATCACTGTTAAATTTTAGTTACAGCAGAAACCACTTAAATAAATATGCAACTTTGCCTTAAAAAAATTTACCAGCAGAGAGCTTCTCACTCACTCCCTCAATTGACTACTCGGACATCGCAGTGATTGTGACAATTCAGTAAACCTCCAGTATCTGAGGTATATATTTTTTTGTTGGTTTATTGAGAGTGCTGGTTCAAAAGGTGCTGGTTAACATGAACTTTGCTTTAATTATAAACTTCATACACTCAGGCAATCCATCAGTTACCAACACGAAAACTAGGGACCGAATCTCTCAATAATATGCATTTTTAAAAATGCATATACATTCCATCGATTAATACCTAAAAGCTCATACAGGCAGCAATCTGGTAATGAACAGATAATGTATTTACTGGTCATAGTTGGCTAATATTGAGTAAGACAGCATGAAGAGCCCCCCTGGTGTTGTTCAAAATACGAGCTGTGGGATCATTTGTATCCAACTGAAAAGGCAGAGGGGACTTCAGTTTCATCTGAATTGAAAAATTGCATTTCTGACAGTGCAACCTTCCATAAGCACTGCACAGGGTGTGTCAGCTTGGGCACGAATCTCTGGGGTGATCTTTAAGCTTCTGTTACCCTCAAAGTGAGTGGTGGTGTGTTGGTGGTGGGTGGGGAAACAGCGGAAGAAATAAATACAAAGCAGCGCATGCCTGACTTTCAGCTACACCCCACTGTGCATAGCGCCTGTCCACAAGATGCACTGAGGTGTTTCACTGATGCGGAATTCTGTAGGAGTAATTCCAATGGTCTTTTGAGCTCAGCTTTAGGCCCAGATTCTCAATTGTGAGGAAGGGGCCTTGAAACATTCATGAAAATATAGATTCGGGGGAATAAATAGAACAAAGAATGGTGGACGCTAGAAATCTAAAACAAAACCAGAGGTTGTTGCAGATGCTCAGCAGGGCTGGCATCATCTGTGGAGAGAAATTACAGCTAACATTTTAGGTCCAGTGATCCTTCATTGGAACACAGATTCCAGGGAGATGGACTCTGGCTCATTTTAATGACTGGGCTCTCACTACGTTGATCTGAGTGGGTGACCCGCAGTATCCTGCTCAGAGAACACAAAGGCAGTGAGCAGCCAGTGGGATCTGGTGGGATTAGTCCCTGTTCAGCAGATTGATGTAGTGCGAGGTGTTGGGGTGGTCTGCCTCTAAGTAGAAATGAGAAAGAGTGGAGATCCCTGGGTAAAGGATTATCAAGGCTTGCTAATGATCTGAAAATGGGAATGATGCCCATCTCTGTTTGGATTTAGGACCCTCTCTATCTATTGGCACACCCAAGCAGCCTCACCAGCTGCTTTTAGCAGCTTATGTAGCATTTACACCCAAGAAAACCAGTTTCATATTCCCTTCACTCCTTCAAAACAGGCAAAGGCTTTTAAAGCCTGAATCCTAGCTTTAGGATGAATAAAGAAGTTGATAGTATCGCCACAGAGAAAAAAAACTTTGCTGGTGGAGGAGTTTATTTAAGTGATTTATGCTGTTGGCTCAGTGGTTAGCATTGCTGCCTCACAGTGCCAGGTTTGATTCCAGGCTTGAGCGACTGTCTGTGTGGAGTTTGTACATTCTCCCCGTGTCTGAGTGGGTTTCCTCTGGGTGCTCAGGTTTTTTCCCACAATCCAAAGAATGTGCAGGTTAGGTGAATTGGCCATTCTAAATTGCCCAAAAGTGTTCAGGGATGTGTAGGTTAGGTGTATTAGTCGGTATAAATGTAGAGGAATGGGTTTAGATGGGATACTCTTCAGTGTGGACTTGTTGGACTTCTCTCCACACAGTAGGGATTCTATGAGTCTATGAACAAAGGGTCATAAGCTTAACTAGGGACAGCCAGGCCATTCAGAAGGTACTGCTTCACACAGGGACAGTAGAAATCTGACCCCCCCCAACACACACACACACACACACACACACACAAAGTTTTAAATTGTGTATTTGTCAGGCAAGGTCGTTCAGAGTGACAGAACTTGGAAATCAGCCATGAACTGATTAAATGAATGGGTGGAGCAGCCCTGAAGGGGCTGAATGGCCTCTTCTTAGAGAAGGGAGGGATAGAACTTATTGTGGGTGACTGGGGTGTAGATGAGAGGAGGGGACTTCGGTAGCATTGTGTGTGGAGGAAGTGACAGCACTATCTGAAAGGACATATTAAAGTTGTAAATGAGTTGAGTTGATTGTTTTCGCCAGGGCCACCGTCAGATGGGAACTCGATGGTGACGCAGTATACGTTGGAGATGAGTCAAGGAGAGCTAGCACCTTCGGAGGTTTACTGTGGTCCTGATCTGGAATGTACTGTCAGCAGCCTCCTGCCTGGGACCACCTATCAGTTCAGGGTGAGAGCTGCCAATGAAGCAGGGGTGAGTTTCTGTGATCGCACCTTTATCTATTTGAATTTAAGCTAATCTTCCATACCCCAGTTCCTCCAGCACCAAGACCACTTACCTTTACCTTCATTACATCAGCCGTCTCCTCCACTGTCTCAATCCAATTGTATCCCTCAACCATCCCCATTGTCGCTCTGAGACTCGCCTTTTCCAACGCTCTCCTGCCCAGCACAGCCACCTTCATCTGGAATTGATCCAACAATCTGCTGTTCCTCTCCTCACCTGTACCAGCTTTCACTTGTTCAACAGCCCTGTGCTCCCTGACTTACATTGACGTTCAATCTGGAAAAGCCTCAACTTTTAAAATTCTCATCACTGTTTCCAAATCTCTTCATGGCCTCACCCCTCCTGATCCCGGGAATCTCCTCCAGCCCCACAGCCCTCTGAGATCCCTGTAGTCCTGCTATTCTGGCCTCTTGAACATGCCTAATTTTAACCTGTCCACCGTTCAGATCCTAATCCCTGGAATTCCCTCCCTAAACCTGTCTGCCTCTTTCTTCCTTTGTGATGCTCCTTAAATCCTAACAGCCAAGACTGATAGATAGGGAGCAGCTGGGATCCCACTGAAGGGTAGGCTACGCTTGAGGGGCAGAATGGCCTCATCCTGATCCTATGGTTTGTTATTTATCTGAAAAGCTCTCTGTGCCTGATAACATGTTACCGCATCAAAGGTGCTATATAAATATGAATAACTGTTGTTTGAAAAAGGAAGTGAGAACAGTTTAAATTCTGCCGAAAATCCACAGCAGTCCCTCAGTGCGTGTCTCTCCCAGACGGACTCACTCTGTTTTATTAGCAGTGTGCTGAGTCATGCTTGACCCAAACACTCCCTAGTCAGTGACCTCAAGGGATCACAACTGGTGACCTTATCCCTCCATCACTGTTCCTGAACAGTGCATTCCTAAAGTGGTAACTAGTTTATTTTTCAGACACTGGGGCCCTCGTGGTCACTGGTTCTATTGACAATGAGGACCTTGCGGGATAGTGGGAGTTGTCACAGTTTCAGCGATCTGGAACAAGCTGCCTGAAGGGGTGGTGGAAACCGTATCAGTAATAACTCGCAGACGAGAATTGTTTAAAGTGTTGTAAGGGGAAGCCTTGCAGGGCTGTGGAGTCAAAAGTCTGGAGGTGAGGGAATGAATCAGAGATCTGGGACAGTTACAGTGGGCTGAATGGCCACCTCCTGTGCTGCTAAATGTTATGACATGTGTCACTTTACCTGCTCTCCCCTTTACTCATCATTGCCTTAGACTTGCTATCTCGCAGGCTTCCCCCTCCTACAACAGCCCACAGATTTGCGGACACCATGTTAGTGTTGCCTAATGTGTCTTTGCACACCTCTCCCCGCCTTCTGCCAGTCTCCAAACTCTTTCCAACCTTGGTGATGCCCTGGGACTAAGACTATGGATTGTCATCTCCCCACTCACCGACCCTGCTCACCAAGATTTGTATCATACTCCATATTGGAGAGTGAGCTCAACCGCCAATGAAGTCGATGTGGGAGTGGGTCTGGAATCACCTAGAAGTGCAGACCTTAAGGTGACACCACGATTCCTTCACCCCAACCCCCATGCTCATTTCCATCGCTGCCACTTTTTCAGTTCTATCTTTTTTAAAGCGATGTGATGCGATTTCAAACTCCCGTTTTCCAGAATCTTTAGCCCAGCAACTTCCGAAACTGCGTGATGTCCCAAAGCATGTTCCACCCAGTGACCATCCAAATCCAATTCCAAACATTATATTAGAACCCTACAGTGTAGAAACAGACCCTGCAGCCCAACAAGTCCATGCCAATCCTTTGAAGAGTGACCCACTCAGACCCCATTTCCCTCTGATTAATGCACTTAACACTATGGCAATTTAGCATGGCCAATTCAGCTGACCTACACATTTTTGGACTCTGAGAGGAAACCGGAGCACCCGGAGGAAACCCATGCAGACCCGAGGAGAGTATGCAAACTCCACACAGACTGTAGCCCGAGGCTGGAATCGAACCCGGGTCCCTGGCACTGTGCAGCAGCAGTGCTGACCACTGAGCCACTGTGCCACCCTAAAAATGGCACCACTGCTCCTTGCGTGAAGTGCAGGGTACTTTGGGTTGGTCAGGGGATGTGAAAAGTGACACATTAATTAATTAATGACTTTCTTGTTCAATAGCTGATGTTTTGCTTGTTTTCTTTTTCAATGCCAGTACGGACCTTACTCTGAAGCAATAGATCTCACAACGGCCACAGGACCCCCAGTTCAGTGTAAATCACCTGCACTTTCCTGCTTGTCGACCACAAGTGTACACGTGAGCTGGGAGGTAAGTCACCACGACTTGAGGGGCAGCTTGGGGCCCAGAGGGACTGATCCCACATTCGGAAAAGTGTTTCACAAAGGCATTCAGAGAAGGCACATTTAAATAAAAAAATGCAAATCACTGTTTATTACACTGTGTCCAAAACTGAAGTCAAACCTAATTCACCCTGCTGCTGAAAGAGAGTGAGTTCAGGTTCATTTTGTCTCTGTCCTGAGTGTGTTTAATAGGGGACAGTCCAGAGGAGCTTTATTTTGTATCTAACCGTGTCCTGTACTGTCCTGGAGTGTTTGATGGAGACAGTGTAGAAGGACCTTTACTCTGTATCTAACTTTGGGATTCAGCTTTCCTGGAGGGGTTTGGTTGATCACCACTATTATCTCCATAACACCGGTGAACCATGTACTTTAACTTAACGTGAAAATCTTATGAGCCTGTGGAGGGGCAGAGGGCTGTATTCTCTGACACAAAGCTCTGTTGCGTGGATAATGGTTTAAATTCACAATGAAATGTGGTGCATAATCCCAGGTTGCGCCGTTCAGAGAGGAGCAATGCTGCGGAAGGAGGAAGCTGTGCTGTAATGATTTTGAGGTCTCCTTTCTTGGATTTGGTGGAAAGCAAAGCGAGGGGTATTGATTGGTGTGGGCGAGTTGAGCTGAGCGGGGTTTAACGTTCCGCAGCTTTTCCTCAGGTTGCTGGTGTGGCGATCTTTGTTGTCATGACACTGAGCTGCAGGACAGCAGTTAGCAAGCAATGTGCTTTTGATTGGATTGTTCTCTCCGACATCCACGGCTTTTGAGAGCATTGCTTTTAGCTTTGATCACTTTTGGGTTTGTGGGTAAAATTTCACTTGAGACCATTTCCTGAGGGCTCAGTGGAGGCTTGTGCCCCCCTCTTCTCTCAAAGACACAACTTCTTGGCAACTGAACTGAAGCCGTCCCATCCTGGCACTGCCCTCCAAACCGGGTGTTGAGGGGATCGATTCTAGGACAGGTTCAAATTGAAGCAACAAGGCCTCTCCTTTCCCATCTCTCTGGCCCAACCTCAAGTTACTTTTATCCATCATCTCCCTTGTTCCCAGCAGTGCTTCTCAGTGCGGATGTGACCCCAACTGGCTTTCCTATTCCTCTGTGCCTTTGGGAATTTGGGGTCAATAGACTATAAGTCACAGGAGCAGAATTAGGCCATTCAGCCCATCGAGTCTGTTCTGCAATTCGATCATGACTGATACGTTTCTCAACCCTATTCTCCTGCCTTCTACCCATAATCCTTGATCCCCTTACACATTTACACACACACACACACAGAGTCACACGCACATCCTCACAATCACATCATCAGGCATGCTCACACCCTCACACACACACTCACACCGTCATAAACACACTTTCACTGTTGCACAGTCACATTGTCACACTAACACTATTACACACTCACATTGTTGCACACTTGCACTGTCTCTCACACACAGTCACACACATCTTCACACTGACACATGCTCACACTGTCTCACACACACACACACATTGTCACACACGCACTATATCACATCACACAAATCACATTGTCATCTGCATTGTTGCAAACATGCTCACACAGTCTCACACACACATTGTCACATGCTCAAACTGTCTCACACACCCACACTCTCTCACATTGTCATACTATCACACACACTGTCACATGCTCACTCTGTCACACCCAGATAAGGGAGTGAGAAGGCAATAACATCATGAGGTACATTCCCAGCAGCTTTAACATTTTGAATTTTAAGAATAGCCAGAGCTGCCAGGCCATCACTTGCTGAGAGTAGGGGTTGGATGGGGGAGGGGTTGTCCTGTCTGAGGCACAGTTGCACTCAGTGCTGTGGGGAGGTGGCTGGGGAGAGTTTGGCTGAAAGTGTGTGGGCTCAAGACAGTGCCCTCAGTGTTATACTGTGGGTCTGCTCCATCCTATCTACCCTTCAGCCCACCCCCCCACATTGGGGCAGAAACCCGACCGGAGAGCTCTGGCTGTGGCTGTCTCTCTGAATCACAACATAACCAATGCAGATGAGAAGAGAGAATGGTGAAAATGGAAAAGCATTAATTAGCCACAAGATGGAAAAAAGACAGGTTATTCATTTAGATGTGAATAGCTCCCTTGTCCTAACTTGCCATTGCCTTTCACAGCACATGAAATAGAACAAGCATTAACAGCTATCGGCTCTCTCTCACTTGGAAATATGTTCACTTCATCTCACCCTCTCTGTGTGTGACCTTTTCACTATTTTACTGCTGCCTCCAATGAAACTTCGTATTGCACTTTGATTTCAAATAGATGCATTCATTAGAGTCTAATGCAAAATTCTGGGATAAAACATTTATTGTGAAGGATAATTTAACTAATGCACAAGATGTGAGTAAATCAGCCTTCCTCAGTGCACTTCCTGGTTTTAATAGCTCAGGTATTGTGGATAAGATTAGAAATGGTCTGTCCAACCTTTCAGCCATAGAAGCACAAAGTGTTAGAAAAATCTAACAGTTTGCCTCTTGTACTGTCAGCAAGTATTCATAGCTTTTACAGCTACTTATCACTATCAGATCAAGAGGTTTTTGCAGAATGATGCAAAAAGGGCACTAGACAGGCCCTTTTATGTTAGTGTAGTGCTGCAACACAAGTCTTCACTTATCCTAATTCATCCCTGCCTACCCTCTACTCCCTCCTGGCTTTATCGAGCCTGCTCTGAGATATAACTCTGCTAATGCTGGCTGAGTAGTATTTGAATCCTATTCGTAGTATGGAGCTTAAATATTGCTGAACAGAGACATGCTGTCAAAGTTTTTTCTCCTTGAACCCATCAGGACAGATGCAAGAATGCCAAATTTCAAACAGGAATAACAGTTTATATTGCATGAGCAAAAGGTGCTGATTGGTTGGCCGGAGGCTCCAGATTGGTCAAGGTGTTGCCATGGAAAGGCTCCAGGGACCAGTTACCGTAAAGTTTTAACAGAAAAGGGGCAACATCGAGATAGATCCCATTTTCCTTCAGAGGATTGCTCCCTACCCGTGAACATTGTTCCCTGGTGCATTTCCCATGGTCCATTTCGAGCACACTGAGGCAACGTGTCTATTATATTTGTGTTGTTTTTGAAAGCCGTAGCCCCTCTGGGCATTAAATCTTTTATCCACCATCCCCTCCTCCCCACCATGGTCCTGATACCCTCCATGCCATCTCATTGCCCCATTCCCCTTTCCCTCATGCCATCCATTACACCTCCATAGTTACTCACCTGGTGTGTTCCAATGGTGGATTCTTTAAAACACATGGACATGAGAAAATCTGAACCAGCACTTTCTCTTGTACATTTAATGAAAAAGGATGCATTCCAGAAACCCTTTTAGAGATTTAAAAACTCCTCAAGTCCTCAATCTCTCCAAGCAAACCTCTGATTAGAGCTCCTGTTCTTTCTATTGCACTGTTCACAAACCAGTGATTGGCTTGTCCTTGGTTACAAAGTATTGTGCAGCATCCAGAAGTTTTTCCATCATTGCAGGCTGTCTCAAGTGTTGCACATTTTACATTCTTGTCTTGAATGAGTCTCAATGAGGTCTGCTTGTGGTTACAGAGCCCGGAGAATTATGGTGATGACATATCAGAGTACAGACTGGAATGGGGGGAGACGGAGGAATCCATGGACCTTGTTTACTGCGGAATGGAGACAGCCTTCGAGATCAACGAACTCAAACCAGCGACACACTACTGCTGCCGACTACAGGTAAGGGGGCTGGCACCAGGGACGCAGCTCCTGGCCTTAGCCAACACCTCATTGGGCCGCAAAGTTACAGTTGTAATGCGTGAAATGAGCCACAACATTCTTCATTATATCCGCTGAAAATAATCGTCTCTTTTTCAAAGGAACTGGTAAAAAAAAAGTCCCAATCTACCCTCTCTGGATTCTTCAAAGCGCAGCACAGCCAATAAGTGTTTTTTTGAAGTGTCGTCAATGTTGTCGTGTAGGAACAATAGTACTCGAGTACCAGTGAAGACAAGTCTGTCCCTGTATAATACTGGGATACAGTACTGGTGGGGACAGGTCTATCACTGTATAACACTGGGGTACAGCACTGGTGTGGCCAGATCTGTTCCTGTAGCATACTGGGGTACAGTACTCGTGGGGACAGGTCTGTCACTGTATAACACTGGGGTAGAGTATTGGTGTGGACAGGTCTGTTCCTATAGCATACTGGGGTACAGTACTGGTGGGGGCAGATCTGTCACTGTGTAATCCTGGGGGACAGTACTGGTGGGGACAGGTCTGCAACTGTATAATACTGGAGTACTGACCTGCTGGGGACAGGTCTGTCACTGTGTAACACTGACGCACAGAACTGGTGGGGCCAGGTCTATCACTGTATAACACTGGGATACAGTACTGGTGGGGCCAGGTCTATCACTGTATAACACTGGGATACAGTACTGGTGGGGCCAGGTCTATCACTGTATAACACTGGGATACAGTACTGGTGGGGCCAGGTCTATCACTGTATAACACTGGCGTACAGTACTGGTGTGGCCAGGTCTGTCACTGTATAACACTGGGGTACAGTACTGGTGGAGACAGGTCTGCCACTGTATAACAATAGGGTACAATACTGGTGGAGACAGGTCCATCGTTGTATAACACTAGGGTACAGTACTGATGGGGACAGGTCTGTCACTGTATAACACTGGGGTACAGTACTGGTGGGGACAGGTCTGTAACTGTATAACACTAGGGTACAGTACTGATGGGGACAGGTCTGTCACTGTATAACACTGGGGTACAGTACTGGTGGGGTCAGGTCTGTTACTGTATAAGACTGAGCTGGGGTACATACTGGTGAAGACAGGTTTGTCTTTGAAGTCACCTCAGTTTCTAGTTTCATCATATGTTTATTTGTACCACAAATCATGTTAAAATATAATTGTGATTGGCTGTGAAAGGCAGTGTTGTCTCTCTTGGCTGCACTGCAGTCATCAGTAGGCACCAGCTGGTAACTGATGGCTGTTAGGCTTCGAGGAATTGATGCTGTGAATACATCTCCATTACACATAATGAATGAGTTCATCAAACGAGTTAGTGAGTGATACTGATGTATGACACACAGGCCAGGGGACAATTTGAAATGTCTTATGAACTTTTATTTTCAAACTTAACACGCACATAAATAAAAATAGGCAATGTTTTGTCACTGCAGTCATTAATTTTGTTTCCTGTTCGTGTTCCTGATGGGAAGATAATATAATTTCATTCTGAAAGCAATTGTATCAATTTAGCAGAAGAGATTTAGATTATAGGGTCCCTGGGTGCACACAGCTCCCCCCTCCCCTCCTCTCACCTTGCTGCACTTTACATTCAGTTCGGTTCAAGTTCTTTGCTTTTTCACACCTCTATGTTTTAAAAAAATGTCAGTACAAGACGAGGCCATTCTCCCCCTTGACAATGTTCTTTACTTGTTTCAGCTTAGAACTGATGTTCTTTTTAACTCTGTCAGAACCATCTTTGTCACAAACCTTTTGCCTCGAAACATGATGGCACTTATTGAACACGTTTTGGCCATTGCCAACAAAGGGTGGGCGCTCTTCCCAGTCATTAATGTCAAAGCTGTTGGCCTTCAAGCAGCATGTCAGAGTGTCTTTATAGCATTTTCAATGTCCTCCCTGGAATGCTGGCTGTCTGAGAATTGGGAATGAGGAGGCAGAATGACAACTGATGTCCTTCACCATCCTTACCTGGTCTGGCCTATATACTCCAAACCCACAGTATCTAAGGGACGGCACTAAATATTGGCCTAGCCAGCAACATCGACATTCTGTGAACTAATAAAAAACACAGAGAAAAAGAAGTCATTAAAAAGAAGTCATTGGGCGGCATAGTGCTTCAGTGGTTAGCACTGCTGCCTCACAGCGCCAAGGACCTGGTTTCAATTCCAGCCTCGGGCGAGTGTCTGTGTGGAGTTTGCACATTCTCCCCATTGTCTGCGTGTGTTTCTTCCAAGTGCTCCAGTTTTCTCCCACAATCCAAAGATGTGCAGGTTAGGTGAAATGGCCTTGCTAAATTGCCCATAGAGTAGGTTAGGTGCAATAGTCAGGGGTAAATATAGAGTAATGGGTTTGGTTGGGATACTCTTTGGAGGGTCGGTGTGGACTTGTTAGGCCGAAGGGCTTGTTTCCATACTGTAGGAATTCAAAGATTCTACAATGATCCCATTGCCTCATGGGACACCCTGCCCTTATGTGTCAAGAGATCCTCAGGCCAGGAATTCTGCCCATTCAGTCACTTGAGGACCTATGGCAGAAACTTGGAGTAGAGGTCATCCTCAAGTTGAGGGACAGGGATTTGCGATGAACCCCCAACCCTCTCGGTCAGCAGAAAGTTCCATCTGCCCCATCCATTGTTTTATGAGGAAGTTAATTCCAGATGCCCACTGCTCTCTGCTTCCTCATTCCACCCTCAGTGCCCTCGCTGTCAGTTTTAGATTGTGTCCTCCTTGTTTTGTATTTCTCCGACTAGTGGAATTCATGGAGTCATAGAGATGTACAGCACAGAAACAGACCCTTCAGTCCAACCCGTCCATGCCAACCAGATATTCTAATGCAATCAAGTCCCACCTGCCAGCACCCGGCCCATATCCCTCCAAACCCTTCCTATTCATATACTCATCCAGATGCCTTTTAAATGCTGCAATTATACCAGCCTTCACCACTTCCTCTGGCAGCTCATTCCATACACGCACCACCCTCTGCGTGAAAAAATTGCCCCTTAGGTCCCTTTCAAATCTTTCTCCTCTCACCTTAAACCTATGCCTCCTAGTTCTGGACTGCCAACCCCAGGAAAAAGATTTTGTCTATTTATCCTATCCATGCCCCTCATGATTTTATAAACCTTTCAGGTCACCCCTCAGCTTTCGACGCTCCAGGGAAAACAGTCCCAGCCTATTCAACCTCTCTCTTTAGCTCAAACACTCCAACTTGTAAATCTTTTCTGAACCCTTTCAAATTTCACAACATTCCTCCGATAGGATGGAGATCAGAATTGCACTTTCTGGTCTCCAGTATTCCACAAGTGGCCTAACCAATGTCCTGTACAACCACAACATGACCTCCAAATTCCTGTACTCAATACTCTGACCAATGAAGAAAAGCGTACCAAACTTCTTCTTCACTATCCTACCTACCTGTGACGCTACTTTTAAGGAACAATGAACCTGCAATCCAAAGTCTGTTTGTTCAGCAGCACTCCCCAGGACCTTACCATTAAGTGTATAAGTCCTGCTTTGATTTGACTTTCCAAAACACAGCAACTTGCACTTATCTAAATTGAACCGCATCTGCCAGTCCTCAACCCATTGGCCGATCTGATGAAGATCTTGTTGTACGCTGAGATAATCTTCGCTGTCCACTACAACTCCAAATTTGGTGTCATCTGCAAAGTTATTAACTGTACCTCCTATGTTCACATCCAAATAATTTATATAAATGATGAAAGCAGTGGACCCAGCACTGATCCTTGTGACACACCACTTTGAGGCCTCCAGTTTGTAAAGCAACCCTCCACCACCACCACTCTCTGTTCTTCTACCTTTAAGCCAGTTCTGAATCCAAGTGGTTAATTCTCCCTGTATTCCATGCGGCCTAACCTTGCTAACCAGTCTCTACCATCGGAAACCTTGTCAGACGTCTTACTGAAGTTCATATACATCATGCCCACCACTCTGCCCTCATCAATCCTCTTTGTTACTTCTTCAAAAAACTCAATCACGTTTTTGAGACATGATTTCCCACGCACAAAGCCATGTTGACTATCCCTAATCAGTCCTTGCCTTTCCAAATACATGTACATCCTGTCCCTCAGGATTCCCTCCAACAACTTGCCCACCACCGAGATCAGGCTCACTGGTCTATAGTTCCCTGGCTTGTCCTTACCACCCTTCTTAAACAGTGGCACCACATTAGCCAACCTCCAGTCTTCGGCACCTCACCTGTGACTATCGATGATACAAATATCTCAGCAAGAGGCCCAGCAATCAATTCCCTAGCTTCCCACAGAAGCTAGATACCTGATCAGGTCCTGGGGATTTATCCATCTTGATGCGTTTCAAGACATCCAGCACTTCCTCCTCTGTAATATGGACATTTTTCAAGTTGTGCAGAAAGTAAGGACTGCAGAAGCTGGAGATCAGAGTTGAGAGTGGAAAAGCTCAGCCGGTCAGGCAGTATCTGAGGAGCAGGAGAATTGATGTTTTGAGCATAAGCCTCATTCCTGATGTTGAGCTGATACCCGAAACGTCGATTCTCCTGCTCCTCGGATGCTGCCTGACTGGCTGGGCTTTTCAAGATACTACCACCTATTTCCCCTCATCCTGTGTTTTCCCTGTCCTTCTCCACAGTAAACATTGATGCAAAATACTCATTTAGTATCTCCTCCATTGCCTGCAGTTCCACACATCGGTTGCCTTACTGATCTTTGAGGTATCCTATTCTCTCCTTAACCCTATCTGCCAAAGCTATCTCATGTCCCCTTTTTAACCATCCTGACTGCTTACTGCCTTTATACTCTTCTGAGGATTCACTCGGTCTCTCCTGTCCATTCCTGATATATGCTTCCTTCTTCACCAAAACCTTAATTTCTCTAGTCATCCCGCATTTCCTGCACCTAACAGCCTAGCTTTACACCTGAACAGGAATATACTGGCTCTGGACTCTCGTTACTTCATTTTTGAAGGCTTCCATTTTCCAGCCATCCCTTTATCTGCGAACATCTGCCCCCAAACAGCTTTTCAATGTTCTTGCCTTATACTCTGCCTCTAGCTGGTCCATCATCATTTTAAACACCACTTCTCAATCTTCTGTCTTCAAAAAGTGCACAAGCATCAACAATGTAATCCAACATCAGAATATAACCATTGAAGATCTGATTGTATTCTGGTGAATCTCCTCAGCAGCGCCCCCAAGGCCACTATCTCCTTTATAGAACATAGAACATTATCGCGCAGTTTAGGCCCTTCGGCCCTCGATTTTGCACCGATCTGTGAAATCAATCTGAAGCCCATCTAACCTACGCTATTCCATTCTCGTCCACATGCCTATCCAATGACTATTTAAAAGCCCTTAAAATTGACGAGTCTACTACTGTTGCAGGCAGTGCATTCCACGCCCCTACTACTCTCTGAGTAAAGAAATTACCTCTGACATCTGTCCTATATCTATCACCCCTCAATTTAAAGCTATGTTCCCTTGTGCTCTCCATTATCATCCGAGAAAAAAGGCTCTCACTGTCCACCCTATCTAACCCTCTGATTATCTTATATGTCTCAATTAAGTCACCTCTCAACCTTCTTCTCTCTAACGAGAACAGCCTCAGGTCCCTCAGCTTTTTCTCGTAGACCTTCCCTCCATACCAGACAACATCCTAGTAAATCTCCTCTGAATGCGATGCCCAGAACCGAACCCGATTACTTGTGATGGGATTAAACAAAGCTTTCCTTAACCTGGAGCATCACCTCCAGCCATTACTATTCCAGACCTCACAAGGTGAACATTCCATTACCAATTCTGATTGATCTGTGCACCCGTTTCAGAGAAGCAACAGTGTACTATCCACAAGAAACACAACAGAAATCCTAAGTGAGCACTTTCCAAACCCACACCCACTGCCATCTTGAAGGACAAGGGCAGCAGATGCAAGTTCTCCTCGAAGTCTCTCGCTATCCTGACTTGGAAATATGTTGCCGTTCCTTCAGTGTCGCTGGGTCAAAATTCTGGAACTGCCTCCGACACTGCAAGGTGAGAGTCCCTACACCACCATGACTACAGCAATTAGAGAAGCCAGCTCAAGGGCTCCAGCCGGGTCTGGAGAGTAAATGCTCACCAGGCTATTGACGCTCGTATTCCCTGAATGGATAAAAAGAAATCCAATTCCTTTTTAAAGATATTGTTGGACCAGTGTCTTTCCATTTCCCCTGTCACCCTCTTGCAAAGTCATTAAAAGGTGCTCTATAAATGTAAGTTGTTTTAAAATCATAGAAGTTTTACAGGACAGAAGAGGCCATTTGACCCCTTGTGTCTTTACCAGCCCTCAAAAGAGCCACCAGCTAGTTCCATTCTCCAGCCCAATCTCTGTAGCTCTCTCAATGCATCGCTTTCAAATATATATCCAGCTCTCTTTCGAAACCTATGGAGTCTACCTCCATCAGTCTCCCAGGGAGTACATTCAAAATAAAGAAGTTTCTTCTCCCCTTACTCATTGCTCTCTTGCTGATACGTCTTGAAATTGTGACCCTAGTTACTGACATGCCAACCAGTGGAAACAGAATATCCTTCTTTACCCTGTCAAAATTGTTCTTAAGTTTGACACCAGAATCAGGTCACCTCTTAATCTTAAATAAAGACGGAAAGTACTGCAGATGCTGTAAATCAGAAACGAAAACAGAAGTTTCTAGAAAAGCTCAGCAGGCCTGGTAACATCTGTGAAGAGAAATCAGAGTTAACGTTTTGGGTCTGGTGACCCTTTCTCAAGGAACCTGTGCCCAGGATATTTGTCTCTGATGATGATGATGCCTGCTATGGCCAAACAGCCTACAGCCATTCAGCATTGCAGCTCATGGATATAAGAAGTGTTTTTGAGTTAGGTTGTAAAGCATCTCTGAAGACTGGAACTGCCCATCAATGGAAGCAAATTTTCAGTAAGTCTTGCTCCAGTGAAACCAGGCAGCCTAAATCATATAGCGCTTTTCACAAATTCAGGATGTTCCAAAGTTCTTTACCCGATTGAGACAATTTGAAGTATAGCCACTGTTTTTAGTGAAGGAAACACAGCAGTCAGTTTGCACAAAGCAAGATCCCACAAGCAGCCTTGTGCCAATGACCAGACTGTCTGATTTTCCAGCCATTTTGATTGAGGGACAGGGAGAGCTCACACGATCGTCCTACAAAGGGATCCTTCTTACACGCATACAGGAGGGCCTTGGTTTTCAAGAGGAAACACCTCCAACAGTGCAGCACTCTACCAGTTCTGCACCCAGGTGGACTGCGTCAAGAGTGTGGTGCTGGAAAAGCACGGCAGCATCCAAGGAGAAGGAGAATCGGTGTTTTGGGCAAAAACCCTTCATCAGGAATGAGGATTGCATGGGGAGCCTCCACTCTCAGGAGTTGGACTCCAACCCACAGCCTCTAAATCAGACTCATGGGAGACAAAGCTAAAATCAAAGGGCAAGCTGGAGAGAGCAAGGTACTGTTGGAACAGATAAAGAATACGATATCAAATTTGATTGAAGTTACAAAGAAGTTAGTTATAAACCTAGGACTGGGAATTTGGATGGTCATTTAAATTAATAGCAAGAATTAGAGCATTATTTTGTTCAGGTGCATAAACATTACAGTCCCTCAGGGTCGAATCAGTGTTCCTGACATTACTCAAAACACTAATGAGCACGTCCTGTTGACAGTCACTGTAATTATTCTTTCACTTTATCTCACTCTCATATTCACCTGTAATTCTTATATCATATTAGTAGAAATTATGCTTTTAGAAACTTCAAGTTAGGAGCTGATGACTCATGTTGTTAAACTCTGGAGCTTTCACACTGGAGGACTTCCTTTTTAACAACACGGGAAAGAGCAGTAGCCAACATACAAAATCCTGTTTCTTTCATAAATGATCCATCCAACTTCTCAATGCAAACTTATAGAACCTTTCACAGAATAGCCAGCTCGGTGATGTGCTGCCACTGCAGTTAAACAAGGTCCTGATGAGACCACCCCTGGAGCACAGCATTGGCCTCCCTTCTTAAGAAAGGATTGACCTGCTGTAGATGGAGTGCAGGGGAGGTTCACACTGCAGATATCAGGGATGGCAGAATTGTCATTTGAGGAGAGATCATAAAATCATAGAATAGAAACATAGAATCATTACAGCGTGGAAGCAGGCCATTCAGTCCTCTGAAGAGCATCACACCCGGACCCACCCCATATCCTATCGCTGTAACCCTGCATTTCCCATGGCTATCCCACCTAGCCTGCACACTGGACACTGTGGGGAATTTAGCATGGCCAGTCCATCTAGCCTGCACCTCTTTGGACTGAGTTTGACTGGGCCTGGTTCTCAGAATTATTTGTTGAAACATATAAAGTTCGACCAGGGCTGGACAGATTCCTGTTGTCCTCACCCTCGAGGGTTAACATTGTTCCTGGTGACTTTGCCAAGTCTGCACTAGAAGTCATCCTGAGTTCATTGCTGCAATAGGTTTGATGTCTGATTATTAGAGAAAATAAATTAAACTGTCTGTGAGCTAGAGGCAGTAAAACAGTAGCATTCACATCTGTATTACACTTAAAGAAATTAGTTTAAGACATGGGCCATTTTCTCCCATGAAACCACATTAATGTATCCTCCCATAAGTAATTACTTCAGGACAACCTATTTAAGTACTTGGATTGGTTGCAGCATTTGGCAAGAGTGCTGGTGGCTGGAGATTCATGGAATCCAATTAAGCCCAGGTCATACATACAGAGAGAAAAAAACAACTTGCATTTCGTTAGCACCTGTTGCCAACTCAGGTGGACCAAAATGCTTTGCATCCAATGACGAATGTATTCTTGTGGTAGTGCACAGCAGGTTCCTGTGAACAGCAGTGAGATGAACAATTTGGTCATTCATTTCAATGTTGCTAGCTGAGGGGCAAATATTGGCCTTTGAGGTCCTAACAGCTTTGTTGATCCATTTAAATTGACACACGCATGTATCAGAAATCAGACAACTCCTTGATAGGGACTGAATGGGCTGAGAGTGTGAGATGGAGGATTGCCCTCGAGAAGATGCTCTTTGTCAGCTTTACAATGAGAAGGTGTCTACCCTCTGCTGTTACTGACGTGGTCATGATTGACGAGACGGTGTAGAATGCACAGATAGAATTGTCAAATCTGATTGGAAGGGTTCCTGGATGTTTCATCCAATGGCCTGCCCAGAATTGTGGGGAGGGCTTCCTGGCTCCAGGGCTCTTCTTACTGCACCCTCCTCCACCCCGCACCCCCAACTTCTAAATCCTGTTTCACCCTCCCCTGCACCCTCTTGACTGGAGTCCAGTTTAAAGTTCACATGGTGGTGTCAGTGGTTGGAACTGTACATTGCTGAATGAATGCCCCATGAGTTGTTGCCCACAGTTGTTGGTGTCAACAAGCGCTGCATTCTCCTACATTTATTGTGGGAGTGACTATACATTGCCTTGGTGCCAATGTGTGCAGCACTGAAAGATGTCACAAAAATGCAAGTTACTTCTGAAAAGTTCCCCACTTCATCCTTGTTTCCAAATGATAGAGTGAAGGGCACAAAGTTTCATAAGAACATTACTGCAGTTATGTAGTTGACTGAGGAAGTGGGGATTGCTTCCTTTGGACCAGAGAAGACTAAGAGGAGAATTGATCTAGATCTTCAAATCACCAAGGATTTGCACAGAGTGGGTGGGGAGAATGTTCCCATTGTTGGATAGATCATGAATCAATGGATACAGATCTGTGGTAATTCGCAAAAGCAGCACCAGGAAGATCTTTTTCATGTGGATAGGGGTTAGGATCTGGAGTATTCTGCCTGAGTGCATAGTGGAGAAGGGTTTATTTGAAGCTTTCAAGAGATCACCATCCAAAGAGGAAGCAGACAGGGGAAAGACATTACATAAGTTACTCCTTCAAAGAGCGTTATGGACATGGTGAGCCAGAAGGTCTCCTGTTGTGGAGCTACTCTGTGTTTCCATGAGTGACAGGCAGTTCCGAGCAGCAGTTTGGAGGGTCTCAACAGCAACCACTACAGCTTCTGTTTCACTTTGACTGTAATTAACAGCATCAGCAAGCAGCCATCAGCCCTCCAACTCTCCTTAAAGCTTCAGTCTCCATTTCATTCTGTTGACGTTAGTATTGTGCAACACGTGATTTTGCAGTCCACGCACAACGGGAAAGTAATTATTGTTAATCACCCAACAGATTTTCAGTGAATGATAAATCTGGGCATTGCTCAGAGAATGCTGTTGTATTTGGCTGTTGGTGCCAGATGCAAGCAGAATCTATTTGGTTGCATCATTAACTAAATTAGTGTGAAGTAAAATTAGGTGATCATCCTAAAGTTATTAACCCAATTTCCTTCCTATTTTTAGCTGAAAATACGCAGATCGCTTTGATCATTGATCACTCACTCTGTCTAAATTCCCTTCAAGCCTCTTTGTATCTTCCACATAACTCGCATTCCCACCAACTTTTGTATCATCTGCAAACTTGAAAATATTACAATTTCCACATTCTAATGCACTGATCTTTAAAGTACCCCAACAGATAGAGCCTACCAATGATGAGAGAATGATCCATTTATTGCTACTCTTTGCTTTCCACCTGCTATCCAATCCATAATAGTATATCAGCTGCAATCCTCTACACCTTAATTTTGTTTAGTAACCTCCTATGTGGGACTATATCAAAAGCCTTCTGAAACACTAAATAAGTCACATCCACTGATACTCCCTTATTAACTCTGCTATAACATCCTTAAAAAACACATCTTCAAAACTCTGTTATGATATTCCCTTCATAAGTCTATGTTGACATTGTGCAATCATTTCTAAGTATCCCATAATCACAAACTTTATAACAGATTATAGTATTTACCTTACCAAGGACATATGAACCATACCAACTTATAAAGCAGTGGTAAATGTAGACCATTCAGTCCATCAGGCTGGCTCCATTGTTTAATAAGATCACGTCTGATCTCTCTGATCTATTCCATATTCCTCCCGATCCTCCTGATAACCCTTGAATTCCTGCCAAACAACAATCTATTCACTAGGCACAAGTGAGGACTGCAGATGCTGGAGATTAGAGTTGAGTGGGTGATGCTGGAAAAACACAGCAGGTCAGGCAGCATCTGAAGAGCAGGAAAATCAATGTTTTGGGCAAAAGTCCTTCATTTACCTCTCCATCCCCCCAAGGCTCCCAGCCTCATTCCTGATGAAGGGCTTTTGCCCGAAACATTGATTTTCCTGCTCTTTGGATGCTGCCTAACCTGCTGTGCTTTTCCAACACCACACTCTCCACAGCCATCTATCCACTTCCACCTTAAAAGTATTCAGTCACCACAACTCCCTCAATTTCTGAGGCACGTAGTTACAGAATCCTTTGCACAATCCTCTGAGGGGGAGAAAGTCCTCCTCATCTTTGTTATTAAAAGGATGACCCCTAGTTTTACAACAGTGCCTCCTGATAAGACTATATCATTTTGAAATCACAGCGGGTCAGGCAGCATCCGTGGAGAGAGTGCAAGCTAACGTTTTGAGTCCAAATGACTCTTCATGTATCTTTGTATTTTTCATCAGTTTGATTGTGGATAAAAGTGAAGAATGGACTTTATTTAAAACCAAGGACTGAGGAAGGATTTGCTGCACTTCAGAAAACAAGTTTCTCCAATTCAATGTGAATTATATTTCCACTTTTTAAAAAAATTCATTCAAGGCATTCAAGGGTGTCACTGGCTGGGCTATCATTTGTCACACATCCATAACTACCCTTGAGAAGGTGAGCTGCTTTCTTTAACTGCTACAGTCCATGTGCTATAGGTAGATGCTACAATGCCACTGTATCCCAGGATTTGAGACAGCGACACTGAAGAAACAAAAACAGAATTTGCTGGAGAAATTCCATTCTGAAGAAGGATCATGGACTCGAAATGTTAACTCTGTTTTCCGTCCACAGATTCTGCAATTTCTGTTCTGTTTCAGATTTCCGGCATCCGCAGTTCTTTGTTTTATTTGACACTGAAGGAACAGTAAAGTATTTCCAAGTCAGGATAATGAGTGGCTGAGAGGGGAGCTTGGTTTTCCAATGTATCCACAGCCCTTGACTTTCTAATGATGAAAGTGGTCATGGGTTTGGAAGGTACTATCTGAGTGAATGTCTGCACTGTGTCTTGTAGATGGTACAAACTGCTGCTACTGAGGATCAATGGTGAAGGGAATGAATATTTGTGGATCTGGTACCAAACAGCCCGCCTTGTTTGCTCTTTATAGCATCAAGCGTCTTGAGTGTCAGAACTGCAGTCGCCCACAGAAATGGGTAGTATTCCATCGCACTCTTGACTAGAGTCTTGAAGGCTGTGAAAAAGCTGTGGGGAGTCAGGAGGTAGGGTTCTTGCTGCTTTACAAACAGTCAGGCAGGTGAGAATAAGGTGGCGCAGCTCTGGATTGTGTGTGCAGACTGACATCAGCCACAAGATGTCGCTGATTGATCTGTGCGGTTCTAACCATTCATGATTGCCAAAGGACATCAGCCTGACAGGAGCTGTGATTGGCTCCTGGTTTGTAAACAGCTTGGGAGTTATGGTAAAGAGGGAGGAGCTGCTGGATTGTTGGAAGAGGAGGTTCTGTGTGTGTCTCTGTCTCTCTGCAGTAACAGTGCCTGAAACATGCCAGCTTCTTTCCTCCCACCAGTTGCTGCAAACTGTCGCCTTTGAATCAGTAATGAAGCGACTTTGTAATTAGTGTACCAATCACAATGGGGTGGCATGGTGGCTCAGTGGTTAGCACTGCTACCTAACAGCGCCAGGGACCCAGTTTCAATTCCCACCTCGGGCAACTGTCTGTGTGGAGTTTGCACATTCTCGCCGTGTCTGTGTGGGTTTCCTCCGGGTGCTCCGGTTTCCTCCCACAGTCCAAAAATGTGCAGGTTAGGTGAATTGGCCATGCTAAATTGCCCGTAATGTTAGGTGAGGGGTAAATGTAGGGGAATGGGTCTGGGTGGGTTGCTCTTCGGAGAGTCAGTGTGGACTTGTTGGGCCGAAGGGCCTGTTTCCACACTGTAAGTCATCTAATCTAATCACACTTTGCCTCCTGCGAAGAAGTGAAAGAATCTGGAGAAAAGAGATCAAAGAACTGAACAGAAGCAAGTGGACCATCTCAACAAAACCTTTGGGCTGGTGCTTTTCCAGACTTTGTCCCTCCACCCATCACGCAATTCTGTTTGTTTGTCTGTGCCTGTCTGTATGTGTGTGTAAGGATTTTTAAAAAAGGTGAGGGTTTTAATTGGTCAACCTGTATGTTGACAATTGTTAGCTGTTTTCTTGTCATTAGAATTATTTATTTTCAATAAACAGTTGTTATTGTTAGTGCAGGAACTTGGAGACCATTTTCTGTTAACCTGATTCCAACCAGACAGGTAAACTGGGGAGCTGTGTGTATTAATTTACTGTTTGTGACTCGATCAGCCTTGTGGGGACCTTGAGAGCAGTAGGGCTTTGAGAATCAGTGCACTTTCCCAAGTGGGCTGTAACACACTTAGTTCTGGACTCAGCCATACAGGAAGTATCCTTTCCATGTTCATCTTGTCAAGACAATCAAATCAACCCTCACTCTGCTAAGCCCCAGTGCAAACAAGCCCAGCCTGACTAAATTATCCTCATAAAAACAGCCAGTCGTTCAACAATCAGTTTGCCACTTTGCAGTTCCCTGTTTTCACTCTTCTCTCTTTTGTTACACAGAGGGATGACATTTGCAACTTTCTAATCTGCAGGTATCATTGCAGAGTTAATCAAATCTTGAAAGTTGATCATTATTGCATCCACCAGCTCTGCAGTCATCTCTTTCAATACTCTAGAGTGAAGATCTCTGGGAAGAAGGGAATTTGTCAATTTTCAGCCCCATTAACTTCTCCAATACTTTTATTTCTACGAAAGAGTAATACCTTTCACTTCCATGCTCTCACTTGATCTTCGGATCTCAAATTATTTCAACTAGGCTTCTTATCTGCCAGCCTCATCCCTGATGAAGAGCTTTTGCCCGAAACATCGACTCTCCTGCTCCTCGAATGCTGCCTGACCTGCTGTGCTTTTCCAGCACCAAACTCTTGACTTCTTATCTCTCTCTGAGAAGACAGACAGATAAACAAAAAATACTTAGGTAGCTTCTCTGTCATTTCCGAATTTCCTATTTTAAATTCTCCTGTCTGTCTTCGGCTTTACTAATCTTTTCCTTTTAACCTACCTGGAGGAATTATACAATCCATTTTTATGTTTCTTAACATTTAAATTCACTTTTATACCTGGAAATGTCCACAGAAGTTATCTATATACCTTTACAATTCAGAGTTCTCTACTCGAGAAGGAAAACAAAAGGCAGATGCCCTTTCTTGCTGCTTTGAATTTATCATTGGTCCTCTGAAGAATCCTCTCATCATCCTTCATTTCCAGTCCTTGGAACTGTTGGTGTTCACTCTTACTTACACAGCATTCCCAGCTCCCTTAGTTCAGATTCCGTATACTCAAGATCATAACTGAGGCTGACACATTGTGTGCATTACAATACTCATAGATAAAGAAGAGAGTGGTCCTAAGGGAAGGGTACTAAACTGGGCCAAGGCCAATTATATCAAAATTAGGCAGGAGCTGGGAAATGTGGATTGGACACAGCTATTTGAACGGAAGTCCACATTTGAGATGTGAGAGGCTTTCAAAGGTAGGTTAACGGTAGTGCAGGATAGGCATGTCCCATTGAAGAGAAAGTGAGGACTGCAGATGCTGGAGATCAGAGCTGAAAATGAGTTGCTGGAAAAGCGCAGCAGGTCAGGCAGCATCCAAGGAGCAGGAGAATCGACGTTTCGGCCATGAGCCCTTCTTCAGGAATGATTCCTGAAGAAGGGCTCATGCCCGAAATGTCGATTCTCCTGCTCCTTGGATGCTGCCTGACCTGCTGTGCTTTTCCAGCAACACATGTCCCATTGAAGGCAAAGGATAGGAAGGGCAAGATTCATGAACCGTGGATGACAGTAGGAATTGTATAACTAGCCAAGAGGAAAAGGGAAGCGTACATAAGGTCTAGGCAGCTGAGAACAGAACGGACCCTGGAGGAATATCGGAAGAGTAGGACAAGTCTTAAACAAGGAATCAAGTGGGCTAAAAGGGTCATGAAATAGCTTTAGCAAGCAGAATTAAGGAAAATCCCAAAGCATTTTATTCTTATATAAGAAGCAAGTGGGTAACTAGAGAAAGGATTGGTCCACTAAAAGATAATGAAGGAAGGCTGTGTGTCGATTCTGAATGATTACTTTGCATTAGTGTTCACTGAGGAGAGGAACGTGATGAATCTTGAGATTAGAGATAGAAGTTTGATTAGTCTGGATCATGTTGGCATAAGTAGGGAAGATGTGTTGGGTAGGCTAGAGGTTATTAAGGTGGACAAATCCCCAAGACCGGATGGAATTTATCACAGGTTCCTGAGGGAGGCGAGAGAGGAAATAGCTGGGACCCTGACAGATATCTTTGTGGCATCCTTAAATACAGGTGAGGTGCCGGAGGACTGGAAGGTTGCTTATGTTGTCTCCCTGTACAAGAAAGGTAGTAGGGATATTCCAGGTTATTACAGACCAGTGAGCCTGATGACAGTGATGGGCAAGTTGCTGGAGAGGATACTGAGAGATAGGATCTATTTATACTTGGAAAGGAATGAGCTTATTGGTGATGGGCAACATGGTTTTGTGCGGGGGAGATCGTGCCTTATCAACTTAATAGAGTTCTTCGAGGAAGTGACCAAGTTGATAGATGAAGGAAGGGCTGTTGATGTCATATACATGGACTTTAGTAAGGCGTTTGATAAGGTTCCCCATTGTAGACTAATGGAGAAAGTGAAGTCACAAGATGTGCAGGATGTTCTAGCTAGGTGGATAAAGAACTGGTTGAGCAACAGGAGACAGAGAGTAGTAGTTGAAAGGAGTTTCTCAAAATGGAGAAAGGGGATCAGTGGTGTTCCACAGGGGTCAGTATTGTGGCCACTGTTGTTTGTGATATACATAAATGATCTGGAAGAGGGCACTGTTGGTATGATTAGCAAGTTTGCAGATGACATAAAGATTGGTGGAGTGGCAGAAAGCATTAGGGACTGTCAGAGAATACAGGAGGATATAGATAGACTGGAGAGTTGGGTGGAAAAGTGGCAGATGGCTTTCAATCCAGACAAATGTGAGGTGATGCATTTTGGCAAGACTAATTCTAGAGTGAATTGTACAATAAATGGAAGAGCCTTGGGAAAAGTTGATGGGCAGAGAGATCTGGGAGTGCAGGTCCAATGTGCCCTGAAGGTTGCTGCACAGGTGGATAGAGTGGTCAAGAAGGCATATGGTATGCTTGCCTTCATCGGACGGGGTATTGAGTAGAAGAGCTGGCAAGTCATGTTAAAATTGTACAAGACATTGGTTTGGCTGCATTTAGAATACTGTGTACAGTTCTGGTCGCCACATTACCAAAAGGATGTGGACACTTTGGAGAGGGTGCAAAGAAGGTTTACGAGGATGTTGCCTGATATGGAAGGTGCTAGCTATGAAGAGAGGTTGAGTAGGTTAGGTTTATTTTCATTAGAAAAAAGGAGATTGAGGGGGGACCTGATTGAGGTTTACAAAATCATGAAGAGTATAGACAGGGTGGATAGAGACAAGCTTTTTCCTCGTGTGAAGGATTCAATAACGAGAGGTCATGCTTTCAAGGACAGAGGTGGAATGTTTAAGGGGGATACACGCGGCAAGTACTTCACACAGAGGGTGGTGGGCATTTGGAACGCGTTGCCAGCAGAGGTGGTAGAGGCAGGCACAGTAGATTCATTTAAGATGCGCCCAGACAGATGCATGAGCAGGTGGGGATCAGACGGATACAGATGCTTAGGAATTGAGTGATAGATTTAGACAGTACATTTGGATCGGCCTAGGTTTGGAGGGCCGAAAGGCCTGTTCCTGGGCTGTGAATTTTCTTTGTTCTTTATTTAAAAGAGACCTGAGGGGCAACCTTTTCACACAGAGGGTGGTGCATATATGGAATGAGCTGCCAGAGGAAGTGGTAGATATGGGTACAAATGCAACATTTAAAAACATTTGGACAGGTACACAGATAGGTTTAGAGGGATATGGGCCAAATGCAGGCAAATGGGACTTGTTCAGTTTAGCAAACCCGGTCAGCATGAACGCATTAGGCCGGAGGGTCTGTTTCTGTGCTGCATGTGTTCATGGCTCGAATATTGCTCCCTCAATCATTTTGACTTAAAACAGAGGATCTGGCCATAATCACATTGCTTTTAGGAGCTTGCTGTGTGCCCATTTGCTACAGTGTTTCCCATATTACGACAGTGTCTTCACTTCGAAAAAGAATTTCATTGGTTGTGAGGGCAGCTTAAGGTCATCAAACATCCAACAGAATTGCATATTCCTGCAATATCCAGAAATTTAAAAATTCAAACAACATGTCATCAGTTCTCTGCTACTTAATTTGCATCTGTTTTGCTTGAACAGTTTGTGACTGCCATCATGTTCTAGGCTCTGAGCCTTTGAGAATCTCTGCCAATTTAGAAGATGTTTTGAAACAACTAAGCTGAGAGTTTTGTGCATTTGCCTTAAAATCATGGTTACTAACATCGAGGTATAACATTGAACTCCTCAAATAAAATCACAGAAAATCTTTGCTATCACATCCACTCTCCCTAAAACCCTTGGTTGTTTTGACCGGTGAGTTTGAACCCAATTAACTTTAGGGATAATGGGCTAAGGAGCCAGCAAGGAGTTGTGATCTGAGGTGGCAGGGCAACAATTGAGTGAAGGTGAAGTGACAGTCGCCATAGCACCAGAGGACCAGAAAGTGAGGACTGCAGATGCTGGAGACCAGAGTCGAAGAGTGTGGCGTTGGAAAAGCACAGCTGGTCACTCAGCATCCAAGGAGCAGGAGCGTCGATGTTTCAGGCATAAGCCCTTCATCACATTCCTGATGAAGGGCTTATGCCTGAAACGTCGACTCTCCAGCTCCTTGGATGTTGTCTGAGCTGCTGTGCCTTTCCAGCGCCACACGCTTTGACTCTGATCTCTGAATAGAGAGAGTGAGTCAAACAAAACGTCATCGGGAGAGGGACGAGTTTGAGAAAGTCAAGTCTTCATGGTGAACTCATTGTCCTGCAAACCTTTCTCCTTCAGTTTCCTTTTGGAAAGTTACAATGGTCAAGGACCAAAGGAACATAGACCTCATTGACCAGTCCTTAGAAAAAGCTGACCACATACACACTGGGCCCCTATGCTATAAAATGCTATGATTGTGCCACGGAGTGCTTGGCTTGGATTTGCAGGAGGGGCTCAACTTTTAATTTTTTGTGTAGGATGTGGGCATCATTGGCAAGATACCATTCGTGCCCATCCCGAGTCTCCATTGAACATATTGGCTCTCAGGCTCCTCCTGAGGGCAGTTAAGATTTCATCATATTGCTATGGATCTGGGGTCATGCATTGACAGAGCAATTAAAGATGGCAGATTTCCATCCCAAGAGGATATCAGTGAACCAGATGAATCTTTGTGACAAATTAACAATGTTCCATGGTCATCATTAGATAAGTTATCAATTCCAGACTTTATTTTAATTGAATTCAGATTGCACCATCAGCTGTGGTGGTTTCAACCCTATGGCCCCAGAACATTATGTAGGATCTCGAGACTACTGGTTCAGTGACTTTACCACAAAACTACCCATCGTCCAACATGCTCTCATTGTGACCTTGGTACAGGCAGTCAAGTGGACTGACTCATTGAAAGTTTGCGACCATGTAGAGTCCTTCCAAGCATCTTGTGCTGGCGGTCTTCAAGAGGAGGGGGAGTTTTTTGGGTCTAGGTGATGCAGCGCAGATGTTTAGCAGTCTCTTGACAGCCTGTTCTCTTTTCCTTTCTTGTCAAGGCCACTAACCAGGCTGGCTGTGGGCCGTATAGTAGTGTGATCACCCACACCACTCCTGCCTCGGTCCCTGATGCCATCTCCACCCTGTTCGTCCTGGAGGACCAGCACCTGGATCATTGTCTGACCTCGACTTCCAGCTGCCTTGCCGTCAAGTGGACCGAACCATGCAGTAACGGCTCTGAGATCCTCTCGTACAGCATAGACCTGGGGGAGAGCCAGCTGACTGTGGACAACGTCACGGCCTACATCATACGCGATCTCCTGCCCGGCACCTCCTACAGGTAATTCTGTCATCACACAGTGTGGGCCGACAATTCCCAACTCAAAGTGGCTGATACCCAATCCCCAAAATGGGGGTTGTGTCAGGGACATGTGTTGAATAGAAGTCTGTTGGAATGGCAGAGGGGAATGGTTCAATTGCTAACCCTGGGCTGTGAAGTGGGAACATTGCTCAGGTTTAGGGAAAAGCATGGGACTTGATATTTATACCAGTGGCTGAGTAGCCTGCAACTTGTTGCGACTGTATAAGAATATTGGGTAGGCCAGAGATGGAGTACTATGTGCAGTTCTGGGATGGGATGAAGAGACTCAGTTATGAGGAGGCACTGGATAAGCTGGGTTTGTATTCCTTGGAACAGAGGTATACAAAATTATGAAAGGCATAGATATGGTGAGAATCTATTCCCCATGGCAGACATGTGTAATAACAGAGGGCATGAGTTTACAGTGAAGAATAAGTGTTTTAGAGGAGACCTGAGAAAATATTTTTTCACCCAGAAGACTGCTTGAGAGGATGGTGGAGGCAGGTACTCTTACAACATTAAAGAAGTTTATGGATGGCCACTTAAAATACCAGGATGCAGTAAGCTATTGATCAAGTGCAGGGAAGTGGGATTAGCGTAATTTGGTATTTGTAGGTTGGTATAGTCTTGATAGGCCGAAGAGCCTGTTTCTATGCTGAATGTTTCTAAACCCAAGGTGGTGGGACTATCTTATGAGGAGAGATTGAAGAGGAAGGTCTTGTATCCTTTGACATTTAGAAGGCTAAGAAGGGATCTCATATATCCATTGCAGGAATTGACAGGATAAATGCAGTTTGGAAGTTTCCCTTGGCTCGGTTGGGGTGGGTGTTTAGAAGCAAATGGTCATATACTCAAAATAAAGGGGTAGGCCATTGTAGAATGGGATGAGGAAGAATGGTGAATCTTTGGAATTCCCTATCCCAAAGAGCTCGGGAAATTCAATTATCTCAAAACAAAGGTCAGTACATTTCTAGATACGAATGGCATCAAGGGATTTTGGGATATGGTTGGAATATGACATTGAGGAAGATGATCAGTCAGGATCCAGAATGGCAAAATAGCCTCAATGGGGCTGAATGGCCTACTGCTCCTCTGCTTCCTATAAGGAAAACATTCCAATTGCTCCAAGATCCTTTTAACAAGACGAATGTAAGTAAGATAAAGAGTCAGCGATTTCTGCAGTGACTCATCCCTCTATCATTAAATACAACCAAAAAATTGTCATAATTTGTAATTATCAGAATTATGGTAATTATAATCACAATAAAATGTCAACCACATTCTTCAAAAGATTTTGCTGTATCCCAACTTTGTACATTTGCCTTTTTGTCAGTCTGTGCATTGAGAGGAGCTGGTGACAAAGAATATCTGATATCTACTCAAAACACAAAAAAAGTTTTCCAGATCTAGAGTGCTGTGAAACTGGAACAAATTAGACAAAACTCAACAAATGAAATACTACAGATGCAGAAAATCTGAAATAGGAACACAGAATGCCAGCAAAATCTCAGCAGATCTGACATATAGAGTTATAGAGCCATAGAGGTGTACAGCACGGAAACAGACCCTTCAGTCCAACTCAACCATGCCGACCAGATATCCCAACCTAATCAAGTCCCATTTGCCAGCACATGGCCCATATACCTCTAAACCCTTCCTATTCATATATCCAT
Organism: Chiloscyllium plagiosum; assembly: GCF_037043375.1. Classification (NCBI taxonomy): domain Eukaryota; kingdom Metazoa; phylum Chordata; class Chondrichthyes; order Orectolobiformes; family Hemiscylliidae; genus Chiloscyllium; species Chiloscyllium plagiosum. Next base: position 24,470,454 of record NW_028270151.1, on the reverse strand, counting down.
CCAGATGCCTTTTAAATGCTGTAATTGTACCAGCCTCCACACTTCCTCTGGCAGCTCATTCCATATATGCACCACCCTCTGCATGAAAAAATTGCTCCTTCTTAATGTTTCCCCTCTCACCCTGAACCTATGTCCTCTAGTTCTGGACTCCCCCAACCTAGGGAAAAGACCTTTGTGAAAGAGAAACAGTTAATGTTTCAGCTCAATAACCTTTCATGGTTCTGTTGAAGGGTCATTGAGCTGAAACACCTTGATTGTTTTGATCAATAATGTGGGTGAATCCTGAGGCTTAGAGATTTTAATGTACTTGGCTGGGGAATTAGAGGTAAAATGAGAAGAAATTATTTTACACAGAGAACAGTTAAAATCTAGTACATTCTACACGGGAAAATAGATTCCAAGGAAGCTTTTAAAACTTGCTTGAGCTTCTTTTATTAAGCAGTGATGGAGCTTGTCATCAGGAGGAAAGCTGGCTGCTGTGCAGTTTCAGAGTTTACCATTGGATAGTGGAAGAAACAGATCAATAACACTAGATAGGTACCCTTCCCACAAACCAGTAAAAATTAGGTACATTATTACGTTACTCCCTACCTAGATTCCTGTGAATCTGGGTTCAAATATCACCACAAGGGCTGGTGAAGTTTAAGAATGAAGAGAATTGAATTGAAAGCTTATCTCAGTGACCAATACTGACCATGAAACAATCATCAATTGTTAGAAAATCCAATGTGGTCCACAAATGCCCTTTAATGAAGGAAATCTGCCTTTTTTGTCCAGTGTGGCCTCCATGTGACTCCAGATTGAGAGCAGCACAGTTGACCCTTAATTGCTCTCTGTAATGGGTCTAACCAGCGACTAGTCGTCTTGAGACCTGGGCTTCAAATCTGCTGATGTCAGTTCAAGGATGGGGTAACCAGCGATACCTATATGGAAAAGAAAAACAAACAATGAATAAATCAAGTCTTTAATCTTGACAACAACTTTCAAGATCATTTAAATGATTTAATTTATATAAAACTAAAATAAAGAAAATGCACATTTACTAATGCAATTTCAGCCATGATAGGATGTATATTTAATAAGCTCAGTATTGTATAACTCAGTATGCGAATTACATTGTCAATTCCAACCCGGCCTTCAGAATGCTGATAAAGAATCATCCTTTTCACATAAAGTTGAGAACTAACTGGGTGATCAGACCAATTACTATCTATAATTACCGACTGCCCGATTATGGAAGCTTACAACTAACAATAATGGTGCAATTTCGGCTTATTACTGTGTACGTGCTACATTTACAAAGGATATTTTCCAGCACAAACAACAAGCATGTAAAGATCCAAGTCTGAAGATCATCATCAATATTACTTAAAAAATGGGGAGAAACAATTCCACAGCCTATGCACCAGGAGGTCTGGGTTCAAGGTTCAACTGCTCTACAGGTGCTGAACAGGTTAATAAGAAAATAAAAAGAAAACAGGAAGAAAACACATGCTTTTGAACAGTTTGATGATGATATTTGATGGTAATGGCATATTAATAAGCCAAATAGCAGACCGAACTGAATTAATACAAAATTTACACAACATTACTACCTGCTGAAATGAGCAGACAAATGCATCTACCAGTCGAGAGTTTGGTGCTGGAAAAACACAGCAGGGCAGGCAGCATCCGAGGAGCAGGAGAATCGACGTTTTGGACAGAAGCCCTTTATCAGGAAATGTTGATTCTCCTGCTCCCCGGATGCTTCCTGCCTGCTGTGCTTTTCCAGCACTATCCTCTCGACTCTAATCTCCAGCATCTGCAGTCCTCACTTTCGCCTAAGTGGATCTTCCAACAGATTCTCTCTCCTGGATTACGAGGTGCTATATCTGTCGCCCAGACGTTTGAGTTTTTTTCCCTCCCCTCACTCTCATTTAGTTCCTGATTCCTGCTCAGTAAATCCGACCGGAATGGGCAGGATGGACATCGAAAGTGAAACCAAAGATTTAGGAGGGAGCTGATGGTTGGAAAAGTACTTCCTTTGATCAAAACTTGGAAAGCTGACAACAACAATGTTTGTTAAAATTTAAAAAGCAAAATAAAAAGGAATTGCAGCAAGTCTGTTGAAAAAGAAATAGAGCTAATGTTTCGAGTCCAGTGTGACGCTCCTTCAGAAGATTTTGAGGACATCATTGCTTTACTGCCCCTGTCCAGATTTGAAAACGTTCACTAACTTGATTACACTGTCCAACCTTCTCTCACCTTCATGTGGTCCGTCCCTGGCTCTTCCCTTCCCTTCCATTCCTTGACTTCTCTATTTCCATTTCTAGGGGTTAACTCTACAACAGTCACTCAATTTCCCATAAGGGTACCGTTCTCCCCATTTATCCATCGCTGCAGCATCTATTCTGATGTTGCTACCTTTCACAGAGGTGCTGAAAATTTAAAATCTCCCTCTGGAGAAGAGTCATATTGGAATGTTGACTCTGTTTTTCTCTCTCCACAGGTGCTGCCAGATCTGCTGTGTTTCTCCAGCTTTGTTTTTTTTATTTCAGATTTCCAGCATCCACGGTGTTTATAACAACTGGTAATAAAATGTCACCACAGCATAATTCAGATAACATATGGCAATCTGCCACACTAGGGTATTTCAGTACAAGTGACCACTAACTCAGTCAAAAGGTCGTTTCGAAGAAGCAACTTCCCATTGAATATATGGCACAGTGAGAGACCATTCAGCCCAATCGCTCCATATTGGTGTTTATTCTCCATATGAGTCTCCTCTTACAACCTCCTCATCTCACGCCATCTTTCTGTTCCTTTCTCCCTCACCTGTTTGTACAGCGTCACCTTAAATGCATCAAAGCTATTCAACTTAACCACTCTTGTGCTAGTGAATTGCACGTCTGAGGAGCAGGGGGGATTTTAGGAAGGGAATTCCAGAAATTGGGATCTAGGCAGCTGAAGATCCAACTGCCAATGGCGGAATGAATGAACTTGGAGATGTATAAAAGTCCACATGTCGAGGGAACACAGAACTCACACAAACAAGACACGTGGGCCTCACAAAAAAAAGAATGATTTCCTGCCCACTCTGAATCGATGAGTGGGAAAGTGGAGCTGCGCTTCTCTGAGTCAGTTCCTGTTGGACTGCGCCTGGTAGCCTGCCAGCCAATATTTTAGATCAGGAACTTTGAACCTTCTTCTGATTCCGTTTCTCAAAAGTATTGATTGTTGCAGCCAGGAGCCATTGATCGAATTGAGCAATCTGGGTCATGAGAATCAGTGTGGCTCATTGTGACCCTTCCTGCTTTTCCCTTCCTCTCTGTGGGCAGGCCTGAGAAAGATGACTCAGTTCTTTCACCGATGGGAAACTCACATCCTGCTTAAACAAAAAACAAAATCCCGCACTCCTGCAATGCCTTTCATGACCTCAGAGGATGTCAGAAGTTTGTTGTGGTCAATGAACTAATCTTTGGAAGTGTATTCCCAGTTATAATGTAGGGAACATGGTAGCCAATTTGAACTAATGAACTAATCTCTGGAAGTATACTCCCTGTTATAATGTAAGGAACATTTTAGCCAATTTGTGCACTGCAAGCTGCCGAACAATGTGTTCAGTCCTGGTTTAACAAAGCTCATAAGGTACAGCAATCTAACTGTGCAGCAGTCCCTCACTATAGCATTGGGAGGGTCAGCCTGGATTGTGCAGTCAATTGTCAGGAACTTCTGAATGACAGCAGGAATGCAGTTTCAGCTCATTTCAAAATCACTGGAAGAGTACATTGGGTAATCAATTTGTGTTGTCCTCGTGCTGTTTTATAATGGAAGCAGATTTAGTTGCAGCAATGATAAGATCTTAGGAGCACTAAATACAACAGGAGATGGACTCAGGTAAGGGGAAGAATGAGGAAAAGCTTTGCTTTCAGTTTTTCTCATGTTCCTTCCACTGGCCACTCTTCTTTAAAACTGAGAGAATAAATCTCAACAGACAAGAGTTAGTGTCTTCTGAATAAAATAAGAAATTGAGTCCATCTGCCCTTGTGTAATCTCGAAGAAAAATAGATGGAGGTGCTTCTTGGTCCATTGATAGAAAATCAGAACGGTGAGAGCTGGAGGTTTAACGAGCTTTACTTCTTGGGATCGAAGGGGTAAATGTAGCTTCTGAACAGCCCAACCTGTGAAGAAGGAGCAGATTTCCCATTACACGGTGATTCAAGGGAGTGGAACGATGGCTGCTCTTCCAGATCTTTTTCCAGCAAGTTCTTTCAAAGACTGTTTTGCCAGACAGCTGAGTCATGGCTGACCAGTTCCCTTAATCCTTTGGATATTGTGTTGATGAGCTGGATCCACAGACAGGAATCAAAATCCCAGCAAGACAGCTGGAGGAATTTAAATTCAATTCATGGAAAAAGTCTAAAAGAATTGAAAAGAAATAGCTTGCCTCAGCAACAGTGATCATAAAACCTTCAAATCTTCAGAAAAACACATTGTAATGTTATTGAGGGAAGGAAATTTGCCAGGCTTATCCAGCCTGGCCTAAATGTGACTTCAGACTCTGAACTGCCCTCTGAAATAACCAAAGACACCTTTCAGTTTCTCACCAACTTCTCAAGGTCAATTAGAGATGGCCAGTAAATGCCAGTGACACTCATGTCTTCTGAGAGAATAAACTTTAGTTTTAAGTTAAATCTCCTTGATTCTGGGGAAAAGAGTTTGAATCTCACCATGGCAGATCGGGAAATTTGATTCTTATTAAAATCTGGAATTAAAAGTGAGTCTAATGATAACCGTGTAACATTGTTGATTATCGTTAAAAACTCAAATGGTTCACTAATGTCCCGTAGGGAAAGAAATCTGCCGTTGTTATCGTCTCTGGCCTACGTGTGATTCCAGAACAACAGCAATGTAGTTGACTCTTAAATTGCCTTCTGAAATTGGAAGCCACTCAAGGGCAATTAGGGATGTTGTTCCAGGTGATGATACCCACAATCCCATGAATGAATGGAACAAAATCCTTTGGTATCCACACCAAAGAAAAAAACAATGATCTTGAATGCCATGAATAGATTATTCCCTCTATCCCTGAGAAAATACCAGCCTGTCCAAATAATCGGGCCGTTTTTGTCTGAGTATCATTCTGCTGCCTCTGCACTGACCATTCCAAGACCAAGATGTCCTACATTAAATGAGGTATCCACAGATAAACTCATTTACTCCAAACATAGTGCAAACACAGCTTTATGCAACACCACATCCACTGTATTTTTGTTCCAACCCCCTTGAGATAAAGACTAACACCCAATTAGCCTCTTAATTATACTTTGTATCTTGTTGGCTGTCAGTAATTTCTGCACCTGGTCTCGAATTAACAATGTAGAGTTGGATTCCCAGTGACTTGCTTCATTCCCAACCCATTTCACAGAAGAAAGAATATAGCTTTGTGGTTCTAGATATTTTCTAACCAACCTGTTCAGAGATGTTATTACCTCTGGAGCAGGTGGGTTTGAACCCAGACCTTCTGATTCAGAGGTAGGGTCATTACCACTGCACGACAAGGGCACAGCCTTATGTCTCCATAGCAAACCTAATGACCTCCACCCAACCCAAGGCACTTTCCAGGGAATCAAGTGCTTACTGAAATGTAACCAGTGACAGACTGGACAAAATGTGGCAACTACTTGTACACAGCAAACTCCCACAGATAGTCGTGAGATGCAGAAGTCTTAATCAGCATCGTGAATACAGAGCTCAACCGAACATTCTGTCAGAGGAACCACCTTCAGCCAACCTGAGTGTCCATGGATGAGGCAGAGAGGGTGGAAGGGGTTGGGAGGGTGAGTGGTGTGAACATTTGCTCTGACCTGTGACTGCTGTTGTGTTCAGTGAGGGTGGGACAGGTACGACCCAAGTAAATATATCTGGAGGTACACTCCAGGGGAGGCGATTAACCAGAGCGTGAACCATGGTCCCAGCAGGATCTCACCAGTGGGTCTTCGCCCTCCAATTCATTGCCTCGAAAAGATAAGAAAAGCAAAACTTGCATTTATGTCGTATCATTCATGACCACCCATTGTCTCGAAGTGCCTTACAACCATGGATACGCAGGTAACGTAGCAGTCAATTTGTGCACAGAAAGATCTCACAAAACAATAATGTAATAATGACCAAATCATCTCGTGCTTTGATGTTGATTGAGGGATAAATATTGGCCAGGGAACGACCCCCATTCTTCTGCAAAACATTATCTACGGATCTTTGACGTCCATCTGGCTTGGTGGGTTTGGCAGCAGGGAGCAAGTGAGGCCAGGCTTTAATATCTCAAAGAAGACTCTTACCCTCAGACTGCAGTAAATGCTATGTAAACAATATAAGGCACGTGAATTTATATAAAGCTGGTACAGCATTGTGTGGGTGGAGGGGGGGAAGCAGAGTTTACTCAGTGTAGCTACATCAAGGGAGTAATTTAGTTTACAAAACCTGCGAGGCTGAAAAACCCATCAGAGTCAACGGCTGCAATTCTGTGCATGTCGATCACAGCTTCCAATAAACTGCACCATCTGTTACCTCAGGGTAAAAAAGGTAAAGATTTAATAAACATTGCAAATAAATGACTAACAATCTCTTGTGTTTACAAAAGGTGAGCTCAAAGTCTCACAACCCCAGAGGAAAAGTTCATCATCGGATCACACAACACAGAAGGCAGCTATTCAGCCCATTGTCTGTGTATCTGTTCTTTGTCCAATTAGTGGCTCTCCTGTGTTTTTTCCTCATAACCCTGTAAAAGTTGCAAGTTTCTCCCTTCACAGATGCTAGCAGACCCCAGCACTTTGTGCATTTTCATTAAGATCTCCTGCATCTGCAGTTTGTTGCTTTGATATGAGTGTTTCCCTATATTAGGCAGTGTGGGCAGGTTTGATTCGTTCACAGGATGTGGGTCTTGTTGGTTAGGCCAGCATTTATTGCCCATCTCTAAATGTCCTGGAGAGGGCGATGGTGAGCTGCCTTCCTGAACTGTCCAGATGTGAGGGCACCTACAAAACCATTGGGGATGGAGTTCCAGGACTTTAACCCAATGACACTGAAAGAATGGCAACACATTTCCAAGTCAGGACGGTGCATGGGGTGATGGAGGGATATTTCCAGTAGGTGAGGTTCCCAATATAGCTTTTTCAGTCTTTCCAAATCCCTTATCCCTGATACCACATCGGTAAATCTTCTCTGCAGAAGCCTATGCCATCCAAAGGCCAGGGAACCTAGATTGGACCGGGTTTCCCAGCAGGAGTCTGTAGGGCTTTCACTTCAGTTCTTCCTATGTTGAGCCCAGCTTCTTGTTACACATGGTCAAGGATGCAGTAGTTTACCTCCTTTGGTTTTGTTTCTTCCCTGCACTTTTCAGGATCCGTGTTCGGGCGGTGAATGGAATTGGTGCTGGCCCCTTTAGCCAGGCGGTGAAAGCCAAGACAAGACCTCTGCCACCGGCTCCTCCAAGGCTGGAGTGTGCTGCCTCAGGCCCTCAGAGCCTCAAGCTGAAGTGGGGTGACAGCAGCATTACCAAAGTTCTACCCACCGATGTTGAAACTGTCTACATCCTCCAAATGGAGGAACGGAGTGGAAAGTAAGTACCACTGGGGTATCAAAGATTAAAAAGAGGATAAATTGCCAGCCCAGAGCTAATTGTTGACTCCTGTTCAATGGCACTAACCACCCAATGATCTGGTCATTTAACTCATTGTTACGTGTGAAATCATAGGTTCAGTGAGTTGGCAATGAATTGACCGAGAGGGTATATAGGGCCATCAGGATTATATGGGGTACATGGGTTGGCATGGAGTGTGAGAGGGTGCATGGTTAAGATGGTTAGAATCCAGACTGTGATGCCCTGTGAACTGACAGTCACAGAAATGTTATGCTGAATCCATGTTAGAGAACAACCTCGATTATCTGAACAAAACGGGTGAGGAGTACTTTGTTTGGTTAACTGATTGTTCGGATAACGGATAACATTATTACGGGACCTTGAGGTCTTGTTCAGATAATTGGAAATTCAGATAATTGATGTTCAGGTAACGGGGTTGTTCTGCGTTTGGTATTGGTTGGATTGGGGGATGGGGGATGGAGCAGAAGGGAGAAGGTAGAGATCCTGTAATAATCCTGATTACATATTGCTCTAGTGTTTGTTCTAACGTTTAAGTAATAGAGAGTTTAGTTTGTCATTTATTTTTGGTAGCTCAGGGAGAGATACCATTGAAGATAAAGCATCTGATCAAGCATCATATAATTGCTTGTTTCAATGTGTGTTTTATTCTTTGTGCTAAAAGTATACTGGCAAACTCATGTAAATATGCTCAGCCACTGACCTGCATAGTTAAAACAAAGATTGGGCCTATCAATCCAAGTTTCAATCTGGAATATGATTCTTCCAGTATTAGCATAGAATCATAGAGATGTACAGCACAAAAGCAGACCATTTCAACCAGATATCTTAAATTAATCTAGTCACATTTGCCAGCATGTGGCCCATATCCGTCTAAACACTTCCTATTCATATACCCATCCAGAAGCACTACTGTCTGTGAGAAAAAATTGTCCCTTTGGTCATTATTAAATCTTTCCCCTCTCACCTTCAACCTATGCCCTCTAGTTTTGGACTCCCCTGTTCTGATGAAAAGACCTTAGCTATGCAGCTTACTCATACCCCTCATGATTTTATAAATCTCTATAAGGTTATCCCTCAGCCTCTGATGCTCCAGGGAAAACAATCCCAGCCTATTCTGCCATTCTCTATAGGTCATACCCTCCAACCCTGGCAACATCCTTACAAGTCTTTTCTGTTCACTTTCACATAAAACATCTTTCCTATAGCAGGGAGACCAGAATTGAATGCAATATTCCAAAAATGACCTAACCAATGTCCTATACAGTCACAGCATCACCTCCCAACTCCTATACTGAATGCACTGACCATTAAAGGCAAGGTAATCAAATGCCTTCTTCACTCTCCTGTCAACATATGACTCCACTTTCAAGGAACTACGAACCTGCACTCCAAGGTCTTTTTATTCAGCAATATTCCCCAGAATCTTATCATTAAGTGTATAAGTCCTGCTTTGATTTGCTTTACATCAGCTGGGATTATAACAACAGTTTACCATCTATCATGTGCTGTACAACTCAATTATAGTTATCATGTTTAATGCAGGAAAAATATCTGAAAGTAGTTTGGTTTTGATTGCAGCTAAAGAGAAAAGTTGATTTTTTTTTGAGTATTCTCTTTGAGTTCCTCTTGAATACAGTTTGTCTTCACAGACTCATCCTGGGACAAATTAATTGTTGAGAACAGAGATCTTTGTTCAAGAGTGCCAATTTTCTCAGAAAACCTATGTGTTACTCACAGCAATTTGACTTTAATTGATTTCCAGGAACAGTTGACACAATGAACTGCTTGCTCTAGTTTCCCCAACAGGACCACTTGTAAATGACATCGACGTAGGAACAATTTCAGCAATCAGCTGTACAGATTACACATTAGCCCCAGGTCGAACAAAACTGAATGTGGTTGTGTCATTAGGTCCTTTCACCCTGTAAAGTGTCTTCTACTAGAGATTGTTTGAGAACTGAAGCTGCCAGCCTTTATCACTCACCAATTCCAGTCAAATCAATCCATGGGAAGTGTTGTTTTTTGCTTTTGAATGCCCCCATTAAGTTTGTTATTTCACTTGCGATTTGCAGAGCTGCCCACACAGTGATTACATTCCAGCAAAACAGCAACTGGCATCTCTGTAGGTGTCTTTTTAAAAATTTAGTAAAAACATCACAAAATGCTTCCATATGAGTCCTGTCCGAGAGAGATCATTGTGAAGAAAGGCTTGTTCATGCTTGTGATCAGGCAGAGTGTTGAAGTTCAGAACTCAACGCTCTTGAATATCTCAAACCCAAACCATGATGAAAAGCATACCATTTTCAAACCCGCAGACCACCTTTCCGTGGTTCTCCAGGCTGATGTTTCATTCCGCATGTCCCTTTTTGCTCTGGGGTTTGTCTGGATCCCCACTGGCAGAGTGAATGAATTTCCCTCTGGCCTTGATTGCGCAGAGATTATCTTTCACGTCCAGCTTAGGAAGGAGATGAGACATTGGGTTCCAGGTCTGAGTGAGCCAAACCTCCCCAGACCCACCTGTTGCTGGCACTGATTCAACTGGTCTGAGATGAGGAGAATCTAGTGTGTCACACTCAGGGTGATTGGGATTGGGGAAGAGAAGGGAGGGTAAAGAAGCATTACAGCTCCTGACCCAGAACCACCATATCTGACGGTGTTCTGCAGAAATCATATCGGACTCCAAATGTTACCTTGCTGCTGTGTCCACAGATGCTTCCAGACCTGAGTTTGAACAGCACTTTGTTGTAATTAAAAAACAGTATTGTTGGCATCTGTGAGCATCCAAATGTATACACATGCAATCACTAGTTTTGCTTCTGAATGGCCAACACAGCAGGATGCGAGGAGGAAACAGGGCAAGTGGCCGTAGATCCTCACACCACCAGCACTTCACCTGGTTTTGTCATCTAAACCACACCCCCATTCAACAAAAGTCCAACACCGAATGATAAAACCTGATGGAGGATGATCAATGCTCTTGATGCCTTGAGAGAGAGGTGGGCACAAAGGAGATACAGTGCTTTATTTCATCAAGTCATAGAGATGTACAGCACAGAAACCGATCCTTCGGTTCAACTCATCCATGCCGACCGGATATCCCAACCTAATCTAGACTCATTTGCCAGCACTTGGCCCATATCCTTCTAAACCCCTCCTATTCATATACCCATCCAGATGCCTTTTAAATGCTGCAATTGTACCAGCCTCCACCACTTATTCTGGCAGCTCATTCCATACACGCATCACCCCCTGCGTGAAAAAGTTGTCTCTTAGGGCCTTTTTATATCTTTCCCCTCTCACCCTAAACCTATGCCCTCTAGTTCTGGACTCTCCCACTTCAGGGAAAAGACCTTGTCTATTTACCCTATCCATGCCCATCATGATTTTATAAACTTCTATAAGGTCACCCCTCAGCCTCCGACACTCCAGGGAAAACAGCCCCAGCCTGTTCAGCCTCACCCGATACCTGAAATCCTCCAACCCTGGCAACATCCTTGCAAATCTTTTCTGAACCCTTTAAAGTTTCACAACATCCTTCTGATAGGAAGGAGGGCAGAATTGCACGCAATATTCCAGCAGTGGCCTAACCAATGTCCTGTACAGCCGCAACATGACGTCTCAACACCTACACTCAGTGCTCTGACCGATAAAGGAAAGCATACCAAACGCGTTCTTCACTATCCTATCTACCTGCAACTCTACTTTCAAGGAGCTATGAACCTGCACTCCAAGATCTGTTTGTTCAGCAACACTCCCGAGGACCTTACCATTAAGTGTATAAGTCCTGCTAAGATTTGCTTTCCCAAAATTCAGCACCTCGCATTTATCTAAATTAAAATCCATCTGCCACTTCTCAGCCCATTGGGCCATCTAATCAAGATCCCCTTGCACTCTGAGGTAACCTTCTTCGCTGTCCACTACACCTCCAATTTTCCCCTCCAATCCATTTTAATTTAGCCCCTTCCCTCTCTCCCTACCTACCTTCCCTTTACTATTGATGGTTTCCATAGCACATAATGAGCTTTCCCTGGCTACTGGCAGTTAGTAATTTTTAAAAAAGGTAAAAAAAAACATAAACGTGAGATGATTTTAGTGGTGGGAAAGTCATTGAGTTGTTTAGGACAGCATTTTGGAGTATAAATAAAAGGGAAAAAGAAAATGTAGCACCTCTCATTTATCTAACTTAAACTCAATCTGCCACTCCTCAACCCATTGACCCATCTGATCAACATCCTGTTGTAATCTGAAGTAACCTTCTTTGCTGTCCATTACACCTCCAGCTTTGGTGTCATCTGCAAACTTACTAACTATACCACCTCTGTTCAATCCAAATCATTTATATAAATGATGAAAAGCAGTGGGCCCTGCCGTTGGTCACTGCTCCTTTGGTTTTCTGGCCCTCAGCTCTGGTTCACACTCCCTAAACATTTCCACTTTGCATTCATCATAATTTATGACAATCCTTAAAACTTCACTCTTTGACCAAGCTGTGGATGTCTGTCCTCATATAGCTCAGTGTCTTGTTTTTATATAATGCACCTGTCTGACAATATTTCATTATGTTGAAGCTTGTTGGTTGTGTCCTAGTTGATCTTTAAACCTGTTCAGTTTTGCCTGAGTTAGACTTTAACTCATCTCTCCGTTTGGTGCACACTGAGCAAGGGTCAGTTGTTTCCCTTACCCGGTGAGCACTCACTGTGTGTGCCTTCATGCAACGTTGCCTGGGGGTGATCCACTGAACTGCAGTCAGTATGTGCAGTGCTGACTGATTCCTGGGAGCCACCTGTGGCTTATCAAGCAGCATTCACAGCTCAAGGCAGAGACAAGTTCCACTCCAGGGACTTAAACTCAGAATCCTGGCTGACACTTCCAGTGAAATATTGAGGCAATGCAGCAGTGTCAGAGGTATCATCTTTGGCAGAGCCATTCAACAGAGATGCCCCTCAAATGGACAGAGACACACAACAGCATTATTTCAAAAGACAAGCAGAGTTCTCCCTAATGTCCTGGGTCAATATACATCACTCAATCAGATTGCAGAAAAAGACTGTCCATCCACCATTCACCACTTGCCTAGTGGAATACAGCACCGTTTAATAAACTCATTGCAATCTTGCACAGAGCAGCCTTCATGATAGACACCCATCCACCATTTCAACACTCAGTCTTTCTACCACCAAGTGGCAGCAGTGTGTATCGTTGACAAGAACCACTGCATCGAACTCACCAAGACCCGTTTGACAGGACCTTACTATACTACAACCTGTTGCCTTGAAGGCCAAGGGCAGCAGATGGATGGGAGCATGCCAACATCTCTGCCCCGTGACTGCTGTAATGGTCCAAAAAAGCACAATGCAAGCTAAATGAATAACACTTCATCTTTTGTTAGAGCACTTGGCAGCTTCAAGGCATCAGTATGGAATTCCACAACTTCAGAGCTCGACTGTATATCTGTTCCCCATTTTTCTTCCATCCCGCACTCAAGCCTTGTCTCGTTTACTTTTCTCTCAGTCCAGAGGACCTATTCTCTCCCTTTCACATTTTAATTTACACTCATTTTTCTTTTTCACCATCATTAACAATCCCTTTGCCTTTTGCACTGTGACTCAATAGCATCTGTTGCCCTTCACCCCAACTCTATCATCAATCAATATAATAAAAGCCCAATGCCTTTCATTTGCGAAGAAGAGGCATACTGAACTCATGATATTGGCTCTATATGTCTCTCCTCAGTTTTTCCAGCACTTTTTGTGTTTGTTTGTGTGGAGTTTGCGCATTCTCCCCGTGTCTGCATGGGTTTCCTCCGGGTGCTCCGGTTTCCTCCCACAATCCAAAGATGTGCAGGTCAGATGAATTGGGCGTGCTAAATTGACCACAGTGTTCAGGGATGTGTAGGTTAAATGCATTAGATGGGGGTAAATGTAGAATGGTCGGGGAATGGGTCTGGGTGGGTTACTCTTTGGAGGGTCGGTGTGGACTTGTTGCTCCAAATGGCCTGTTTCCACACCGTAGGGATTGTATGATGATTCTCTGAAGAAGACAGCTTCTGACTTTCAAAATGATGTCAATTATATTGTTAAGCTTAAACAAGTGGAGGGTGCTGATTGATTGATAAGCTCTTTGTGCCTATTTTAAACATTGAAGCAGCTGAGATACTGGATTGGGTGATTGGTAGCAGGTGTGTGCATTCTTTGAATAAACCAACTCTCAAGTAAAGTGTCTGTTTCTGATTTTGTGTTGCACCTTTGGCTTGGGCCGAATTAACACTTACAATATTCACAAGGGCCAATAGGGATGGGCAACACATGTTGGTTTCATAGATTTATGGTAATATCCTTATTTTTGGGCAGGAAGGTTCAAGTCGCACTTGGCCCAGATTTTGACATGAATAACAAACGCAAGCCTTGTCTGTGATGTTCAAAAAGAAATGATAATTCAAACATTGCCATTTAGGGTAGCTTAATGGCAATTGGGGTGCTGCATAATGCAAAACTGACAGCAAAAACAGAAAGTGCTGGAGAAATCCTACAGGTTTGACAGCATCTGTGGAGGGAGAAACAGAGTTAGTGTTGAGTCCACCTGGTTTCCGAAAAAAAGTCATCTTGGATGTTAACTCTGCTTGTCTTTACATGAACATTGTCAGACCTTATGTTAGCACTTTGTCTTTCTTTCAAATCTCCAGCAACTGCAGTATTTTGCTTTTACAACAGAGAGAACTCTTTGTTTGGCTGTACAGTGCTTTTGAGGTTGTGAAGGGCACTATAGAAATGCAGGTTGTGTTTCTCCCTCCTGCCAGTGTTGTTAATAGGGGACTGCCTACTTGCTGTTTCCAGTTTGGCATTCTATCCATGACTGTCTTTTGTGAGGAAAGAATTATTCCTTGCAATCTCAGTCTTCATTTCTAAACTCAATCGCGTCACTAATACATTTCAGAATATTTGGCTGATTGGAGAGAGAGATTTCAACACTAGATCTTGTATCGACAACATGAGGAGATAAACAGCATCACAGCCTTCACCCCAAGAGATAGCTCAGTCTTCAGATCAGCATCTTATATTTCTGCAGTTAAACTATAATAGTAAGGACATCAATCGTCACTAACCAGGGTGAAATGAATAAATATCATTCCGCAATCAGAGACAGGTTATTACTCCCAGCACATCTACAGATATATATTTTCTTTCAGAGAATACCCAATTGATTATTTTTGGTTTGTCTTTTCGTCAGTATCCGTGAAGTGAAGAGTAATTACATTTCACACATGATGGGTCGTGTCAAGATTGTGTTTATAAGTTTATGCTCACAGTCACTTTTGACCATCACCACTCACCCTTTCCATATTTGCTCCCTAACTGGGCATTGCCACAGAAAATTGCTGCCACCAACCCCTCCACCAATGCTCCCATTTTGAACAGTCCCTGAATATCATGAGGTATATCTTTACCCAGTGAGTGATAAGACGATGGAATTGTCTGACAGAGAAAGTGGTTGAGGCCAAAGCATTAAAAATTTGCAAGACGGAGTTAGATATAGACCTCAGGGCCAAAGGGATCAATGGATATGAAGAGGAAGCAGGAACAAGGTATTGAGTCGGAAGATCATATTGAATTGCAGAGTAGGCTCGAAGGGCTGAATGGCCTGCTCCACCTCCTATTTTTTAATGGTTCTATGCGCCTCGCTGAAGGCTGATGGAAAGTCAACTACAGAAGCCAACACATGAGATTAAGGTTGAGATAGTGCCCCTCAGCCGAGGATAAGTGGACAAGATCAGAAGCCACATGACAGCAGGTTATCGTCCAACAGGTTTATTTGAAGTCACAAGATTTCTAAACGCTGCTCCTTTATCACTTCACTTGACGAAGGAGCAGCACTCCGAAACCTTGTCATTTCAAATAAACCTGTTGGACTATAACCTGGTATCGTATGACTTCTGACTTAGTCCATCCCAGTCCAACACCAGTACCTCCACTTCAAGTGGAGGCGGCCAGTTCCTCTCCACATTGCCTACTTGCCCTCCATCCCATTCTCTCTTGGCTCACTTTTTCCTACTTATTTTGTATCCTTCTCTTTCTCCTCCCTCCTTTCTTCATTCTAACGTTTAATCCACTTCCTTTATCAACTTCTCCCTTTTGTTATCTTGCCCTTTTGCAACGTTCATATTCTTTTAACTATCTATCTCAACCACACCCTCTCACAATCTTCCTTTCCCCTCACTCTCAGTCGTTCACTGTATCTCTTTCGCCCAATCTCTCCTCAATCCTCTGAGACAGATAAAGGGAGAGTGGGGGTGAGTTTAATTTATGATTTGTATCCCCAGCCCACGTCATAATGTATTGGTTATTTGCTACTTTCCCTTTTCACTCTAGTCCATTAGTGAGATAGACCAAAGGCTGTACTTCAAACCCTGCTTTCTGGATTTCAACTTTTGCAATAAACCCAGAGCAAAAACCTTTAAAAAGAAATAAAAAGTAGGATTTATCAAATAAATGTTCAAAATCCAGGGGAATTGATTTGCTACTACACATACAAGCTCTCAGGAAGACAGGAAAGGAGCAGGAATTGATTGTAATCTGCAAGTTTTGGTGAATTTTCTATAAATCAAATCATATTCATTCAAACTTGTGAGAACTCAGTGTCCAATATTAGTTCCTTTGGTGAACTGGGCTCAGTCCTTCTAACGGGAAAAGTGTACGTTTCTTTCCAGCCCGCAACTTGGAGAGAGAGAGAGAGAGATGGAGAGTCTGAGGCAGATTGTCACCTCAGCCTGGGGTCCGACTCTTACTCTGGAGGTCAAACAGAAACTGGCCCAGACTCCCAGAACTAAATATTTAAGCAATTCCACAAGGTCCAATTCCAGTCATGTGACAAGAGCAGGCATTTTGGGTGCCAGTGACCCATTTCAGAGGGCTAGGTGGAAGGTCACTAAGCTAACTTTGTAGTTTTGCCTCTACAGATTGATTAAATAGCTTGAAGTCACCTCTGCATCAGAGTTTCTATTCTGAGGTGATGAGTCTGAAAGCATTAGCACCCATTATGGTATCATGGGTCTGGATGCTTTCCTTTGCTCAAAGCTGTCTGGAAGCAGACAGTGTTATCTCCAAGTCTGATGTGCTAGCTTTAGCTGGAATGTCTGTACAATTCAGAACCTTCTAGAAATACAATCATAGGATCAATCTCAGCCATTTTACGAATCCAGCAAAAGTGACATTTTCAAAGGAACAGAATTTCAACATATAATTATAGATGATATTTTTCTCGGGGATTTCTCATTCCATGCACCTTTCTTCTCCTCCCTGTTCAATCCCATATCTCTCAATTTGGGCTCTTAAATCCCTTCCTCACTCAATCCGCCCCCTCACTCGCAGTTACACTGTTTTCTGAACGGGTCAGCCTCAAACCTGCATCACTCAATCTCAGCTCCCACTATCTTTCAGCTGCCTTCTCCACCCAGACACTCACTTGCAATGCTTTACATAAAACTAAACTCAGTCTCATTCACAAATTTCACACCCGCTCCCACATCCCTCCCTCTCTCACTGACTTCCTTCTCTGTCCCTGAATTCCCTTATTTCAATCGGTTTGATCATTTACTAATGTGGATGGTTCAAGTATTGTTGCAAGCTCAGGCCAAATGCCTTGGTAACTGTTAATGCGTATTTATTCTGATAGTGTCAAGGACATGGAGCTGGAGGCTCCAAGCTGAACAAGGTCCATCTTCCTGGTATGCAAATATGTGACCACTGAGGTCACAGCAACATCACTGTTTATCTCAGATATCTATTTAAATGTCCAATCTTCTCACTGCTCATCCACCTTGACCCATTGTCTCAGTTCTAATTCACTGCTATTCTCCCCCTCCCCCCCCCCCCATATTTCTCATCTCAGCCTTGAAAAGAGGTGGTTTTCTATTTCTAAAACTCATCATCTGAAAAAAAGAAATTGAATTAGAATGAGAAAACATACAACCTGCCATTGTCTGTAGTTCACTCTTTCTTTCCCTCTCACTTACGCTTCATGGTGGCTCAATGGTTAGCATTGCTGCCTCCTAGCTCCCAGGGACCTGGCTTCAGTTCCACTCTTGGGTGACTGTCTGTGTGGAGTTTGCACATTCTCCCTGTGTCTGTGTAAGTTTCCTCCGGATGCTCCAGTTTCCTCCGGCTGCTCTAGTTTCCTCCCACAGTCCAAAGATATGCGGGTTAGGTGGATTGGCTGTGGGAAATTGCCCATAGTGTCCAGGGATGTCTAGGCTAGTTGGATTAGCCGGGAGTTTGCAGGTGGGGGGTGGGGGGGGAGGGTTGGGTGGGATGCCCTTCGGAGGGTCGGTGTGAACTCGATGGGCCAAGTGGCCTGCTTCCACACTGTTGGGATTCAATGCTGATTCTAACTAGCAAAGTGTGCACACTGAATTATTTTGCTTCAGAACTCTGTTTTGCTTTCGAAAGTTGGACAATTAGAATATCCCTTCTCTCACACTTGCCTTCTCCCCATTCCTCTCTGCTCCTTTATCCCCAGTCTCTCTTCGGTCCTCTCCCTCTCTCTTTCTCTCTCCATCAGTAATCCAGTTTTGGCTGTTCATAAAATGCAACTGCAAACTGTGATGGTGTAAAATTAATGTAAGTTCCCCTCTCAACCTCCTTAAAAAGAAGCAAGGAACAGAAGCTTCTGAAATTCATCCTCTCCTTTTTCAAAACCATTGGAAAAACAGGGCCTGAATTTTAAAAATGCAGCTTTCCTCTGCTTTCTCTCTACAGATGCTGCCAAGCCTCCTGAGTTTCTCCAGCAATTTCTGTTTCTCTTGCATCTTTTCATTTGACTGAATGATACTGGGGAGCTGTGCCCAGACCACACAATGTAATTCTACCTTTCAGAGCTACAGATGCGAATTCGAACTAGTGTTTGAAGCACAGGCTTTTGAGAGGCCCTGAGCCATGCAAAAGGTTATTTAAATGCAGATACAAGAGATATCTCCATTTTTAAAGCAAACACAGAAAATGCTGAAGCATCTTAATGGAGTTGACAGCATCTGTGAAGAGACAAATAAAAGTTAACATTGCCCAGATTTCAGTTACCCATTTCCCATACTTCTGCCCTCACCCCTTCTCTTCCTTCCCAGAACATTAATAAGGTTCCCCTTGTCCTTACTTTCTCCCCACTAGTCTCCACATTAAAAGGATCGCGCTCCATTATATCTGTCACCTGTGGCAGGTATCACCACCAAACACATCCTCCTCACCTCTCCACTCTCAGCATTCTGTGGGGATCATTCCCTCTCTTATATCCTGCTCCACTCCTCCATCACTCTTCCTCTCCCAAAGGCGCCTCCTGTGCAATTGCAGATGGTGTAACACCTAACCTCTTCACTGCCCAAAGTCCCAAACAGATCTTCCAAGTGAAGCAACGTTTCACATATATTTTTAATCTACCTACTGCATTATGCTGCTCACACTGCAGTCTCCTTCAAGTTGATGAACCCAAATTGGGTGAATGGTTTGTGGGACACCTCAGCACTATCTGTTGGAAATTGTTTGGGATTTGAATGCACTATCTTGCTGTCACGGTAACATGCCTATCCTGCACCTGCTGCCATGTTCCAATGAAGCACAATGGAAGTTCAAGGGACAACACTTCATTTTCTGCTTGAGCACTTTATAGCCACAAGGTCTCAATATTGAACTTCAGAACCTGACTGCATTATGTCTGTTCTCTATTCTTAATGCAGTCTTTCTCACTTTCCCCACAACCTTTTACTTGTTTGTGTCTTGTTTACCTTGCTGTTAGTAGGGATGTCTCACTCTCTCCCTTTCACATCTTAATTTTCCATCTCTTTTTTAACTTGACCAACCAATAACAATCCCTTTGGCTCTTGTACCATGCTTTGTCCTCTGTCAAAAGTATAATAAAAAGCATTTTCCAACACTTTTGAACTCTGAAGAAGAGTTTACCAGACTTGAAACATTGACACTGTTTCTCTCAGATGCAAGGCGAAAGTGAGGACTGCAGATGCTGGAGATCAGAATCAAGATTAGAGTGGTGCTGGAAAAGCACAGCAGGAATTCTTGATGAAGGGCTCCTGCCCAAAACATCGATTTTCCTGCTCCTCAGATGCTGTCTGACCTGCTGTGCTTTTCCAGCACCACCCTAATCTTCTCTCAGATGCTGTCAAACCTGCTGAGTGTCTACAGAATTCTCTGCGTTTGTTTCAGATTTCCAGCATCCGCAATATCTTTGCCTTCATTCAATTTTATAAAGGTCTGTGATTGTGCAATAAATAATTCCTTGAACTATTCTTTCAACTTGTTTCAACCCTGATTTTGAATATTTGAATTTTCAGTACTTGAATAAAAATAAAAATCAACTGAAAGAGAAGCAGGAAGCTATTGAAGAAGATTGTGTGTGATGTCTCTGGTTAGCAAGTGTAATGACCATGAGTAGTTGGGTTGGGCCACACTGAGAGTAATTGTGAAGGTGGGAATGTATCGCCACAAAAGTTGAACAAATGTATTTTTCAAAAAATGGATCAACAGGAAGCCAAGTAATACTGCTGGGAAGTTGGGAAGAGAAATGATTTTAAATATATTTTAAGATAAGTAGATATTGCTGTGGTGCAAATGGGATTCTCCTATTGAAATCATCTCTGTGTTCTTGCCTCCTCAGGTTTATTCCAATCTATCGAGGGCCAAGCCACACTTACAAGGTGCAGAGACTGATGGAGTCCACATGTTACAGCTTCCGAATTCAGGCAGTCACCGAGGCTGGAGAAGGACCCTTCTCCACGGTCCATGTGTTCAACACAACCAAATTACTCCCTCCTGCTCTCAAAGGTATGTCTTTTTGGTTACAAGACTTAGGCCCGAAGAGCTCCTATCAATAGGAAAGAAAACGGTGTGCCACTGAAGGCTGTTAAAATTCTGAAACGGAAACAGAAATTGCTGGAGAAATTCAGCTGGTCTGGCACCATCTGTGGAGAGAGGCATAGAGTTAATGTTTCGAGTCTGGTATGACTTCTTCAGAACTTATACAATTCTCAAGGAGGGTCACTGGACCCAAAATGTTAACTCTGCTTTCTATCCACAGATGCTACCGGACCTGCTGAGTTTCTCTAGTAATTTCTGTTTCTGTTTCTGTTTCAGAACTTGCAGCATCTGCAGATCTTTATTTTAGGTTAAAATTCTAAGAGAGGCTCAATAGAGTGTGACTAAATGTTCCAACAGTTTGGAAACATGGCAGTCTAAAACTAGGTGGCATCAACGTAAGCTGGTCACCAATAAATCCAGGAAAGAACTGAGGCGAAACCTCTTTATTCAGAGAGAGGTTAGAACATGGACTTCATTACCACATGGTTTGATGGAAAGGATTGGTAATACATTTTGGGATAAGCTAGAGAAACATTTGGGAGAAAGGGTCAGAAGGATAGGCTGATAGGATGAGATGAATTGTGATGAGAACAGGCTCATGGGCAGCATTGACAATAAGGACCGGTTGAACTGAATGCCCTATTTCTGTGTGATACTCTCTATCAGTTTGTACCTGGCTTGTGACTGTAGGAATTGAGAGATGAAAAGAAGATGGAAAGCTGATCTAGAATTTGGAAAGAGAAGGTGAGGGAAATTTGATTGACATTGTCAGGATTTCAGAAGGTATTGGTAGAGTAGAGGGAGGAAAACATTTTTGTCCACTAGTGAGGCCAGGCAACTGGTCGTCAAGGTGGCTCAGTGGTTAGCACTGCTCCTTCACAGTGCCAGGGACCCGTGTTCAATTCTAAACTCGCATGACTATCTGTGTGGAGTATGAACATTCTCCCCGTGTCTGTGTGGGTTTCCTCCAGGTGCTCCGGTTTCCTCCCACAGTCCAAAGGTATACAGGTTAGGTGGATTGGCCATGGGAAATGTAGGGTTACAGGAATAGCATGGGGTCTAGGTGGGATGCACTTTGGAGGGTCAGTGTAGACTAGATGGCCCGGATGACCAACTTCCATACCACGATGAGGCCAGTCTGAGAGAAAGGCACATTATCTTTGAAACAGAGTGAGGCCTTTGAAAAGAAAAGCTTGGAGAAAATAATTCTACATGCAAAGCATAAAGTTGTGAGACTCTCGCAAATTAGTAATTCAGGTGTTCAGGATTTTTCTGTCTGACCAATGGATGTGGATATGGATCCAAGTGAGGAAATGGAGATGCAGATTTGGCATAAACTCTCAGAATACCAAAACTTGAGGGCCTGAATGGTCTCTTTCTGTTCCTTTCTAGTTCATTTTCTACCGTGCTGTTCTTCTTCTGCAACAATCTATTGCTTCCCTGCATACCTCCAATGACTTGATATACTTTTCTAATTTATTTTGGCAGTTGGGACAAATTTCATTTTTGAATTAATCATGCATTATCTAAAATTTGATAAGCAAAACAATTTGTGACAAATAAATACTAACAGCAAATCTACTTAATAGCTTTTATTGCAATGGGAGAATTCCAGAATGACAAGGGACCTAGTGAAAGAGAGTTTGAGTTATCCAGTGAAAATGAACCTTCAGCAGCAGTTAGCGCAATGTAGTCTTTTTGGTGAGTTTAATCTAGCCTACTCATTAACTCTTTCCTGCTGAGGGAATGCTACACAGTTAACTGGAATTTGGTCCTGCATTCACGGTGCAGGTGTCCATAAAAATGTGTTTGACACCCTTTTTGAATCCATAAAATGTGTGAGTGTTATATTTGCAGTGGTATATATGTGGGAGTGGTATATTGACAGTGGTATATACGTGGAAGTGGTGTACTGACAGTGGTATATATATGGGACTGGTATATTGACAGTGGTATATATGTGGGAGTAGTATATTGACAGTGGTATATATATGGGACTGGTATATTGACAGTGGTATATATGTGGGACTGGTATATTGACAGTGGTATAAATGTGGTAGCGGTGTATTGACAGTGGTATAAATGTGGGAGCGGTGTATTGACAGTGGTATATATGTGGGAGTAGTATATTGACAGTGGTATATATGTGGGAGTGGTGTATTGACTGGTATACATGTAGGAGCGGTGTATTGACTGTGGTATATATGTGGGAGTGGTGTATTGACTGGTATACATGTAGGAGCGGTGTATTGACTGTGGTATATATGTGGGAATAGGATATATGTGGGAGTGGTAAATTGACAATGGTATATATGTGGGAGTGGTATATTGACAGTGGTATATATTTGGCTATGTATACTGACAGTGGTATATATGTGGGAGTGGTGTTTTAACAGTGGTATATATGTGGGAGCGGTATATTTACAGTGGTATATATGTGACTATGTATATTGACAGTAGTATATATGTGGGAGCGGTATATTGATAGTGGTGTATATGTGGGAGTGGTATATTTACAGGAATGAAGCAGAGGCGAATGCACAAGATTTCACATTCTGTCCAATTCTCCTTCACAAGGTGTGCACAACTCAACATGACCCCTGACCTTGGTGTGATAGGCCAGAGAGATGGGCTCGAGTTCCATTTCCAGCTGCTCATAGTGATCTCCCACTTCACTAATAGCACGATGAGCATCGACACATCCCGAATGTGTGTCTGTCTTGGTAGAGACCAGGAACTGTGTATCTGTCTTTGTAGAGACCAGGAACTGTATGTCTCACTCTGCATAGACTCGGGACTTTGTACCTGTCACTGCACAGACGCGAGACTGTGTACCTTTCACTGCACTGACTCGGGACTGTATACCTGTCTTTGTATAGACTTGGGACTGCGTGCCTATCTTTGCGCAGATCTGGGACTGTGTACCTCTCTTTGCATACACTCAGGACTTTGTACCTCTCATTGTGCAGACTCAGGACTATGACCTCTCTTTGCGCAGGCTCAAGACTGTGTACCTTTCACTGCGCAAACTCGGGAGTGTCTACGTGTCACTGCGCAGACTTGGGACTGTGTACCTGTCATTGCACAGACTCAGGACTGTGTACCGTCACTGCACAGACTCAGAGCTGTACACCTGTCACTGCTCAGACTCAGGACTGTGTACCTGAGTACACAGTTTACTGCGCAAACTAAGGAGTGTGTACATGTCACTGCGCAGACTCGGACTGCTGTATACCTGTCACAGCACACATTCTGAACTGTGTGTCGCTGCACAGACTCAGGACTGTGTACCTGTCACTGCACTGACCCAGAACTGTGTACCTGTCACTGCATAGACCCGGATCAGGGTACCTGTCAATGCACAGACTTGGGACTGTGTACCAGTCACTGCACAGACTCAGGACTGTGTACCTGTCACTGCACAGACCCGGGACTGTGTACCTGTCACTGCACAGACTCGGGAATGTGAACCTGTTACTGCACAGACTCGGGAATGTGCACCTGTCACTGCACAGACTCGGGACAGTGTACCTGTCACTGCATAGACCCGGAACAGTGTACCTGTCACTGCACAGACTCGGGACTGTGTACCAGTCACTGCGCAGACTCGGGACTGTGTGTCTGTCACTGCACAGACTCAGGACTATACCTTTCACTGTGCACACTCAGGACTGTGCATCTGTCACTGTACAGACTTGGGTCAGTGTACATTTTACGGAGCAAACTCGGGAGTGTGTAGGTGTCACTGCGCAGACTCGGGACTGTGTACCTGTGTGTGCACAGACTCAGAGTTGTATACTTGTCACAGCACAGACTCAGTACTGTATGTCTGTCACTGCACATATTGGGGACTGTGTACCTTTCACTGTGCAGACTTGGGACTGTGTACCTTTCACTGCACAGATTCAGGACTGTGTACCTGTCACTGCGCAGATTCTGGACTGTGTACCTGTCACTGTGCAGATTCTGGACTGTGTACCTGTAACTGCGCAGATGTAGGACTGTGTACCTGTCACTGCACAGACCTGGGACTGTGTACCTGTCACTGCGCAGACCCAGGACTGTGTACCTGTCACTGCACAGACTCAGGACTGTGTATCTGTCCACTGTGCAGACTCGGTTCTGTGTACCTTTCACAGCGCAGACCTGGGACGGTGTACCTGTCAGTGCGCAGCCTCAGGACTGTGGACCTATCAGTGCACAGACTCGGGACTGTGTACCTGGCACTACGCAGACTCGGGACTATGTACCTGTCAGTGCGCAGACTCAGGACTGTGTACCTGGCCTACGCAGACTCGGAACTGTGTACTTGTCAGTGCGCACACTAGGGACTGTGTACCTGTCACTGCATAGACTCGGAATTGTGTACCTGTCACTGCACAAATTCAGGACTGTGTACCTGTCAGTGTGCGAACTTGGGACTGTGTACCTGTCACTGTGCTGACTCTGAACTGCGTACCTATAATTGCAGAGACTCGGTACTGGTAGTCTTTCACTGTGTACACTTGGGTCTGTGTATTGATTTGATTTGATTTGTTTTGTTTTATGGAGTTACATGTACCTAAGTACAGTGAAAGGTTTTGTTTTGTGAGGCAGACCATAACAAACAAGGATATACAGATCAGAGAATATTTACAGTGAGGCATATAAGGTTGCAAGTGCACAAAGTAAGATCAACATTATTTGAAGTTGGGCAGCACCATCCAGCAATTTAATAACAGCGGGGAAGAAGCTGTTCTTGAACTTATTGGTGTGTGCATTCAAGCTTCTTTATCTTCTGCCTGATGGAAGAGGTTAGAAGAGGGTTTTACTCGGGTGAGAGGCGTCTTTGACAATGTTGGCAGACTTTCCATGACAACTGGTCACCGTGGAAACTTGGGACTCTGTCTCTGTCACCATGGAGCCTTGGGACTGTATATCTAAAATTGTCTCAGGTCTTTACTTGGGCAGGAACCTGTGCTAAGTTGCAGTCTGCAGCAAACATTCAATCAGCTGCTCATAGCAGGTTGCTGAGACTTCAATCAAAGTGTCCTTCCTACTGGGCCGAGGGAGAGTCAGCCAGGACTGGGTTTGTTCTCAGCTTCTAAATAATCAAGCCCAGCCTTTGAACGGACAGTACCCTCTTGAAACCTGATGATTCCCGTGGCTCCCTGAGTGCACAGCGTTCAGGGTTACATTACCTGGGTTGCATTTGCACAGATCACATTGCTCCTGGAATTCCTGACCTAAGACCAAATTGGCACCACTTTGCGAATCTCCCAAAACACTCACTGCTACAACAGTGTCCCGGCAGCACTACGTGCACCAGAGTGACCCAACCCGTTTTCTGAATGTATGGGCCGAGCACCTCTTGCCTCTGGGTCAGAAGGTTGAGTTAAAGTCCCACTGTGAAGAGGCCAATGTGTAACCCATGCTCATGCCCTTAATGTAGTGCTGAGTGGGAGTGCCACACTGATGGTGGTGCTGTCTTTTCCATGAGCAGTCTGATTCAGGCCCCGGTTCCTTCTCAGGTGAATGTGAAAGACTGAGTATTTTGAAGAAGAGCAGGGGATGATACTCCCGGAGACTGAGGCTGTAATATAGATGTTGTGGCAGTAAAAACTGACACTTCACACCTCAGAGCCACTCCCTGGGTGTAAAAAGACAACAACAATGGCTTTGACGAAGAAATAGCTTCAAGGACAGAGGAAAGACGGCCCGGACTCAAACCACCAATTAACTTGCTAAAATCCATGATAAATGAGTCCATTGGAGAAAAAAAAACATCACAAAACATAAACGGTCAAAATCTTTTGGAAGCCATTTCTTCTCCCAGCATGTTAAGACTTTCATTCAACAATTTCAACTGCAGGTTTGAAAGCTCCATTGGTACATAATGGGTGACTTTATTCCAGTGCAATTTTTTTTAACCTGTATTTTTCTTCTTAAGTGTTGCATTGAAATACAAATTTTATTGACTGTTTTAAGCAAAACATTAATTAATTCTCCACACCTTCCACATTCGTTGGAATTTCAAAATTTCATTCACTGACATTTCCTGATTTTGTATCTTTGTTGTTCACTTAATCATCAGAAGCATGTTTTGCAGAGGAAACAGTTGGTAACTGATGCTTAGGCAATATAATCAGTTGAAGACTAAAAACAGGTAGTTTGATCTTCATTGTTAGTCTCTGTCAAGTCACATTGATTTTCCTAGTGCATCCAGCGTAGACGTGGGTCATAAGCTGCAGCGCAAATAAACAGCCTTTGGGCCCTTGTTTCTTTCAGCTCCACGGGTCACTCAGCTGGAAGGAACCGCCTGTGAGGTCACGTGGGAAGGTCTCCCACCAATGAGAGGCGATCCAATGAGTTACATCCTCCAAGTCACACTGGGCAGGGAGTTGGACTACAAACAGGTAAGGGTGAGGGTAGGTGGTTACTGACTGGCATGGGGAGGGCATTTCTGAAGCATCTGGCACCACCAACCATAAACGCTTGAGTGAAGAAGATGCTTGGAATGGGAATGCTACTGGCCTCGCTTCAGGATCCGGAGATGCCATCTCCTGAACTCAACTGAAGCTTGATTTAAGGTTGTGAGTACACCTGGTGCACATTGAGAAGGGACTTCCCTCTTGCCTGTTGAGGAGGAGGTTCTCCCAGTGCCCATTGCGAATGAGGCTGTCTTGGTGCCCATTGAGTGTGGCGCTCTCTTGGTGCCCATTGGGGATCAGGTTCTCTTGGTGCCCATTGAGTATGGGACTCTCTTGGTGCCCATTGAGAAGAGAGATCGCCTGGTGTTCATTGAGAAGGCATGCCTCTGGAACCTTCTGAACAGTTTGTGTCAACTTTGCAAACCATTGAAATTGTTCTTAACTTTATCCCAATCCAGGTAATCAATGGAACAACAATTTTAAGAAGTAAATTCTACGTTTTAAGTTATTTCTCTTGTCCTACCAAGAACTGTCTGTGCTAGCTTTCTCTTGCCTGTGAAGACCTGACCCAACAAGGATGTATCCATCATAGTCTTGAAGTTGTCCACTAATATTTGGAATGAGTTCTCACACAAAAGGCTGGGGTATTGACTATGCATTGCCATTTTCAACACTTGTGGTGGATAAATCTTTTGTTGGGTCAGATCATCATGTGGAAAAGTAGCTGAGTGAAGTTGAGATACAGATCAGACGTGATCTAATTGAATTCTGGAACAGACCTGAGGGGCTGAATGGCCTCCTCCTGTTCCCAGTGCTCACCAATTGGTGGAATGTCCAGAGAATAAAAGAAGAGTGGAAGTGACAGGAGAGGTCGGGTTAACCTGAGATTCTGTGCTGTGATGTGCAAGGCTCATTCATCAGGCAAGTCTTTCAATTCTAGCTCCTTCACGTAAAAAAAGAATGCTAAAGGAAGATTTAACAGAAATAATAATAATGAGTCAGGTGTTCTGGCTCTCTACTGCAATTACGAAGAATCTTGATGCAGTAAATTGGAGGAGTCTCTGTAGACTGGCAGGAGGGTCAATAATCAGAGAAGACAGAATAAATATTGGTGTCAGCTAAACAGAGGTAAAGTCATCATAGGAGAAAGTGAGGTCTGCAGATGCTGGAGATCAGAGCTGAAAATGTGTTGCTGGAAAAGCGCAGCAGGTCAGGCAGCCTCCAGGAAACAGGAGAATCGACGTTTCGGGCATAAGCCTGAAGAAGGGCTTATGCCCGAAACGTCGATTCTCCTGTTCCCTGGATGCTGCCTGACCTGCTGTGCTTTTCCAGCAACACATTTTCAGCTAAAGTCATCATAGCCTTCCCAGACTATAGAACTGTTCTGTCATCAGAGAGAGGGGACTGGTGTTGGTTAACCAGCGGGTCATGACATCTTAGTCGGGGGTGGGAGGTGTTGCTGAGAAGACAGGACCAGCTGGTACAGCAATTGAACCCACACTGTTGGTGTCACTCTGCATCTTAAACCAGCCATCCAGCCAACTGAACTAACCAACCCCCTTGACCACTGCAGCTAGAAATGTATTAATCTTAGTTGTTTAATGGTATGATCCTAAGCCCAGTAAATCGGGCAGATTGCAGGTATGATTGACTGATGGCCAAGCTAACAGTGTGATGGCCACACTTTGGGCCTGAGCTAAGATGGGACAAGTATAGGATTGAGAAACCTTTGGTTGCCAAATAGCCTGTGCCCAGTCACCTCATAAACCTTCATAGGGTGAACTTACAAGGCATTCAAGGTGCCCCCCACAACCCAACTCAATTTAGAAGACTATGGCATGATTTGGTCAAGGTGTTTTAAGGTGCTAACATAATTCAATGGGATGGATGCACAGAAACTATTTTCTTTGATGAAAATCTGAAACTCTCTCCATTGCAATTGCGTCAGCCATGAGCTTATCGAATAATGCAATAGGCTTGAGGGGCTTAGTGGCCTTCTGCTGTTCCTGGCCCATGTGTTTGTAAAAACCTTTCGAATCTGGGGCTCAATTGGGATTTCCAAGATTTTTATTCAGTAAGGAATCAAGTGTAATCGAACAGAGGCAAATTAATAGAGATGAAGAAACAGATCAGTCAAAATCTAACAGAACGGGAAAACCGGCCCAAGGAGCTGAGCGGCCTGTTGTTTCTGTGTCTATATATAGAGAGGAGAGGAGAAGTAAGGGTTAAATCTGTTCCTTTTGCACAGAATGCAGGAACAATAAAACAAATTGGGAAATCAAGGGATCATTTGCAGAGTGTCTTCAATTCCCTAATTTACAGTATTGGTGAGTGAAAGGTGTGTATCAGCTTGCAGTGGCCCTGGAAAATTTATGGTGTCCCTTGATTGCAAACTGAGCCTGTTGCTATGACAACGATATCTACATGAGGCCTTCACCAGCGTCATAGCCTCTTCAGTAGTAAACAATGATTAGGAACCAGGAAGCTGTTCAAAGTTGTTGACGAATGTTTTCTAGACTTTGTTTAGAATTAGAAAATGTTTTTTTGCTTGTTCCTCGATGTAGTGAATAGAGAAGAGGAAGGGGAATAGCACAAGCCATCTAACATTGTAAAGCAGTAACTCAGAGAATCCAAAGGACAATGTTATCTATGCTTGCTGATATTAAAAGTATTGCTCTTATCGAAGACACAGAGTTACCCTTTTTATTCATGATCTGCTTTTGTTGCTTTTCTTGCCAATGCCAATCACATCAATCCCCTTCCCAAATCTCCCCAACACACATTGGCTACTTCAGGCAGAGAGTTTGGATAAGTGGAGCATTTTCAGAATGGCAACCCATAACTAGTGGAGTGCCACAGGGATCAGTGCTGGGGTCACAATTATTTATGATAAATGTTAATGACTTGAATGAGGAAAATGAATTTAGTTGAGTTTGTAGATATTACAAAAATAAGTGGGAAGGCAAGTAGTGACACAAGAGTCTGCAGACAGATATAGGTTAAACGAGTGGACAAAAACTTGGCAGGTGGACTACAATGTGGGAAAATGTGAGGTTATGTGCTTTGGCAGGAAGAATAGAATTGAATGTCATTAATGGAGAAAGGCTGCAGAAAGCTACAGAACAGTGAGTCATTGTATAAGCATCACAAAGAGCTAGCATCCAAGTTCAGCTGATACTAGGGAAGGCAAACGGAATGTTGGCTTTTATTTCACAGAGTGGAGTACAGAAGAAGGGAAGTCTTGCTAAAACTGTACAAGGCAATAGTTAGATTACATCTGGAATACTGTGAACTGTTTTGGACCCCTTATCGAAAGAAAGATATACTGGCATTGGAGGCAGTCCAGAGAAAGGTCACAAGATTGATCCTGAGTGCAGAGTGACTGTCTTATGAAGAGAATTGGAGTCAGCTCAGCTTGTCCTCATTGGAATTTAGAAGCATGAGAGGTGACCTTATTAAACCATACAAAATGCTCAGATGCCTTGACAAGGTAAGTGCTGTGAGGCTGTTTCCCCTTGTGGAAGAATCCAGGACCAGAGAGCAAACTGTTAACGCATTGAAAACAAAGTTGAAGAGGAATTTCTTCTATCTGAGGGTAATGAATGTGTGGAATTCTTTACTGCAAAGATCTGTTGAGGTTGTGTCATTTAATATATTTGAGGCTGAGATAGACTTTTAATCAGTGATTGATTCAAGGGTTATAGGGCAAAGCTGGGAAAGTGGAGTTGAGGACTAACAGATTAGTCAGAATCTCAGTGATTGGCGGAGCTGAATACTCAACATCTGCTGTTATATCTTATGATGTTATGTTATTCGAATCCCTGGGACAAACACCCTTCAAAATTGGGTTGGCAACTCTGGTTGAGTATATTTTTGGGGTTTTGGGATATGACATCTCAGCCACAATTCCTAGCCCCGCATCACTCTGGCCAGCAGTCTCCCAACAGGTCACAGGTCACATGCCTTCACACAGCCAGTTAGAAAGTGAGAGGGTCCTTTACCACATGAGGGGTGAATCTTAGTGGCCTGTCCGATGTCTGCTTTTTGCCCATCTCCAAAATTTTAACAATGAAATATTTGGAATTAGTCATTCCCACACATAGAGTTACAGGAATCAGACAAAGCTCTCCATAGTCTATTCTGTCCACACCAGTATTAGATTAGATTAGATTACCTACAGTGTGGAAACAGGCCCTTCGGCCCAACCAGTCCACATCGACCCGCCGAAGCACAACCCACCCATTCCCCTACATTTACCCCTTTACCTAACATAGCCAATTCACCTGACCTGCACATCTTTGGACTGTGGGAGGAAACCGGTGCACCCGGAGTAAACCCACGCAGACACGGGGAAAATGTGCAAACTCCACACAGTCAGTCGCCTGACTCGAGAATTGAACCCGGGTCTCTGGCGCTGTGAGGCAGCAGTGCTAACCACTGTGCCACCGTGCCGCCCACTAATCTAATTCTGGCATCACTTTGAGTGCTGACCAGCTGAAGATCTCTCAGGACAGTCATTGTTTTTCTTTGAAAATGGGATGCGAGTGTCGATGGTGAGGCCAGCATTTATTAGTCATAGCTCATTGCCCCTGAGAGTTATTGGTAAGCTGCATTTTAGAATCCATGTGAGGTAGGGACAAAGCTCCAGGATTTTGATTCAGTACTAGTGAAGGAACAGTGATATATTTCCAAGTCGGGATGATGTATGGCTTCCAGAACTCACCATCACACATGGACCTCTGAGGCCCACACAGACAAAAGCAAAATTAGTGGAGAGCTCTGCTCAAGGTGGTGGTGGTGTCCCTGTGTATCCGCTGCCCATCTCCTTCCAGCTTGTAGAGTTTCCAGGTTTGGAAGGTGCTGGCAGAGGAGCCTTAGTGAATTATTGCTGCATATATGGCACCAGTTCATATAGGGGAAAGTGAGGACTGCAGATGCTGGACATCAGAGTCGAGAGTGTGGTGCTGGAAAAGCACAGCAGGTCAGGCAGCATCTGAGGAGGAGAATCGACGTTTCGGGCAGAAGCCCTTCATCAGGAATGAGCACATTCCTGATGAAGGCTTATGCCAGAAATATCAATTTTCCTGCTCCTCAGATGCTGCCTGACTTGCTGTGGTTTTCCAGCGCCACACTCTTGACCAGTTCATATGGGATTGCCATCATCTTCTACTCCAGTTAGGATTCCATCGCAGGAGCCAAACAGCAGCCATGAGGATAGACGTCAAATGACATTCAAAGTTTGTGCGAAGATTTGTAGCTCGGGTGCTCGTTGTTGTGGTTCTGTTCGCCGAGCTGGAAGTTTTTGTTGCAAACGTTTCGTCCCCTGGCTAGGCGACATCATCAGTGCTTGGGAGCCTCCAGCGAAGCACTTCTTTGATGTTTCCTCCGGTGTTTATAGTGGTCTGTCCCTGCCGCTTCCGGTTGTCAGTTTCAGCTGTCCGCTGTAGTGGTTGGTATATTGGGTCCAGGTCGATGTGTTTGTTGATGGAGTTTGTGGATGAATGCCATGCCTCTAGGAATTCCCTGGCTGTTCTCTGTCTGGCTTGCCCTATGATAGTAGTGTTGTCCCAGTCGAATTCATGTTGCTTGTTGTCTGCGTGTGTGGCTACTAAGGATAGCTGGTCGTGTCGTTTCGTGGCTAGTTGATGTTCATGTATGCGGATTGTTAGCTGTCTTCCTGTTTGTCCTATATAGTGTTTAGTGCAGTCCTTGCATGGTATTTTGTACACTACATTCGTCTTGCTCATGTTGGGTATCGGGTCCTTCGTTCTGGTGAGTTGTTGTCTGAGCGTGGCTGTTGGTTTGTGTGCCGTTATGAGTCCTAGGGGTCTCAGTAGTCTGGCAGTCAGTTCCGAGATGCTCCTGATGTATGGTAGTGTGGCTAGTCCTTTTGGTTGTGGTATGTCCTCGTTCCGTGGTCTTTCTCTTAGGCATCTGCTGATGAAGTTGCGCGGGTATCCGTTTTTGGCGAATACCTTGTATAGGTGTTCCTCTTCTTTTTGCAGTCCTGGTGTACTGCAGTGTGTTGTGGCCCTTTTGAATAGTGTCCTGATGCAGCTTCGTTTGTGTGTGTTGGGGTGGAACGAAGGACCCGATACCCAACATGAGCAAGACGAATGTAGTGTACAAAATACCATGCAAGGACTGCACTAAACACTATATAGGACAAACAGGAAGACAGCTAACAATCCGCATACATGAACATCAACTAGCCACGAAACGACACGACCAGCTATCCTTAGTAGCCACACACGCAGACAACAAGCAACATGAATTTGACTGGGACAACACTACTATCATAGGGCAAGCCAGACAGAGAACAGCCAGGGAATTCCTAGAGGCATGGCATTCATCCACAAACTCCATCAACAAACACATCGACCTGGACCCAATATACCAACCACTACAGCGGACAGCTGAAACTGACAACCGGAAGCGGCAGGGACAGACCACTATAAACACCGGAGGAAACATCAAAGAAGCGCTTCGCAGGAGGCTCCCAAGCACTGATGATGTCGCCTAGCCAGGGGACGAAACGTTTGCGTCAAATGACATGGCCAAATCAGCTTAAACCATCTATCACTGACTATAGAGTGAAACTCTAGGCTGTTCTGAGTACTTTTCCTCCTTCCTTTGTTCACGCTTTTCCTACCTGAGGGGATTATGGTTTATGAATACTTTCTTCAACATCTTCTGGTCTCAGGTATCCTCTCCTTCCCTGGAGGCTGCCTCTTCCAAATCCTCTGGAATCAGGGCTATTTATCTGTGTCTTGACCTAACTATCTCTGTTTCCTGGTACTGCTCACCCCAGCATTTCTGTGGGCCAAATGCTGGCAAATGGGACTGGATTAGTTCAGGATATCTGATTGGCATGAATGAGCCTATTTCTGTGCTGTACATCTCTGTGACTGGATAGAGATTGCAAGCATCCAAGAAGCCTTAGGAGAGGATACAGGGATAGTATGGGGACACAGTAAGCTTTTAATCACTCAGCTTTAACTGGACATCCTCATACTATCCCTGTTTCCTCTCGTGAGGCTCTTGGATGCTTGCAATCTCTATCCAATCACAGAGATGTACAGCACAGAAACAGACTCATTCATGCCAATCAGATATCCTGTACTAAGCCAGTCCCATTTGTCAGCATGTGGCCCATATCCCTCTAAGCCCTTCTCATTTCTATACCCTTTGAGTTGCCTTTTAAATATTGCAGTTGTATCAGCCTCTACCACTTTCTCTGGCAGCTTGTTCCATACACAATGTGCATGAAAACATTGCCCCTTAGGTCCCTTTTAAACCTATCCCCTCTAGTTTTAGACTCCCCTGGGAAAAAAGACCTTGTCATTTATCCTATCCATGTCCTTCATAACTTTATAAACTCCTGTAAGGTCCCGCTCAGTCTCCGACACTCCAGGGGAAATAGCTCCAGCCTATTCAGCCTCTCCCTATAATTCAAATCTTCCAACCCTGGCAACATCCTTGTAGTTATTTTCTGAGCGCTTTCAAGTTTCGCAACATCTTCCCTGTAGCAAGGAGACCATAACTGAACACAGTATTCCCAAAGTGGCTCAGTAAACCGATGTTCAAAACTTTATTAAAAAAAAGCTTTTGAATGTCACAGTGTTTTTTTTCATTCTGGCCATGACTTGTAGCAGTGTCCAGGAGATTCATCTCAGAAGTCCTGGAGCCTCGGCATTACTTCCCTGATTTTAAAAACAAAATTAAATCAGTTCCTGAACGACATGTCTCCTTGTTTGTGAAATTGGCTCCGTACTG
This sequence comes from Chiloscyllium plagiosum, assembly GCF_037043375.1. NCBI lineage: Eukaryota > Metazoa > Chordata > Chondrichthyes > Orectolobiformes > Hemiscylliidae > Chiloscyllium > Chiloscyllium plagiosum. The sequence continues at coordinate 24,435,772 of NW_028270151.1, read as the reverse complement.
GCTAGTTGTTTGAATTGAAGGTCGCAAACTCTACAAGATTGTTTTCCAGACTACAGGAGGTAACCAAAAAGCTGGAGTTTAAGCCTTTTGTTCAGGGAATATGGGTTCAAATCCCACTGTGACAGATAGTGAAAGTTGAATTCAAGTTAAAATAAAAGTGAGACCAAGGGTAACCACATGTCAATAATTGAAAACAAAACCATCTGGTTCGCTCAAGCCCTTCAGGGAAGCAAATCTGCCGTTCCTACAGAGTCTGGCCAACTCATGACTCCAGACCCACAGCAACATGGTTGACACTGGGTAATTAAGGATAATAAATGCTGACCTATCCAGTGATGCCCATATTCTGTAGTGCTAGCTGGCATGTAGATGTGCCAATGTTAAATGAAGTTAATATCAGCTATGGAGTATAACGTTTCCACAGGTTTGTCTAGCACCTATAATATTGCAAAAATATCCCAAGGTACTTCACAGAAGTGTTATCAATCAAAACTTTAACCCGAGTCATAGAAAAAAAGGATATTTGAACAGGTGATGAAAAGCTTGGTCAAAAAGATAGTTGTTTTTAATGCACTCATGATACATGGTTGTCATTTATGGCCTGTCTCTAGTTGCCTTTGAAATGAGTGGCTTGCTAGGCCATTTCAGAGAGCAGTTGAGAGCCAACCACATTGCTGTGGGTTCGGAGTCAAACGTAGACCAGATCATGTAAGGATGGCAGATTTCCTTCTCCAAAGGACATTAGTGAACCAAATGGGTTTTTCCACCAATTGGACAAGGGATTCATGGTCATCAGCAGATTCATAATTCCAGATTAATTTGGAATTCAAATTCCAACATCTGGTGTGGCAGGATTTGAACCGAGGTCCCTAGAACATTAGCTGAGTTAATGGATTAATAGTCTAGTAATATTACCACAGGGCCATCGTCTCCCTTTGTTTGATGACAAAGAGGGTGAGCTGAAAATATGTTGCTGGAAAAGCGCAGCAGGTCAGGCAGCATCCAAGGAGCAGGAGAATCGACATTTCGGGGATGAGCCCTTCTTCAGGAATGATGCCTGAAGAAAGGCTCATGCCCGAAACGTCGATTCTCCTGCTCCTTGGATACTACCTGACCTGCTGCGCTTTTCCAGCAACACATTTTCAGCTCTGATCTCCAGCATCTGCAGTCCTCACTTTCTCCGACAAAGAGGGTGAGAAAGGCAGAAAGATTTAGAGAGGAAATAGAGACATTGAGTCCCTGGGCAGCTGAAGACATGTTTATCAATAGTGAAGGATTTAAACTGTGAATGTTCAAGAGTCCGGAATTGAAGGAGCACAGATATCTCAGGGTTATGCACTTTACAGAGATAGACTAGGGTGAGAGCATGA